>NW_024882276.1:0-344405 GCF_019059575.1 Amphibalanus amphitrite | reverse complement strand
AGGGAGTAGCGCATATCAATGGCAAAGGCGGCCTGACCAGCACGTCACGAGCTTGGCGTGACCAAAGAATGCACATAGGCGGCCGTTAGCTGCACATAGGCTCTCGGGCGGCTGTATTGAATGTGGCACTCCGTCCGGCGGTGAAACCGCAGCTATGGCGATCAATGATTTTAAATCGGACAGCGCGGTTATTCAGATAGCGGCGTGAGGCGTTACTCATTGGAGATGTATTAGATCCGCTGATAGGCAGAACTGCCCGAGGGCTCAGTTGCTGGAACTGATCGCGGGAGACGTGTGAAGACGGCGGGGAAAGAGAATGAGCACAGGTGTGTAACAGTTGACGTGGGAGATGAAGTTCTTTTGCGATGAGCCAGCTCGTCTTGTCCTTTTAGATTACCTCTGCAGTCTGCAGCAGCCGGTACCTGATATAAGGTGATGAAAATGTATGCGCTGTCACATTGATAAATTATGATCCTGGACCCGATTGCCATCGTGGCATGATCCTGATCTACTAGCATCACAAGAAAACCTGTCCCGCCTCGCTGATTGCTTGCTGCAAGCAACATGATATTCGTTTGAGATGGATACTCAAATAACGCTCATAATACTGTTCCGTAGTGCTATGTCTTCGTGTAAAAAAAAAATAGCATGATAATTCCAAAGAAATTGCGGAAAAACGTTCATTCTGTTACTCCCATGTTCTTAAGACCGCCTGGGGGGGTCGGATCCGACCCCCCCTCTGTTTTCTTGAATAACTCATGAACCACTTTCGCTATCTACTTGAAACTTGGCATACCTTCTCCCCCATTAATTTGACGTCTCCTGTGCAATTTCAAGAAAAAATTTCCAAAAAAATTGAGATATATCGATTTTAGTGATGTAACTACATGGCGTTTTTAGTCAAAAAGTGGTAAATGTTTAAAAAATCGCCAAAAATCAGGGATTAAAGCAAATTGCAAATTAAGGACATGAAAAGACGCAGCTCAATGAGTTCTTTAAAATGGCTATCTCGGATTTTCCATAAAATGCGTTTTTCACCCCTAAAAATTCAAAAAACTACATTTTTTGGAAAACAGCTAATAAAATCCAAAATTTTGGGAATTTCCAAAAAACCGGAGTATATGTTGTAGAGCTCTATTAGAACATTAGATGTCCCAAATTTCAACTTTCTATCTTGATTTTTGACCCCCAAATTGTAAAAAATAGCTCCAACATGCATACAGGGTGTAACGAAATTATCCGGACATCTATTTTTTCGCCATATCTGCTCGCACAGTTTCTCTTTTCATGTCAGAAGCTGGAAAATTGGATGAATGCATACCTCTGGTATCTGCTCTCAACTCAGCAGTGACCTGACCTTGCGAAATGACTCTTGCTCTGAGTAAGAGTCGAGTCGCCGACGGGTTCATTTGATAGTTTTCGTTTAAGGCAGTGGAGAGAAAGGAGTACAGTCTCTCGTTTCGTAGTAAGGCTACGTGTTGGTGGCATGGTGGCATGAGCCAGAAGCTGGTCTGTCAGCAGCTGGACATCAGCAGCAGCCAGTAGCACATCTGCCTGAGGCGTAATAAGCTGGGACTTGGTGGCAGACTCAGCCCGGCCTCGATCGCAAAAGGCGCCCTTTGCCAAGTGGTGAGGAGAGTTGTCAAGATAGCGACAAGGAAACGGCACCAATTAATCCGCATACTGACTCGAATTCTTACCAAGGTAGATAATAAGAGGTCCCACATCATGATTCACCGTTACCCGCCCTTTAGCTTGGTTTTACTGCCCTTCAAACTGGAAAAGACAATGAAATTGACGGGAAAACAACCAGTCCACCACCTTTGGCTTCAGGCCAGGGCGTGTCCACTGGTCGAAGGAAGACACGAATGAGGTGACCTGGTCGGATGGGAAGCTGTTCGAGCTGCGATAACCCGTTGAACTGTCAAATCGGCCATGTGTGGGCTGCCAGCAGCTCGAATGTGCCGGCCGTCGCCGGCGTCAAACATCCGGCCAAAATCCAGACCTGGAACATGTTCAGCTGCTGTGTAATATTCAAGCTGTTCATGACGACACAGAAAACCACTATCAGTGACGAGTATTACCGGCGCAACATCCTGGCTAGCGATTGGTTGGAGCCACTCAACCAGACGGCACAGGATGGCTCGGTTTCTGAACGTGTACCGATACCTGATTCAAGCCGCGCAGTCTTCATACGGGGCGGCGCACCACCTTCAAGTCCCTAGCAGAATGAGAAGTGATGCCGAGAGGACCTTTTTGTTCTTCTGGGCTAAAGGGCTATGGCTTGGAAATAGTTCCCATGCAATTCCGTCGATATATTATGGACTATTGTCCATCAGGAGATGAATGAGGGGACACCCGCCACCAGCGCCGCCCAACTGCGGGCACAGGATAGTAAGGCGCTACTCTATATGAAACCCACTGTGCTGGGAAATCCAGTGGCTGGAATGCTCCAAAAATGTGTACCTGCGCTCTTATGAAAGGTGTCTATATAATGATTCAAAAGGGAAAATATCAGAATGTCTTGCTTCTTAATTACAGCGCGAAGAAAGATGTCCGGATAATTTCGTTACACCCTGTAGGGCATGGTGACGTCATAAGCATTTTCGTGAATTAGAGGCACTTCTGAACATCGCATGTGAAAACAAATGGCACCACTAGATTCCTGGGACAAAGCTCGTCTAGAAAAGTGCATTTTTTGTCAAAAATAAAAAGTTGAAAAATTGACCTTTTTTCTCAGCCCTCGTATAGTATAAACGATTTTTTATGCTTTCAATGCACACTTATCACTAGTACAGTGACTTGGGGTCACATATAACCATTACCATCGGATTAGGCGTGAAAAATAAGCCATAAAACATGTGTCGCACGCCCATGTAGCAGAAATTGAAAACCGTGACCTTTCGTGACCTGACCTGACCTTGACCCGTACTTAGTATGACCCCTATACACACATGGTACCTTCACTAGGCCTTTGAGGTCATTTCTGGTGAGTTTCGAGCAGCAGCTATCGATTCCGCTGTCCGTAAGCCTAATCATGCAAAACCCCTGAATTTGACCTTTGACCTGACCTTGACCCGAAAGTTGACCTTAATCTTAAAATCTTAAGAGTGCTTTGGGAAGGTCTCGTAGAGACCTTTCGAACGCCGCCTCGCGGGGCTCGATACGACCATTGGTTCTCGAGATAACAGGGGGGTCGGATCCGACCCCCCCCCCCCCCAGGCTGTCGTGGGTACGGAAATAGCCCAGGCGGTGCCGGGTTAAATCTACAGTGACAGCGATCGCCGGCATATGGCAAAGTGGACCAGAGCGCATCAATAAACGAGAATTGTTTGCCACGCTGCTGAACAACATCTACCTATGTACTTACACGAGCTCAGCCTCAGCCATTTGTTTCTAATCAGTCCGTGTCATGTTTTTGCCCTCTGAGACCAGGGACATTTAAATCTTCATAACGGGACTCCTCGTGTGCGGTGGTCACGTGTCCAGCTGCACATCGCGAATACAAATGTCACGGCGATATACGAAGAGATGGACGGTAGTAGACATCTTCAGGCTGAGATAATAAATCCACCGTTCTAACGGCAAGGCATGCAACTGTATCTGATCGGGATGTCAAAAGCGTATGAGTTGGTGCCGATGCACCTACTCCAGATGTATGCATGAGGGGCTGCTTTTCAACACTGATGTGGAGCGGTGGGAGTTGTATTTTACAGATAATTCGAATAAGTCACAATTTTTACCCAACAGGACAGTGTTGAATACTGCGACGGCGGCAAAATTCGAGGAATAGGCGTGTAATTAGCACTTAGATTTACATAATGGAGCAGCTGTTATGCAAGAGTCGTGTACCTCAAACGCACGAAGCTATTTATGGATATGAATAAAAGAACTGCTTCCCTGTGTAAGTCAAACACCGAAATGAGAGAATATCCGAACGTGCTGGTGAGTCCCATTGCCGGAGTTCTTTATTTTGATTTCGTCCGGTCTGTTGAATGCCTAAATATCACCGGTAGAAATTCATGACGAGCATCGGGGATGACTTCGTGTTTTTCAAGTCTAAATAACACGTTTTCACGAAGGCCATGGTACACGTTTAGTGAAGATTAGATGCATATTTGGTGCAGATTTGGTCAAATTGGGTGCATTCACCCGTCGTGAAAACGGCTATTATTGCTAAGTTAAAAATTTCAAATAAGCGAGATATAAATGAATCGTCGCGTTGTCTGCTGTCATTCTTTCTTCACATTTCCTATCCAGTTTACTCACATCTCCCAGTTTCTCGCTAACAAAAACAGCCTGAGGCGTCGCCGGCCCACCGGCGTGAGATGAAGCTCCCTCCGGGGACACAACTCACCGGCATAAATCTTATTAACTTTTTGTGGCCGGTGGCATTTCAGCGCGGGCCGTTTTTTCGCCGCGGGGCAGGCGGCAATACAAGCCGGTAATCTTGCACTGCTACGTGCAAGAAGGGCCTGAGCGGCGGCTCCGGCCGACTGCAGCCGCGGGGGCGGGGGGGGGGGGGGGCGCTCGCGCGACTGCGGATGGAGAGTTATAGAAGTAAGGTGCGCTCGCCGTCAAGGGATGCTGGAGACCCAACCGAACTCTGTACTTGTGGAATTGAAGGAATCGCACGCTTGGAACAGAAATGATCGGTGTAGGTGAGGCCTGAGGGGCTGTCTAAGTCTTGGATAGAATCTGGGGCTAAAATTACACCGTTTGGAGGAGAGAGTAGGGAGGGAGGGGAGGAGAGGGAGAGGAGAGTGGACAGAGGTTCCAGCGCGGTAGATTGTGGTTCCGGGGATTCGGCTACGAAATACGAGCCGGCGTGCTCTCCAATAAAGTGGCGAGGCGGTGGACGCCGGAGTGGGGCCGACGAGCCGTCGGGGTGGAGTGAACTGTGGACGCCCGAGTGGAGTGGAGTGCTCGGGAGAGTGTCTGAGCAGACTGGAGTGTCTGAGAGGAGTGTCGGAGTAGAGTGCCGGGGAGGGGTGTCGAGTATGGAGTGGAGTACAAATGTTTTTTTTTTCAAAAAGAGTCGCGAATTACTAAGACATCCTGAAAACTGTTCCTGAGGGAATGACTATGCAGTTATAATTTTTACTCTAAAAATAACCCCACTGTAGGTATGAATATTTTGACATGGATTACAGAAACGATACAGTCCACTTGAAAAGACTTTAACTGATTGTGACACTCATCGATACCAGAAGAAATGCTCCAACATAAGATACACACTTACCTTTCCATAATAATGACATACCTAGTTAGTACCCAGCTTTCTCACCAGTCAAGCCTACGTCGAAATTGACACGTGGATGCCACATTCACTTGACTCTGCAACGTTGTCCTGTTGGCAGACATGTGCATGGATCCGAGAGCTGGATCTATGATCTCAGTGGATCTCTCGACAAAATAGAGGGGTTGGATCTATGATCCGAGTGGATCTCTCGACAACATTCAGGGGTTGGATCTATGATCCGAATGGATCTCTCGACAAAATTTAGGGGTCAGATCTATTGGATCCAGCGGGCAAAAATTTGTGGAGGACCTATGATCTGTATGGATCTCACGACAACATGTAGCCAATGAAACCCTTATCCTACATAATTGTACACCTTACAGTGCAATACAATTGAGAATTGTCACTTGTGGACATGGTTAAGACCAGTTGTAATCATTAGGTATCATCATTAAATTTGAATTTAAATCAACAACATTTGTACTACATTTAAAATAAACCAAGAACATGCACATTGCTACTTTTTGTGACCAATTGTAACTTTTCCATGACAGCACTGATGATAATCTTATCAACAAGCTACAGCCACTGTAATTCAATGAACAAACAGTACAGACAGATGCAGTGGCAGCGGGGCACTGCATATTTTCATTTTGGTCACATTCTTGCCAATTTCCATACAACGCCAGTAGGGCTAATGTTAAAATGCCAAAATATATGGGGGACACTGTACCCTGGTGCCCCCCCCCCCCCCCCCCCCCCCCTGTTCCGCCGCCTATGGACAGATGTTAGGAAATCAAACCTGGAAGCCAAATAGGTCAGTTTTGTTAAAAATAATCCAGCAATCCACTTCTGCCAGGTATGAAATCTCAATCCAGAATGTTCGTATGAGCTATTATGTGCAACACAATTTCGATTTAGTAAGAATAGCAACCAACCTCTAATACTTTCCTAATAAAATTACAAGTTTAAAAATGGCATCAACTTCTTCAGATTACCTACTTCTGGCATCGTGCCACGTGTGGTGCCATGCTGTGCTTTCGTAATGAGAGAGCCTCCCAAAAAAAGACAAACGAAATTCACAGCTCACGTTTTGGTAATATTGTTTTATTACGTCATTATCGTTTGACCAATGAAAAATCTTAATTTGACTTAAACTGTAATGACTCCAAAAAGATTCCCCGTAATGGGCCCTTCAAACTAATGACGTAAGATATTGTAATTCTTTTGAAAAGTGAATAAAATAAAGATGCAAGGCGCACAACCGGCTCAGGGCCATGTAATACCGTTTCAGATTACGTTTACGTCATTAAATTCAACGCTACAAAGATGATATTCACAAACAATCGTATCGTAAAATTATGTGAATGTGAGGCAGAAAAAAATGAACATTCTTTTGAAAAATTCAGGACTTTTGAATTTCCAGTTTGATTTTTTATTTATTTTCATTATACTCGAAGGTAGAACGCTTAGTTCATTTGTTATTTGAAATGACGTCACGAGTTCTATTTAGATACTGAATAATCATTTTACGGTAAAAAGCCAAGGCCATTACAATTGATATTTCGCTTCTCATCGCTTCCAGGCTGTTGAATATTTTTATACTTTTGTTTACATCTCAGTTTATTTTATCAAATATTTCTTTCAATAGATTGAAATACCTTTACCTAACCAAGCCACATGTGTCAGTATCATCTTTCATTGTTTCTCAATCAATTGTGTTAGCTGGAAACTGGAAAGCCTCATGGTTGTCTAATGCAAGATTGTCTTATCAATATCATTATGTAGATTCTAACATGAATTGTGATGTGGTAGGTAGCTATAGTTCGTTTTTTCTAAGTTCGACCCTCACTGTAAACATCTTTTTGAACAAAGCACGAGAATTGCTAGCTGAATTACTTACAAAACTAGTAAGCGCACATTGTACTGAAGATATGAATAATATTTTCCAAATAAGTTTTAACGCCGATGATATACCCTTCTGTTAAACGCCGTGCGATTTATTGATTAGTTAAATTATAATTTCTGACAAGTCGTCTTTCCCTGTGGGGTTGTATTTATAGGGAAATACGAGCTAGGAGTCTCAGAAATAAGAGCCAGGAAGAAATAATTTTGAATAAGATTAATCGTCTGTGAAATCAATGTGCGCCAGTCAGTTTTCTCAGTAATTCAGTTAGCAATTCTCGTGCTGTGTTCAAAGAGGCGATTACAGTGAGGGTCGAACTTAAGAAAAACGAACTATAGTGATAATGTTTTGTTCATTAGTCATTGCTTTGACTCACCTCTATGTTAATTGTTATTGCAAACTTTTCTGTTGGTATGTGAACAATCTTCATGTCACTCAATTTTCTCAAGTTGTGACCGTCATGAGCCTCCTTTATTTTGTATTCTGTATAATGTAACTGGATGCCTTTACTAATATGGCCTTTGTATAACATTGTTTGTTTCTAACCATACTTTGGTATTCATAACTTCTCATGAAAGGAAGTTGTTAACATTTTGAGCACCTATGAGCTATGATCCCAATGGATCTCACGACAAAATTAGGGAGCCAGATCTATGATCCGAGTGGATCTAGCGACAAAATTGAAGGGTCAGATCTATGATCCCAGTAGATCTCTCGACAAAATTGAGGGGTTGGATCTATGATCTGAATGGATCTCGGATCGGGATCCATGGGATCGGATCTCAGATTCTTTTTCCAGATCCAAGCACATGTCTGCCTGTTGGTAATGTCGAGTCGACCGGATATCAAATATTCGAATATGTTTAAAAATGCTATTGGCGGAAGACGTTTAGATGTTAACGATTATTCTATGGACAGATGCATCATGGCACAGATGCCGGCACCAAATAAAGCAACAAAGAAATTTCTGATTAGATAACTACTAAACACAATGCCTATATCCCCACCACAGTTAGTTCAATACATGAAGTACACCTGTTACAACTTAGATCATTAGTGCTGCAACACCGGATAACTTTGATTGCCCTTTACCAAGGGACGATCATTGCGGTCTATAATTGCACGTGTAATCACACAGATCATCTCGGCCATACCATTCGAACAGGACGTCACGATAACTGTATGATTAGCACTGCTCAGGTGAGCAGAGATGGACCTCTTTTGTTTACCGTTTGAATTTAGATGGCAAGGCAAAGGGCCGGATGAATGAATGAGTGAATGATTATGTGTACTTGATACGGTGTGATTACTCACAAAAGGGCAGGGTAAGAGGTTAAGCCAATCAGTCTTGCAACGTTAATTATTTGAGATCAATTACAAAGGTAATTCGATACCTGGCAGTAAATGCTCCTTAACTCAAGCACGTATCTGAACATAATAAGCCATCATTGTCACGGGGGCCTGGCGGTTGTAGGTTCCACAGAGTCATGTATATTTTTTTGAGCATTATGTAAAGCGTCAGTTGATGGTATCAGCCAAGGACCAGACGTCAGTCAGACTGTCCTCAGTCAGGCCGCGTCTGACCTGTAGACTGGAGTTTGTTCATTCATAGTTTCCGTCAATAGTGCGCAATGTGTGTCATTTAACAGCAGCTCCTAAAGGCTCCTTACAAAAAGGCAAGGCCGCAAAAACTCACTGAAAACAAATATCGCTGTAGACCAGTCCAGCAGCAAACTAGAAAGCCTAAACAGCCACGGAGTTCTCCCGTTGCAAAAAAGGCTATGTTGGTTTGAACAAACATGGACGTATTTGTTTCCTCTAGGACAAGTATCAATATCTGCGGCGTTTTTTTTATGGAAACAACATTCCTGAGTCGTGCGATTTTCACTGGCTGTCAATAACTGCGAAAGGGAAACACTAAATCGGTTTCCTCACGCGACTGGGGCAAGGGCACTTCGCTCGTCACCTCGACAGCAGGCATGGTTGATGGTCTCCTATGTCCAAGAGCACGTCCTGTTCGATTACAAGGCTCCCTGTTGTGATAACATCATCAAACAGCATGCATTGTCTCCGGTTTGCACGTGCGGAGGGCATTAGCGGTGCCGCCGGCGGCTGGGCGCGTTGTTAAAATATAGTCACCGTTGTTAAAATGTCGTTTGAGTGACCGGCTGGAGTTGCACAGAAATCAGCCGGTCATCTGACAAATCGTCAGCTGTCGCGCGGCATACCAGCCGACGGTTACGGCGCGCCGGCGTCATTTGTGACGCAAATACGCCAGCCAGGCGCACTGGGTGCCTCAATGACCTGCTGATGAGCCCAAATACAGAGGCAGGCAGCAAATCAGCAGTCAGGGAGGCAAAATTTCTTTTGATTAACCAAATGGCATGATGTGTCAATGTTCAGTGTTTGAAGAAAAAGAAACTGCCGTTTCAAAAACAGGACCTCAGCAAGCCATCTAGCGAAGTGCATATCAGTCTTCGAGCACTACTTTGGATTTTCTAAGAGTACATGTGGGGGAAACTGTTACATTCAAGTCGTAACTCAGCCTGACACCTGCCGGGCCGTCCGGGCAAGGTGACGCATGCTAGAGGATGTCAAAAGTACTCTTAGCTGCCATCTTATTCACGGAATATCAAATTTAACGTACCGTTCGATTTATAGCTACCGTATAATCCTGGGTGGTCAATAACGCCCTCCATATCCGCCCAAGAATCAGTTATTTTGGCGTTTCCCCGCATTATGGCGCGGTTACGGTGCAACCAAGCGAATATTTTCACGAACGTTACGCCAAGTTGGATGATCAAATCCCGCACAAGCGCCTGGCTGGTATGCTCATGAAGTGCATGAAGTGCGTTTGGTCACGGGTTGACAGGTGATGCTATATTTTTTGGCTGGCTGTGGTGTGTCTCACCCGTTTACCTACTGCCAGACGCCTAATGGAATGCACTCTTGCACGGTAGAGGGGCGGTCGGGCTTAATCAAATACACTCATTATACACCATCACACTCAACATGATGAATTTGAACCGAGCACGAGCTGCATTTTAAAGACAGCCTTCTGACGCCGGATTACGTAGCGGGGCCGCCTCCTGGTGCTTCCTCTTTCCTCTCTCCGCCCCTCTACCCTGCTACACCAGCCCCTGTTTAGAACATGACATAACGCCCAAAGGACATCTATATGTAAGAGCAGAGGCCATGTCGCGCAAGTTCATTATTGCAGCGGTAGGTCCTTTGACGGCTCACCCTCCCTAATACAGTCCGACGCTTCTGGCTGGCATGCGCCGGCCTCGGGGGCGGAGGCGACGGCGGACGACGGGTCTGAATTATGGTCTCGCCTACCCCGCCCCCCCCCCCTTCAAAGAGGATATCTCACGCTTGGACTGGATAACAAAGGGTGAAGATGCGGGGGTCGCAACATCATCTCAGGGTCACAAGCAGCTGTAATAGAGCTGAGTGTTCCGCGGAGAAAAACAATGCGGTATTATTTCTGCGTGTTTGGTTAGCTACAGATTTGGGTACAGTTATGCCTGAAACAGACTCTTTCCGCAGTCAAGAAATCGCATGCGAGAGCCTATTCAAATACATGGAAGCACGCTCGCATCAATCGCACGCACCTCCCGGATGCGGTTGATGCGGGAAGAATTATAATGTATTTTAATAGGCTCTCGCATGCGATTTCCTGAGCGCGGAACTAGAGTCTGTTTCAGCCTTTAGTGATGTGGGTTGCGCTGAATGTCTTTGATTTTGCTTGATATTAATGTCAAATATAAGTTTTGAAGTTACTTCTTATTTCATGTTATTTCGAGATAGATGTCATGAATGGATGACACTTTATTTCATAAAGACTATGGTTTTATCTGCGCAATACTTTTATCCGAGGCTGGATGTAATCAGTAACGCATTTAAAAATGATGCGGACAATCAACGTCAAAGCAAAATGCAATCCACTCTGGTGATGAATATTATCGTGCTCGTTCGTAGCCGGCGCATCATCATCATAAGCCGTCGAAACACTATCTTGATCATTGCTCGAACCCATGGTGAGGTCACGTAACGTGCCGTTTTGACCCTGACAGCCTATAACATGATTACCAGTATGTTCAAATTATCATTTGTATTTATTAATCAAGCGATCATGCTCAGACAAGTTTTCATCTTAAACATGTGGGTCAGTTCCAGTCAATGCGCCATGAATATGATGTGTTTCCATACATTTCTGTCTTGACAACCGTTAGTTACAGCACTACAGTACAATTATATAGCACGCTACCAGCCATGAAGCAATACGTGATGGGAAAATATTGGAGGACGTGCTTGTACTTTAAGCACGTCCATTAGGATGATAATGCAGCTTGGGCGCCTGTCATATGGCCATTTCAATAACGTGAAGCATTCACTTCTGTAAGAGATAAGTTAACTTTCCAATAACCACCTGTACGATTTCCCATCAAATTAACTGTTAATTGATATTAAAGGTGCGATTAGCGTCAGCTGTTACAGCGTTCATCGTCGAACGAGCCTGCGGCTAACCATAAATACAAATCCCGACAAGCGGCGTTCGCTAATCATCCTGTCCGGTACCGATGTTAAAGGAAGGGTGCCACCTTTTGGACACAACGCAGTTTTTACAAGATTAGCCTCACATGAACCTAAAAACCGGCTTCACTTACCTATGCTCGAGACGGTCAGCATTGAATCCGCACGTGAAGTTATCATTTGCGAGTTTTGCTGCCAGCATTCGGGCAGGCAAAAATCTTCAGCACTATTTCCTCGTCGTGTTAAGGGTATTTTATAAAACATGAAATCAGCAAAGGTATGTATAAAAGTTATACTTTTGAAGCAGTTTTATCATTTTGAAAGGGTATATTTTTTCTTTATGGTATACACTCAAGTTTTAAAATTTTAATTGGGAAGTTTTTCTAGTAAGTTGCATGAAGGGTGAAGGGTTCCATAGATCTCTTAAGCATTGTAAAGGAAAAACCTTTACTCGACTTATTTGATGTTCTTTAACTGTTGGCAAATATGGCCAACAGTTACCTACTTGGTTACCTACAACTTAGTTCAAATCATGTTATCTTCTTCCTTTTTATTTGTTCATCTTTTTGTCTCAGTTGCGCCATCAATGCAAATGGCAGAATGATATGTTGCCATGACAACAGGATATGCCAGCCGTCCTAGCTGCCACATCAAACGACCTTGAGTTGTAGTGGTGATATAAACAACGATCTTTTTTTTTTGGCCAATGTATTAAATGCAATGTTTCGGTTTTTTGTATATTGTGGACGCGCTAACCACGTCTAAAAATTCAAATAAGTAAAATAGATTCATAGAACAAAAATTTCGGAAGGTGGCACCCTTCCTTTAACGCCTCATCGCATTAATGAGCCCAAACATTCTCAGCTCCCGGTGGTCCGATGCGCTTCGGCGAACGTTTCCAGCGCGTTTCACACAGCCCACCTTCCCTAGAAACCGGTGAGGGGGCTCAGACCGACCCATACGGACGGGTTGGAGTCCTGCGGACCGATAAACAAACAAGGACCACCTGCGTGGCCCGCCGAGGGGGAGTATGTTTATCGCCCGGGGCGGTAAACGGCACGCGCGGCCGCGAGGAGGCGCCCCGCGCGAGCTGTCACAGGCGGCCACTGTGTCCGATACGGGGGACTGAGGTCGTAATCGTAAACCTGTCGATACGTCAGGCGAGGCGGCGGACCGGTGTTTGATGTTACGTGAGAAAGGTGGGTTCCAGACTGAGAAGGAGCTCAGTTGTTGTTTTGGGCAGTGTTGATCTGATTGTTTCTCTTTGCCTGTAAAAATCATGTCACCTGTAAGCAATCAAAAATTTAAATGATATTTGGACTCTTGTTTGGACATTCGATGATGTAGCAGGGAACACCATGCAATCCTTCAAATCGTAGTTTTCAATTTGACGAATTCTTAAAATGTGTAGCAAACGTTTGAAAACGCTTACTTGCCTTACAAAGACACGCAAATAAAATCCATGTCACCCGCCAAGCCCGCCAAGCGATACGCCACCAGCGCAGCGCGCCCCACTGATGTTATCTGCCGCTCGGCGACGGCGCCTTCTCCTTGGCCCCTCCTGTGACCCCACTTCACGTCCGAGCCGCGGGGTAATACCGTAAAACGGAACCGGTGTCTCTGACAGGGCGGGACCGTCACTTGTGTCTGCACCCAACACGGCCGCCGCCCACCGGCCACTGCAGCAGAATGGCGGGCACGGGTCGAGCAGGGATGACGTCATTTTCGCTCCGCCGTCTTCGCACACAAACATATGGGGCAATGTTTTAGGGGTCCCCGGCCGCAAAGTAATGGGTGGGAGATGTTCAACATTGTAAATTCCGCATTTAAAACAGGAAAATATGCTTGAAATAGCCGCATCGGTAAAGACAAATTAGAGTGGCAAAGCACACTAATCAATTCTGGGTCACTGTAAAATGTGTAATTACGGTTTTCCAAGAAAACGTTTAATGCAAAATTCGACTTAAATGCAGAATGTTTAAATATTTTAATTATGATACTTCTGTCGTTCTTCGGGAAAATGAAGTTCAAACTACCGTGAACCTACTGGCAAAACTCACCGCTTTTTGTCCGTTGAATTTTCAGCGGGTTGAATGTCATTAATCACTCGGCAACCTCTCACGCGACAGGTCGGCTAAGCACACCTCTGAAACGTCGCTAGTACTCTCCCGGGGGCCTGTGACGGCCCGGTCAGGCCACAGCCTCGGGCTATGACACGGCCACTTCTCATTCCGGCGCAGATTGGCGGCAATTCTGGCGCTGTCTCCCGCCGGTTAATTTCAATAAAGTATCTGACGACGGGCCCCGTCGGTGTGCGGTGACACTCTGAGGAGGACGCTGCAGCGGAAGGTCGTCATCCCCAGCGCCAACTGCGGTCGGGCAATCATCCTCAAAAGAGCGAGCGACGCCGTGGGGTCGCCAGAACGGCACCAAAGTGGCGCAAAACGGCGCGGAAGTGGTCATGGAATGCGCTTGTTTCGACTTTCGGTGGTCAGACGGCTACAGTTTCATGTTGGGGATCGAGATTTTCTCTGACGGTACGGGTAAAACGAGGACGCTCCGTCATAAAATCAAAGTGTGTGATATTGGTGAACCATCGCAGACCTTGCATAATACATAAACAGGATATGTTGCTCATATCCTGTTGCTCATATCCTGTCACGAAGCCGATCAGGTAGGTACGAATGACGATCTGTTGGCTCTTTAGGTAAGAATGGCGGAGCGACTTTCAACCAGCCACACGTTTGGTCCTATTTCACTTCCTGTACCTCAACATTTCCTACTATCACCATCACACCCCCTCATCCAAAGTAGGCATGTACATACATTGTACAATGTACAGTATCACCTCACTTCACCCTGCACTTACAAGATCAAATGCTTTCATCCACCGCACGTGACACGCGCCTCTCCACGTGAGACGCCACGCGGCTCGTGCTGTGAGACGGGCCACGTGTGAGACGGGCCCCGCCGTGAGAGGCGATAACGCTCGGTGGTCGGACGATGTTGGCCCCGCTGACATCAGTCGTAACAGCACCGCCATCAGTCGTTAACGGCGGCGCCATCAGTCGTTAACGGCGGAGTAGCAGCGCCGAACGGGTGCAGGGAGGGCAGGGAGGTCGTACAGCGCGGGACTGCGGCGCTATGCGGCTCGCTATACTCTGTCGGGTGGGGAGCGTTGGACAGTGAGCTGTGATATTGGGGCCGGTATTGGTCAGGCATTTTTCATATTATTTCTTTCCTTTGAGCTTAAGATTTAGAACCGTAAGAACGATGGGAATGTGCCTTATTTAGGAGATGTGTTCGCATGTCATCACTTGTAATAACAAGAATAGCCATTCCTTTATTAGGAGGACAATTATTTTATTTTTACAAAGCTTCCTTTCACACAGCATGAGGACAAATATTGAAACTTGAACTCATTAAAATTACTGAAATCATCAGTTGCTGAAGCTTCCTTAGCTCTCCCGTATTGTCTGAAGTACCTAACACACATAATTCATACCAGAAGTCGTGATTTTCGTACAGCAGTCACTGCACGGGTGTCTGTGCCATTCAGCATGGCAGCTCATGGCAGCTCATGGCAGCATCTCCAGGGCTACATACGCCATACACTTCCTGAAGATTACCCTAATCAGAGCATAATGACTGGCTCAGAAGTACAGATCCCGGAAGCCTGGGCGACTGTTGGCCGCACACAGAGCTAATCGGCTGCCACGAGTGCTCCCAAGAGGTGCTCCGAGGGGCTTACGGAGGACAGTGCATGTTTCACTGTCGTGGTGTGCGAGCAGTGTGAAATTGAAGTGGTATCTCCCCTACAGAGAGGAGAACATACCGGCGGCCATATGGGTTGCGGTCAGCTGTTAGTACTGTGCGAATGCCAGGGGCAATACAAACATCAGGGGAATATTTGACAGAACATAGTTGTCCCTCACAGATGACGATTTCCAAGTGCCGTGTCACTCAGCACACACTCTTTGTCGAGAATGCAGACAACGAATTGATCTTGAAAATCATCTGCATTCTCTGGATTGTGCCTGGTTGTCTGGCTTATCGACGCTCATCCGCCGTTCGATTGAAATGAGATTCCAACCGATGACCTAAAACAAAGCTCAGCACATTTCACACCGTTCATCACGCTCAGCTCTGTCTGGAGGTCTCCTCCAGCGGGTACTCACCGGTGGCGAGCTCCGACGCGCCGAACTCCCTGGTCGTCTGCACGGCCACGGCGCCGTAGCCGGTATGCAGGCCGTGACAGAGCACCTGTACCACCACGGCGCAGGCCACCACCACCCAGCCCCAGCCGCGCTCCGGGTAGTAGTGCTGCATCAGCGTCGTCCTCTTCGCCCTCAGGGCCTTCGCTCCACCAGCAGCTGCAGCAGCAGCGGCGACGGCACGGTCTCCCCCAGCGCCAGGATCCGCGCCGACGGGGGGCAGGTCCTCGGTGGCGGCCTCGCTCTGAACCAGACTCGGGTCCTCGGAGAGGACGCCAGAGTCCTTGGCGATGAGGTCCCGGTCCCGGAGATCGGGGACGGTGTGGGAGCGGGCCAGAACTCGGGAACAGTCCAGAGGAGGAGACGAGGCTGGGGTACCCACAGCGGCCATCCTGAGGCGCGATGAACTCGTTTGTAGAAGAAGTTCCACCAAAGATGACCACTCAGGTAATTGCAAATCGCGTCGTCTTCCTCGCACATTGCAGTGAGCGGCAGCCGCACATAACTACTGTTAGTTTATCTGCCAGAAGTGCACTTTCATGCTGCCACTCTTCAGTGTGCCCAACTAGCAATCCTCGAAGAAAGAGAGCTTCGACGGCACAGTTATCCTTTGTTCATACAACTAACAGCATACAAGTCACTTATTAACCCTGTTTGGCTCCTTGACGTAAAGCCACCACTTTGATAAGCGCACTCACTGCACCGCATTCTCCCTCTCCTTCAACTCCAGCACATTCACACCACACCGCCGGTGTGCCGGGTTGGAAATCATCTGCTGGTGCGCAGGTTAGCGCATCTTCACTTCGCTCGTCTTTCAACCCAGTTTGCACGTATTTTTCGCGCTACATCGCACCCCAAAAACACGAACACTCAGCGCACGTGATCCAGCCGCTGTTCCCAAGCCAGACACCGCACTAATCACACTCTCTGGCCACGTCCCCAGAGCACGTCCTACTAGTACGGCTCACTGGCACCTCTTACCAGCACGTTTTCGATCACGTTTTCTCAGCACGCTTCTCAGTCTCCTCCTCCAGCCAGCACTCAGAACACGACTCACAAGCACGTTCCACGAGCCACGTCCACCGTTCTCGGAGCACGCCCGTCCCTCGGAGCACGCCCGTCCGGCCGTAGCGTGCTGCGGCGTACCGCACGGAGACCGCCCGCCGTCCCCCTCCACCGACCGTTCGCCACTGAGTGAGGTGGTGTGGGCTGGGTCGGCACGGACCGCGCAGTGCGGGCTGCACGGGGGGACGGGAGGAGGCCCCGACGGGGGGGGGGGGGACAACGGTGTGCGCGTGTGTATGTTTGTGTGGTCAGAGGCTGCAGTGTGGAATGAGCATTGTAAGGCTGTTGTATAACGCGAAAGATTGATGACTTGTTTGTTGATGAAGGGTAATGTCAGGTAGATTGCCACGCCTATGCTATTGCAAACTATGACCGTGTTCTGCCGTGATGCGATGTGTGTAGTTATATGTGATTTGATGTTTTGAGCGGTTTCTGGTTGAGCTATTGTTGTTCTTCTTACGTGGTATGATCAGAGCCTGCGGCTACTTTTGCTGACAATGTGATGAGCCAACATTTCCGTCGTGTGGTGAGAGTGAGCTGAGAAATTATGTGGCATCCCTATATGATCGCTAATGTTTACGTGAAGTCAACACAGCTGACGGAAATATTTCGACAGAAACAATTGGATTATATCGAGAATTAATTGCGCTGGAAGAATGATTGGATCTGGAAACCAATCGATTACGATCAAATCTAATTTAGAAAAGGAGGGTATAAACTGCTGGCACATCTATAAACTGTAAATGGCTGGCGCAATATCGAGCAAACGTTCTAGCGCGTTTGATCTGTCCTATTATCGGATTTTGCCGCTTGTCAAATGAATCGATATTTGACATTCCTGCTGATCAGTTTGGGTAGAGTGACCTTCAAGTCTAAAAGTAGAACACTCGTGATTCCTAAATACCCCGATCATCCAAACTGAGGTCTCTGCACTATCCGAATCGTAACTGTTTGGCGCAGAATTACACATCTCGCCCCCACGGTCCCGGCCCAGGAGCTCGGCTCGACCGACCAGCGTCCTCTGGAGGTCAGACACGGTCTCCCCTGGGCCCTCGGGTCTATCCTCAGGTCTCTCCGCAGGCAGCGGATGCCGACTTGGAGCTCCATTTGTGCAGGTTCTGGGTCAGAAATACCCGGCGAGGGCGACCTGTCTGACCGCACACGGCCCGGACTTGTATGTCTTAGCTAAAGTGAGAGCTGTTCTTTGCAATGTGAATTAGTGTTGTAGTAATTGTGCGCCAATGGTCTATGATTATGGCACAGTGACCAAATTATTTTAGATTAGCGCCGAGTGGAACACGCAGGTTTTTAAACGGTGATGGCGTGGGCTTACTGCAGTAACTGCATGTTCAGGGTAGACACTGGCTGGAGAAAGCTCTCTGGTCGGTGTAAAGGACGCTGCGGCTGACTCTCAGTGCATCACGATGGATGGCGCAATTTTGTGTGGCAGTTAAAGCGCAGTGCAAGATCAGCACTCGGTGGCTGACGGAAATACTGCCCCTTTGTGGTCAGCCTCTGAGGTCCCCCGGCCGCCGTCCCGGAGGTACTGTAGACAGCGCGGGGTCACTTGTGTGACCTCAGCCCGCGCTGGAAGCCACTCTTGCGGCTGATCCGGGGAGGCATTGTTTTTTAACGTGTATTTGTGACACATGAATGCGTTGTGAGCCTTGTTTGCAGACGAAATATGGCGCATTTTGCGCGGCTGAGGCGGTGCTTTAGCCGTCGGGCGGTTCGTCGTTACGCCGTGTGTGCATTGACAATGAATATGACACGGTGACCAGTGTCGCATTAGGCTTCATTAAAATTCGCGGGGGATTTCATGACATTTTTAACACTTGGCTGCAAGTGTCTCCTTGACCTGCGGCTTTGTGCCCGGAGAACTCCGAGCTGGTGTCAACACGGAAAGCTTTATTGAAACAAATGTCTCAAGTGCATAACAATTTACAATGGTCGTTCTGAGTTATTTAATTGATCATAACTTGAACTGGATATACATGGACAATTGATTGATTGATTGAGTAATGAGTATTGATATCAAACAGTTTCCAAAGAAGATATTCGCTGGCCAGCAAGAGCAATATGTATCAGCTTCTATTTAACTATGAAAACTATCCTTTGAAATTTCCATGTAGTTCTTATCAAAGTCACTTCTCCGATGGCATGCTTGCGCTTACGCATTACTGTTTCATTTTTCAATGTTGTTAGCTGTTGCGCTGGTATGGGTCTTTCGCCTTCCCACCTATTCAGCTATCTCCCCGTTCCTTTCATGCCGCGGTCACGCCGGGGCCCCGTTTAACCCGCGGCTGCTCCCCGGACTGCACTGACCGGTCGGCCGTGCGTCATAAATCGCCGTGACGTATCGCGAACATCTGTGAAATATACGCCACGCTCACGTCGCGAGCCATCACAGCGTCTAGTTAATTCTGCCCACAGAGCGATCCGTAGAAATTACGATATATGACCGAGGCCCGGGGGATTTATTTGCGATTTGCGGCGCGGCCGAGCATGGATGGGTTGAGGGCACTGGTTAATCAATGTGACTCAGATCGTGGGCACTTACCGACGTCAGGTGGAAAGGTTCAGTTATGAATCACATGCATATGAGCCTCATACACTGCATACATGATCATCTGCTTAGAGTCTATCGAAGTTTAGAATGCATCACCTCATAATCAGCCCGATGTCGCTGGGTACCGCATGTAGCGTTCAGTAGCTCGATACCTGAGGCGGTAATTGCTCACAAATGTCACTCAATTTCTCCTCATGTCCCTTGCGCACTAATCGGTGGGGTTCTATTGTATGTGGGTCCAATGCATCAGTAGTCGGAATGGTGCAGCGGCTTTGCACTTAGCAGTGGGATCAACAAGCAGATCCACCCATTTTCGGAAAAGCTTACGGGTAACAAACGAGGTCAAAGTGCAATAATCAACTGAGCTGCCTTCAACACAGGAATTATCGGCGTGCGTACCGAAAAAAATCGTCCATGTCACGATATGATATACGTTGTTAAAAGCAGTTCAATATTATCTTAGGTCAGCTACAAAAAGGTGATTATGTAAGTGCTAGCACGGTAGCAAAGTTCCTTGCAACTGAACATTCAGAAAAAAAAACTTCACGCAACGGTGTTGTTTGTCGCTCTCATTTGGTTTTACACATGCAGGTGATGTATTCTGATTAATTTGTCTGCTTTGCGTTTTATTTTTTACAAAAGACAATTCTTTCTTCTAATATTCTGTCAGCAGCGTAAGATCCGGAATTAACAGCGATCTCCACTGATGAACCACAGTGACCAGGCCGCTCTGACTCTTCCACCACGAGAAGTTATTCCGCCGTCCCGACTCTGCATAGCCGGCACTCCGTCTCCCACTGGACTCTGCATAGCCGGCGCTCCGTCCCACTGGACTCTACAATAACTACATACATAGCCGGCGCTCCGTCTCCCAGCTGATCCGTCGTTGTTTCTCCGCGGGGGGTCCGCCGGGCTCGTGCCGCCCGTACCGCCACCCCTCCCGCTCAGCTGTTGCACAAGCGCCGATCTCGAGCGGGCGTCACAGTATAATTATGCACAGGATAATCCTGCAATGGTGCGATAAGTCAGGATAAATTAAAGAGGTCGCCCATGGGATGGCCAGATATGGCGCTGGCAGGTGGAGCGCGCCCCACTGCTCTGCAGTGTTCCGAGCCTTTGAGAATGTTCCGTCTGTGTTCGTGAGAGGAAACGAGTGCTACTGGAGGAATAAACTTGGTCGAGTTTTTCGTTGAGCACCTAAAGATGCTGTTCACAGCTGCAGAACAGGCACTACAATGGCGGCTGTGAGAGGAATTATGCAAGAATGAAAATTCCTCTGTTATTAACTGGCAGTGGTTGCTTTCACTGAGATGGTAATTCCAGCTTTAGTAGCTGTGGGTTATATGGTCCGCATAATTCACTTAGACCGCTGCACAAGCCATGTTCATGAAGCATGTGTAAAATTGAAATAAATGTTTCGAGCAGAGTTGTGCCTTACGAATCGTGCATGTTTGCTTCTTATTCCGGTCATCGATTCAGGCCCGCAAAAAATGTTTGCCAAAAAAGCCAGTTATCCATCAGTGGGCTGAAAGCAAAATAGCATTACCAGCAGCCTACATGCCTTCAGCAGACTGGAAGGCTTTAGCAAATTGCTTATATTTTTTTGTAGGATTTAGGAAGATCAGACGCCACTTATGTTTCTACTATGTAGCCAAAAATGAAAGCAAATTTTAAGTGGCTTTGTGCCGATTGGATGGCTTATGAGACGAGATAAAAGATTGGACGTTGGCTCAAGCTGGCTAATTTCACATCATGAGTCAAGCATTTTTGACTTACCTCTAGTTACGTTACGGTTTGCAACTTTGAGCAGGATGTACAAATATAAAGTAAATCTTTTGCGCGATATCAGCAGCTGGCCGGCTGGGCATTCATCTGCTCCTCAGAAGCACTATCCCAACCCTGGACTGAGTTTAATTGCTTGACCCCTGGTTGGCTGTGTCATGCATTGTCTGCCTAGAAGCCAAGACGACGCCGGCTAATAACTAGTGGCGACGTACCCACTAATTATGCTATGGGGCTTTAATTAATGGCGCCCGGCTGCAACTGAGATGGGTATCACTCCGAGATGGCTTGTCTCGTGATATTACTGCATCATTTGCCGTGCTTCAGAGACGCCAAATGCTCAGTTTGCTTTGCTAGTCACGTTCAGTTGATTGACCACTAAGATTTATTCGCATCTTTAATGGAAGTTCTTAATGGGTTGGAGCATCATCTCGACTCATTGGTCAAAGTTCCGCTCGCATGCTATGCTCTCGTATTTGTGGAATGTTATTCAATCACTTCATTACATCAAATAGCGATTGCAAATAGCAGCGACTGGGTTATACCTACACGTGCTTGCGCAAGAACTCTGGTATATCGCTCAAAGTTAATATGGCTCGCGTTTTGTCTGAAGCTGCTTAGTCGCCCAAGAAGCCGATCTTCAAAACCACAAAAACTGACGCGGCCAGCTGCCGTAAGCCAGTACGTGCCTCCCTCGGCGCACCGAAGGCGGTTGTGGCGCGGCTGAATCAATTCTGACGCGTCGACAGCCTCTCACCACACCGCCGGGCCAGCAAAACGCCACTGTCACTCGTGGCGCACGCGCCAAACGCGACAAAAACGGCGCATTTTGGAGAGCGAGATGCGCGCCAGATAAGTGGCTTTGGTCTAATAATGATTAATTTCGCCGTAACGCTGGGCGTACCACTGTGCATGCGTCAAATGGTCACGGGCGTCACTTTCCGAAATTTATCGGTAGGGCTCAATGGTTAGCTTTAGGATAGCAGAGCCATTCTTATCATGCAGCAGCATAGGGCTAATGTTAGGCCATTGGTAGGGCTCGGGCCTTACCAAATCTGTAAAAACAACACCCATGCAAATGGTAGTTGAAAATGACGTCAATATCAGGCCGCGTTTCGCTGTCGTACCCGTGACGCTGCCTTTGTTTGGGGCACAGTCTGAACCCTGCCAGAGAGACTGTGCAGAGAGAGAGAGCGATGTAATTCCTGCGCGCCCGCTGCCGGTGTGTGTTGTGGCTGGTTCAGGGGCGATAACGCCAGCGCTCGGGTCACGGTGACGTGCGGTAGCGCCGTTTCACGAGTACATCCAGCTCTGTTGTTGCGTGCCAGCGGCGGGCTATGGGAAAATGCCCCCATCTTGACGCCATCAAACGATGTCGAGACAGGGATTACGGTCGTACGGCTTGTTAACTCAATTTGCATTGGGTATGAGGTTTACATTTCCCAGTTGCTTAGCGGTGTGAAATGCGGTTAGCTGTGGCATCAATGGCACCGGCGCGGCCAGACGATCCTCCCTTCGCCCTGCTATGAGAAAGTCACGTCACTGGCATATAATTATCAGGGAGAGGATCATCATTTATTGCAGTCTGGACAGGGCTAATTTTGTGACGCGTTAATTACTCCTTACGTCTATCTCGACATGGATCATTTTTGCCTGTGAATGGAGGCATGGGGTGGCATGCAATCGTGCCTAATGTGTTTGCAATGCTGAATGGCGTCGCAATTTGCGTGCCATATGCATAATCACCCATTGTTCGAACGGTCGGAAGATAATGATCTATGCAGAAGTTTGCATAGGATGGATGCACTTGAGAGTGTTGTATAACAGACGAAGGAAATGAAAGGTGTGCCAATTTTGCCGGTCCCGTAGCTCAGTTGGCTAGCGTTGGACTCCGCGTGGTGAGAGCACGCGTTCCCGGTTGTGACAGTCCGGGTTCGAAGCGCGACGGGCGCTCGACATTTATGGGCCTCCTGACAGGTATGGTTGCGGTTGGTGGCAGGCCGCAGCCAGGCGAAGTCAGCGAGGGGACCGGCCGTGCGCGGCTTTGTGCGCACGTTAACCCTCGCCCATGTAGGGGGGGGTTGGTGCAACCCCCCCCCCCCCTGAGGCTTTTCGGAAATAGTGCAAAAACGGCGGCGCGCAGCGCCGCCAAATTTTGGGTACCTTTTGGGGCAAACCTTGCACATCTTTTGATAAAAAAAAAATTTGACCGGGTCATGTCAGGTCACGGAGTTATGACGTCACAAAGGGAACAGCCTCCGGCCGGATTTTCACAAACTGAGTGCCAACGCCCGAGGTTTCCTGCCGATGGTACGGACATCGGTTGATGGATCGTGATGGAACTTCCCATGCATGTTGGGGCAAGTATTGGCTATCATATGGTATAAGAAACTTGACCGGGTCAGGTCAGGTCACGGAGCTATGACGTCACAAGAGGAACAGCGTCCGGTACTATTTTTGAAAAGCGCCCGAACCACTATTTTGCTAATTCTTGTCACCTCAATGGGAATATGCAGCAATATTAGCTTATATAGGGAGCAAATGGACCTCCCAAATCCAAAAATACAATCAGATTTCAAAAATTTAAATTTTGATTTTTCGAATTTCTGCCGCCGACTGTGACCTTGCCGACTTCCGGCGCTCCCAAAGCGCCATTTTTAGAGCTAGGGAAACGAAATACATACCAAACGATAGAGAATTGATTAAGGACCACGATAGTGAAGGTTTCAGGTCGATATCTCCCACCGTTTTGCCGCAATCGCCGCCGAAAGTTGAAAAAAGTCTATTTTTCCGAAAATTTGACCTTTGACCGGTCAAAAGTAGGTCAAATGTTGACCTAGGACCAAAAAATATACCACCAATCGCGAGATCTTTGCGAGAGCAATCCGTTGGTCTTTTCCGCTAAGCTCCACGACGCTCCGTTTTCAAACGCCAAGGGGGGGTCGCACCAACCAACCAACAAAATCGGATATCACATCAGTGCCCATCAAGTTCCCAAGTTTTGAGCGCGGCTGCAGCCAGCTCGAGTCAAAGTGGGCGCTGCTCAAGCTCGACAAAGGTCGTCAACTCATCGTATGTTCTTTATACCGCCCCCCTCGCCACTCCGAAACCGCTTTATGTGCCGATTTCGCCGACCTTGAAAATCAGTTACAAAGAGTACTTATCGATCACCCTAGGACCCCGCTCGTCATCTGCGGTGATATAAACTGTGACCTGCTGAAGAAAGAACCCAACTTTCGTGCACGACAGCATCTCAGCAGCTTCCTATCGGACTACTCCCTAGACCAGCTAGTAACAACTCCGACTTTCACTTCCGGTTCGCTCCTAGACGTGTGTATGGTGAACAAAGTGGACCTCTTCTCTAACACCCGTGTTGAGTTTTGTCATTTTAGTCCGCATAAATTTATTAGCGTAGATGTCAATGTCCCCAAACTGCGTCCGAAGCCCTCAATCATCTCAGCTCGTTCGCTCAACCGTGTTGATGTCACTGCCCTTAATTCTGATCTGGAGCTTGTCGACTGGGAGCCTGTGTTTACCGCCGCGACTGTTAGTGATCAGTGGGATGCATTCGTGTCCAATTTTTTGCCTATAATCGACGACCACGCCCCACTCAAGCGCATTACCATTCGGAACCCCACAGCGCCCCCGGCCTCTGCTGCCACACGGAACCTTATGTCCCAGCGCCGCGCCTCGCTACGACTGTCCGGTCGTCAGTCGACAGCTTACAAGGAGCTGAATCGCTCTGTTCGGGCCGCGCTGCGTCGCGACCGGCGAGAGGAGCTACAGAGAAATATCTGCGAGCGGGGCCCCAATAAGGTCTGGCAGTCTATCAGGACAGTTGTAGCAGGGAAAAAGGACGGTCCTAGTGTGCAGCCTAATTTACCCGCCGATGAACTAAATTCATTTTTCGTCTCTGTCGGACCTCGCATCGCTGCGGAGGTCCGGTCTCTTAACACCACTACCGATATGAACGTTCGCCTCCCCCGGGTCGGTGCTTGTCGTTTCCAGCTCCGCGCGGTCACTCTCAGCGAACTCGGTCACACTATCTTCGGCATGCGCAACTCAGGCGCCAGTGGGACTGATGGCATTTGCATCCGAATGTTAAAGTCCGGCTTCTCAGCTATCGGTCGCGTCATACTTTACATTATCAACACGTGTATTACCAACTCCGATATCCCCGATTCCTGGAAACATTCCACAGTCCACCCAATCTTCAAATCTGGCAGCCCCTCAGATCCCACCAACTTTCGACCAATCTCATTAGTCCCCGTGATTATGAAGGTTGTGGAACGCCTTGTACATCAACAGCTTTACCACTACCTCTCAAATAACTATCTCCTTGCCTCCTCGCAGCATGGTTTTCGCCCCCGACACTCCACAGAGACCGCCCTGCTGTCCGTCACAGACCAAATCCTCGCAGCCTCTGATAGGGGAGAACTTTCACTGCTGTGTCTCCTTGATTTGAGCAAATGCTTTGATGTCATCGACCACGACCTTCTACTTCAAAAACTGGCTATGCACGGGATCGAGACCACTTGGTTTTCTGCTTTTCTCACGGGACACACCCAGAGCGTGTCCCTATCTAACGGCGCCGGAGGTAGAGTACTGTCGCGGCCGCTTCCAAATAATATGGGCGTCTTCCAAGGATCTGCCCTGGGACCGTTACTCTTCACCATATTTTCGAACAACCTCTCGCTATACGCAGGTGACGCCACCGTTTTCCAATATGCGGACGACACCCAGGTTCTAGTGAGCGGCCGTGCCGACGACCTCAGATCGCTTATCTCTCGCATGGAAGCTTCACTCGCATCAATCAGTGACTGGTTCTGTCTTCACGCCCTCCAGCTAAACGCAAACAAAACTCAACTAATGGTTTTTGGCAGCAGACAAAATTTACGGAAAGTACCCGACTTCAGCGTCTCTCTTCGTGACTCTGTGTTGCAGCCATGCGAGCAGGTGGGAAATCTGGGTGTTGTCTTTGACAGCGCCCTGTCCTGGGAAGCACATGTGTCCGAGCTTAGTCGTCGGTGTACTGGCTTGTTGGTCGGACTGTCTCACGCACGAAATTGTCTCCCTGACGGTGTCATTAAAGTCCTCGTTACATCTCTTGTCATATCACGGATCAACTACTGCCTCACTGTGTACGGTAACGGGACTCAGAAAAATTTTGACCGACTCCAGAAAATTTTGAACTTTGCCGCTAGAGTGATCTTCGGACGGCGTAAGTTTGACCACGTCTCGGACCTGCGTGACAGACTTGGCTGGCTATCACCAAAATCCATGTCAGATTACCTGACACTCACGATCGCGCAAAAGGTCATTAAGCATGAAGAGCCCGAGAACCTCGCTGCACTGTTCGTCCCCAACCAAAATTTTCGAGACAGGCACACACGGCAGGATCATCTCCTTCATCTTCCCCGACCGAGGCTTGAAACTGGAAAACGGCGTTTTGAGTACCGTGCCGCGGCGCTATTGAATAGCCTCCCACCCCAGGTAGTGCAGCTGCCACCTGCCAGCTTCGCCCGGTCTGCCAGGGCCGCGCTGATTAACAAATCCCCGCTACGCCGCTGACGAGTCTGTTTAGTAGTAGGCAGGGCATGCCGCCAATTGGTGGACGATCTGTTTGTGCTTATGTATATATATTGTTTGTCTTGTGTACATATGTATATGATTATTGTCGCGACCCCATCGATGGATGACTGTCGTCTAGTGCTGAGTGTTCTTCCCCCTGCCCGCATGATTGTTACCCATTATACTCGGATCTAAGCCGTAATCGCCACGCCATATGTGGAAGGCTTTTGGTGTCAATACATACATACATACATACATACAACCCCCCCCCCCTGCATGGGCGAAGGTGGCAGATCGCCGTTTACGGGCGAGGGTTAAACTTGGACTCTAAATTCTGCCATAGTATCGGAATTGCGCGATCGGAGGGTAGAGGGCAGGGTCACTGCAACAAGCTTCGCTTAGCGGTGGCTCTGTCCTTGTGATTCCTTCCCATCAAAAGGTTCGGACTAAATTTATAAAAAAAAAATAATAAAAATGAAAAAAAATGTACAATTGCTTCACCCATCATAACCAATGTCCACTTAGGCACTACTCAAAATATTTTCGCACAATTCCTCGCACGTCACACATGGCAGTTGTCACTCTTTAGACATTAGCGTAACGATTAACGGGCATAAACATTATCGGTATACCCTGAGGTCCAGATGAAGGCTGCTCACATTTTGTGTGTGTGTTTTTTTTGCGGTCAGCGCCTACGTATATTGGAAAAAATAGGAGGTAAGTACACTCAAGAAGCTATCAAGAATGTCTGCATACATACCTTTTAAGCTATTTCTTTTGGTACTCTTACACTTTGCGCAGCTCTGATATTATTGTTGTGAATTTGTAACACTCGTCGTTATTTGCGATAAGTAACCAACAAACATCCTGTTGATCAGCGCGTGGAACTGTTTCGCCACTATTCAGCGATAATCGAAAAGCAATATACGTTTGTTTACAACCAATGATTGGGCCCATCGTGTTCAAATACAGCTGAATAAATGTCAGCTTTGCCGATCGTGCCAAAACCAATTGTGGGAAGAGCTCATTATGACAGTCGCTGTGAAAATCTGGAGCGAGCTTTGAAGGTTTTGTTTTCGTCTTGAAATGTGTTTAAAGGAAATAGTTCACATTTTAACATGGGTTTTGAACTGGAATAGCAGTTCCGTAGCTTGGGCTGAGACGAGCATAAATCAGGAGCTTTTACAGCCCAACGATCACCCTAGGCAAATATATTCTATTTCTCGTCCCGAAAAAGGTGCCTTGCGTTGAGGATGTGTGCCTTGCATATATTTGCATCCAGTATGAAACGAGCATGGGTCCCGAAAATTCTTCAGAAACTAGAGAAATTATCTACGAGAACTCTAGAGAAATTCTCGTACTGATCAATAAGGACATTCAGGGGAACATTATCGCCCTTGCCAGTAAAACTAGTAAAAGGGCTAACTTTGCATGGTTCTTTAATCTGCATTATTTCACGCACTGGCGGATCCAGGGTTTCAGCGCGGGGGGGGGGGGCATACCAGGTCACGGAGCCAAACCTTCTCCTAGGGTACCCCCAAATCCTGTCTTCTCATCGGATTTAGGCCACTTATTTTTCGTCATAGCCCTGATACGATAGTTTTTTTTCTTAAAACAAATGGTAGGCCACCTGGGCCCTGTTTCACCGGTGATAGCAACACGCTGCTATTACACGTGGGGCGTTCCACGACAAATCGACAAATAAAAAATTAAATTTGCACCCTCATATTTTATTTTTCGTTGAAAACTGGTGTAAGGGGGTTGTGATGGGTGGGGAAGCCAGCTGTGACAAGGATTTTTTCTTCGAACAACGGTTTCCGAGATATAGCCTCGGGCAATTCCAGCAGGTCGCGCTGCAGCCCTATGTTTGGCGGCCTA
The DNA here is from genome assembly GCF_019059575.1 of Amphibalanus amphitrite. Classification (NCBI taxonomy): domain Eukaryota; kingdom Metazoa; phylum Arthropoda; class Thecostraca; order Balanomorpha; family Balanidae; genus Amphibalanus; species Amphibalanus amphitrite. The sequence goes on along the minus strand of NW_024882276.1, from coordinate 315,642 downwards.
TAACTCAGAAACTATTGGTTTTCTACGATAAAAACTTTATATGGTTCAACTCACAATCAGCCAACAAACATTTTGGCTATCTCGCATTTCCAATTTTTGAAAATTTTGATCACGTGACCTTTTGACCTATTTTTCGAAGAGTGACCTTGATATTTTCCCCACTGAAAGTTGTAATTTTGTCTGATGACGATTAAAGCCTTATCAATTGTCATTCATATACGAAAATAAAAAAAGTGGATATCGCCCTGCGTTGACCTCAGGTCACGTAATTTTTATGACCTGTCCATTATTACGAGCGGGAGCGACAGCGAGATCTCGAGAATAAAGCAAGATAGCGACAAGCGGTAAACGGTGCAGGGTACAAATGGATAAGGTCTATAATTTTTACTGAGGTCATTTTCAGGTCAGGTCAAAGATGACGTCACACTTGCCGGCCTATCTTGCCGGCCCTCACTTGCCGGCCCTCACTTGCCGGCCTATCTTCAGGAGCCCTGTGGAGTCCTTATAGATCGGCATGGCCGCATGGGACTCTCAGGCGTCGCTGCAGCGACGCCTGAGGGCTCTCATGGGAGGACTCCCTGGGAGCCCTCAGAGTCACCAGTGTGGGGCCCACAGAGTTGCAGGTAGGTAGCCGTCAGATGCGCTTGTGTAAGACCTTCAGAGGCGCCAGTGTGGGGCCCTCAGAGCCGCCGCCGATGTAGGCCCTTAAGAAACATTGGTGTTAGTCCCTCAGATTGGTGGTATTGGGCTCTCAGAGGCGCCGGTGTGAGGCCCTCACAGGCGCCGTTATGGACCCTCAGAGACACTGGTGTGAAGCCGTTCCATGCGGGTATGGGTCAGGACCCTAATTAGAGCTGAGCTGACGCTTAATGGGTCAGCAAGAGCACTCAGAGGCCAGCACAGGGCTATCAGAAGTCGGAGTGGGGCCGTTATGGAGATGTGTGATGTGTGGCGACTCAGGAGCTCGTGTCTCCGTGAGGTGCTCTCACGAGTCCTGCGGGTCTTATATCAGTCGAAATGAGGCACGCTTGGACCCTGAGCGGCCACTAATTGGCACTGCAGGGCCTCTCGGGCCCATAGGGCACCATGCATCTAATGAGGCGGCACGCGCCCCTTGTGTCCCCCCCCCCCCCGCTTACGCTGCGCTGGCTGCGGCCATACAGGTAAATCGTATTCTAACCGTCCCTATTCCCAAGCATAGGCGGCGGCCGATTCCTGGCTTGCGCAATATGACTGCCGTCGTTACGCAATACGGTCAATAGGGTTGAAGCGGCATTGCTCCCTTGTGGTAAGAAGCAACATATTTTTAGACAAAATAAAGGCAATGACAACTAAATTGAGGTTACTAAAACGACTCTGATCACAAAAGTACCTAGTTACTAGGAAGGCTTTCTAATCAATTTTTATTTAGTTCCTCGTTATAGGCGTAAGAAGTGTATGTCTGAATGGGGGGGGCATACTTGTACTGAATGCCCCTCAGGCTCCTGTCCGGGGGGCATATGCCCCTAACCTATTAATTTGAGGACTCGTTTTAGGGCCTTAGGCGGGCGGGCGGGCGGATGGGGTCTGGGGAGACAGATAGACGGACGGACGAACATACGGAGAGACGGATGGACGGACGGATGGATGGACGGACTGAGAGACGGAAGGGCGGACGGACGGACGGAGAGACGGACAAAGAGATGGACAGACGGACGGGTAGAGAGAGAGAGAGAGAGAGAGAGAGAGAGAGAGAGAGAGAGAGAGAGAGAGAGAGAGAGAGAGAGAGAGAGAGAGAGAGAGAGAGAGAGAGAGAGAGAGAGAGAGAGAGAGAGAGAGAGAGACTGAGAGAGAGAGAGACTGAGAGAGAAAGAGAGACTGAGAGAGAAAGAGAGACTGAGAAAGAAAGAGAGACTGAGAGAGAAAGAGAGACTGAGAGAGAAAGAGAGAGAGAGAGAGAGAGAGAGAGGGGGGGGGGGGGTGGTGAGAGAAAGGAGGATAAGACTAATGAAGGAAAAGGAAAAGACTAACAGAGATTTCAGGGAGGACGGCAAGGAGACTGATACCTACAGAGAGGAACAGTAGCGGCGGAACACCTTCAATTAAGGGGGGGGGGGCACTGCCAACTTTTGGTCCCATTCTTTCCATGCAACGCCCATAGGGCTAATGTTAAAATGCCAAAATCAAAGGGGGGGACGGTGCCCCGGTGCCCTCCCCGTTCCGCCGCCTATGGAGAGGAAAGATGAGTGAGCAAGGGATTTGAGAGATAGGTAAAGAGACAGGGGAGAAATGAGATTTTATTGCTCCGCTCCTAATAACACTTCCTAAAATAAAATATAATTGGCCGTAATTATCGAATAAGAATCGGAAATTGTCAATTGAACGTCTGATTCGCTTACATTAATCGACAATCCGCCCTATACCATGTTTGACATGTTTGCAGTTTGCACCAAAGCCAGCTTGCAGGCTATAGCCTATACATCGAGGCAGTGGTATATACCAAGTATATACTATACATCCCGGTGAATTCCTGCATATAGCCGAGACCTCCGGCGGTATTTTCCCACGATCAGCCGGATTTCAAAGTCGTGTATTTTTCGTCCATGACAGGCGGCCGGCCAGCGGCGTATTTAGAAAATCGCGAAGGGGGGGGCCAAGGGTTTGGAGGGCGCCACCTCACCCAAGGAGGGCGCCATACGGTCGCGAGATAAAAATTCGCTCAGTGGGGGTTGGGGGGTTGGGAGGCGTTTTTTACCATGCCACCAGTTTTTTTTTTTGCGTAACCTCGTATAGGTCGTGCTGCATTGATTTTGCATCGTGTGTATTCTTTATACTCCAGGTCACAAAAGGTCAAGTGTTCTTGAAATGCTGCGCCGAAGGCGCGCGAAATTTTTGAAAACAACCTTTTCCTCCGCTTTTTAGGCACGCCTTTTATACGATCACTGTTCAAAGCTCCTCTCGCTCTTTTACCAAATTTGAAGGTGTAAAAAATACCTAAGGTTTGGTCGGGCCGCTGCCACACAAACTGTACAGAAAGCTTGGCTCATGGGTGTCGATGTATAAAAGTTTATTGGCGGTGGCATATCTACGCACCAGATCACCGTATCGGATTGATACCGGAGCGCGAGATGCGTAAACATCATCCAAATTACCTCAGACCAGCCTTCATAGCCTTCTCACAGATGCATACAGTGTACCCACATAACCAGTTTCAATCACCGAAACTTCAGATGCCTGCTGTTGCGCCCGAACCTGTTGACAATACTTAATCGTAATCCATATAGATGCCATGATGCACGTAAAGTAGGATCAATCCGTTAAGACCAAAGACGTGTTTTATGCATCGTAGAGCGTAGATAGTTTTGGTAGGTATAGATACTTCATTCATTGTGCTGAATGCACGTTCATTTGTGGCAGTTTTCACAGGCAAGACATCAACTATGTGCAATAGAACGACTAAGTTGAAAAACATGCCAAAGGAGTAAATAAATGATAGGAGGGCAGCGATCAACGGATGTTGCCAATAGGTAGAAGGGCTGCGATCCACAGGAGGGCACTAATAGGTAGAAGAGCCCCGATCAACATCCCGAGTTTCGACAGTAGGGCACCGATAGGTAGGAAGTTGGCGAGCAGCAGGAGGGCGCCAATGGATAGAAGGGCAGCGATCAACAGGAGGGCACCAATAGGTAGGAGGGCGCCGATCAACAATCAACAGGAGGGCGCCACCAGGTAAGAGGGTGGCGAGGAACCGGAGAGCACCAATAGGAGGGTGGCGATCAACAAGAGGTCGCCAATAGGTGGGAGGGCGGTCATCAACTGGAAGTCGCCAATGAGCGGAAGGGTGACGATTAAAATGGGGGTGGCAATGGTGAGGAGGGCGCCTTTGCTCAAGAGGATGACACGAACAGGAGGGCGTCTGTGCGGAGGGCGCTGGTCAACAGGAAGGTGCCAGTGGATAGGAGGGCGGTGATCAACAGGAGGGTGCCAGTGGTTAGGAGGGCGGCGATCTACACGAGGGCGCCAATAGGAGAAGGGCCCCGATTAACATTCAACAGGAAGGACTAGGGAACCAATAGGTAGGAGGGCGGCACTGAACAAGAGGGTGCCAAAAGGGAGAAAGGCGGCCTTCAAAATTTCACATGAGGGCTCAATAGGTAGGAGAGCGCCAATAATTATGAGGACGCCGATCAGCAGAAGGGCGGCAATGTGTAGCAGGGTGGCGACCTACAGGAGGGCGCCTTCGGGTGAGAGGGCGCTTATTTACAGGACAGCGGCTTACATAGGCGACCACCGTTACGCTTAGAGAGCTACAGCCTACAAATGTGGTTGGAGGGCGCCCGAGGGAGCCCTCCAACCGTATTTGGAGGGCGTATTTGGAATGGGCGTCCTCCGAGGGCGCCCTCCATCCGTATTTTCCCTGTAAACACATTCGCGATTGGAGGGCGCCCTCCAGTCGCGATTGTTTTTCGATTCGATTATATCACAATTGCATTTGCGATTGGAGGGCGCCTTCGGCGCCCTCCAATCGCAAAGGGCGCCTTCGGCGCCCAAGGGGGGGGGGGGGGGGCCATGGCCCAGTGCCCCCCCCCCTGCCTACGCCCCTGCGGCCGGCGCAATCTCGGGGAAAGAGGCGCTCCAGTAACAAAAGCATGAGCAGATCGCCCAAATGCCGGTGGCCGCGATAATTTCTCTAGCTTCTACAGAATTTTCGGGACCCATGCTCTTTTCATACTGGATCGCGTGTGCCTTACAGAAACTGAAAAGTTCTTCCTATATCAAAAATATAGAAAATAATCTTTTGTTATAAAAAGGTTTTATTTTCTTTGCTGATCATTTTGAACATAAAAAATCATAAATCCTTTGCAAAAAAAAATAATTTCGTGAAAGTGAACTATTTCCTTTAATACGAAAAAGAAAACTTTGCCGTCAGCTAAAGGGGCACTAGGTTTTCTGGTCGCATCAGTTCTTCGTAACTGAGGAAAAGTAATCAGATTATCAGTCCAGTAAGTTATTCACCGGTGCTGCTTCAATTGATTCGGGTAAATGCTTTGCTGCTGATGCTTTGAGCTCGTTACATTCCTGTTCAGCTTGTTTGCTGTCTCTCATTGAGCTGGCATGGAAACGGAGGGTTTCAACTGCTTTCATCTGTCACACGTCATAAGTCCATGAAACATTCTGAGTCGTTTTCAACTCATCGATGCCTAATTACGATGCCAGGTAAGTACACAACTCAGTCCCTGAACATTACCATGTTCATCTCCGCGGACGGACGCGCCTAATTGACGTCATAATGCGATGTTTCGGACCACCTCCGGGCTCCGGCAGCTGATGGATGAGCTGCCAGTGACGTCATCAATTCAGATGAGCTGCTGCTAATTTGTGAGCTTCAAAGGACCCGCAGTCATTGGAATGTTGCGAAGGTTATGGTGGATATGGCTGAATATCGCTTGTTTCATTGGGTATCCTATGATTTATTGGTGATACTTTTGATTTACAGCGGTGGGATACGGATGTTGATTAAACGCTTGTACACTGTGCATGAAACGATTACAGGATTGAAGATAAAACTGTTTGGAAGGCTGCAAACAGATACGATACTTATTTTTGCAAGCCACACGAAATAAATGAAATTGAGAAGAAACCTAAGGCGAATATTTCTGGATGATTCAGGTGCCGGAGATTTTATAATCAATAGAGAAAAGGGCGCTTTTAGTAATAATTTTGCAATCATGGCTGCAATAACACCAGACGAATTGTCAACGTTGAGTGCACTGTAGCATTGCAATTTCCAGTATAAGTGTGCACATTGGCGTCATGCATTGCTACATTTACTTATGTTGTCTCTTACGATATAACGCGCCTGGTGTTTGGGAGCTTTCTTGTCAATATTGTCATATGAATCTGTATCCCATAGCTATAAATCATTGTCACGCATCCACAGCCGTCGTACATTCCTCGTTTGATTGATGCACTACTAAATGGCGGTGACGTAAAAACGATGCCGTTTTGTGGTTTTTGGCTTTGCTCATTAGGCTGTTTTGCATGGGCCCTGACGGGTGGCATGTGGTGCCGAAAGGTTGAATGGCAGGCTGCACTCATCGCTAAAGATGATCGACTCCAGAAAACATGGCCGTGACAAAATGAAGACGTTAGAAGCTTAATGACAGAGACAGACTGCAGTTACGGCGCTTGTTTGTCTCGATGACACTGTGAGTAACAGCATATGACGTTACAGTAATATTTTGTCGTATAATTAATCAGAACAATACGTACGTAAGCCACCAACCGTTTTCAGCAGAGGGGTTGGGCATTTCGGCCGCAAGCTTGAAATGGAACAAACTGTAAAGAAATATACATTCCCGCGCATGTATGTCGTAACTGATAATGCCACCGAACAGTGAACAAGTACTTATTTGTTGTCAATAACAGTTCGAACAGAGACTATATTATTAGAGGATAGAGAGCGGTGCTTTTTCACACGAAATTATGTACAAAACGCTACATTTATGGCACGACTGACGACGAGCTGGTAGGTATTAAAGGTAGTGTGCCAGCTTTCTTGGACCGTATGGAGTTAATGGCCCAGATAAGGAGAACCGGATTTTTAGAACTTATCCATACCTTCAAAACTCATGGAAACGTCTTAAATTCTTCAAATTTTGAGTACCCCAGTGCGAAATTCGCCCCGACGGGTTGTCGGTCGTACCCCAACCACATTTCACACCACTATGAACAATAAATGCACACACTGAAATCGCTATTACCGATATGCTCATCCAATCAAGTTTCGATAAACCCGTTCATCATCATCTCCTGCGGTTTCGAACACGCCTGTTAGGTGGCTTCTGATGCTCGTCGAGGTCGGAATTTCCAAATACGCGTGGTGCGTCGGGCCGCGCGCTCTGACTTCGGCCAAGAAAAATGCGTCAGCTGATCATTGTCATTTCTGCCACTTGCGTGTGGTGAAATGGGGTCATAACTTATAAGACGGCTTTTTCATATCAATTATTTTACATAAAATCATATTTCAAACCATAAATAATGTTCGACAGCCAAATAAAAGAAACAATACCAATACGGGCTTACAGTTTAAGGCTCGACATTGTGTTGTCTACGATTAGACAGCTGATAGCTCATTCCCGTACGTCGTATGGTCGTAACACTATAATGACCTTTGCTTATTGTCACAAGTGCGCCGCATTCGCGATTGTTGCCCGACGCCTGTTTGCAGGTGAGCCCACTACAGTTGTTATACATATCTAAAAACCGAAAAACTTTTAGGCAAAAAAGCAGGGGCGCCGCCACGGATTTTTGACTGGGGGGGACGGACTGACCGACTGAAAACCCAAAAGTAGACATTCTTACCGTGGCTTTTCGGATGCATTCAACGTTTAAAGCAAATATGCCACTTTTTACATAGGGTTTTGAACTGAAGTAACAGCGTTGTAGCACTAGCTTGTTGAGCTGAGACGAGAACAAATCAGGAGCTTTTATGGCCAACGATTATCCTTATAGCCAAATATATCGGTATCGATTTTAGGTTTGAAGACTGAAGTCATTCCCATAGATTACACTTCGTCATTCTCTTACCGAGGAATCCATTCCCTTACGGAAAAATGCTAGCCAATCAGCATTCAGCTGGTTTGAACTACGTACTTTGCTTGGTCAACGCGTAATCAGCTTCCGCTGCAATACCTATAGGTAAGTAGCCTCTACGAAAGATGGAAAATAGTGATGTAAAGATAAATATAAAGTCCTTTTGCAAATATTCATTATTTCCTGACCATTTTAAGTTTAAAAACTCATAAACTGTGGCAAAACAACTGGTTTGAGGAAAGTAGTTTAGGTTAGGTATTTCCGGCTTAAAGTAATGGCTAATGGCTATAGACCGCATTCCCACAGAGTACCTACCTATATACCTACACATCTGATGTCCGATTCAGTTTGACACGGCAAAGCCTCGTGTTCTATCACGGTATAATTGCTGATGTATGCCACTAATATGATCGATAATGCATATTGCATAGGTAATGCATATTGCATACCCGCGTGGGGGAGGGGGCTTGTATAGTCACAAATCTCTCTTTTTGGTTTGTGCACGAATCGGCGCGAAGCGCCGCGAAAATTGGCAAAAAAAAAAACATTAGGCAAAACTGCTCCAAAATACCAATTTTGCAGCCCGTGTAACAAGCTTGATACCAGAAAACCTTAGCTCAGGAAAACCAAGTCAAGTAGTCAAGTCGCCTCAAAGTTTTGTGGTCTATATAGCTTATTTCTTAGAAGCTGGAAATTTAGTGTAGCGTGACTGCAGAAGTGTGGGGTCGGAGCCGGAATCAGTCGGAGTTGACTGTTTGGCCAGTTTTGGCCAGAGTCGGAGTTGAAGTCTTCGAAAATGTTCGGATTTTGACTTCGAGGTCGGATTGGTGTAAAGTCATGTTCTTGGCTGGTTAGACGAAATATATTAGGCCCGTGTTCGGCCAGTCGTGTTATACGACACACGTTGATCACGATATCAAAAATCGGCAGTCCCGCGATGACAGGTCGGATAAGAGCTGGAGATTTTGTTGGCCGAGGTGGCAGGGGTCAGACCAATGCATGTAGGCCCACACCCCATATTCTGAGTATCTAAACCTCCTGGACCCTCTCAGATTCGGCACCGGCCGTTCCATCTCTTCCATCCTCAGGACAGTCAAATCCTTCTCCTCCACGCCCTGCTCCGGGCTGGACGGGCAACTCTATCCCATGCGGGAATGGCTCCACTGGAGCTATAGTCCTTTGCCGGGTGCAGTGAGTGCCAGTGGGCTGGGCTGCCTGTTCAATTGGTCGGGCTCATCCCAAGTGGCTCACTGGGGTGGCTGCCCCGACCAATGGCTCCCACTAATTCTTTCATACTTGCGGCTCTGAAATGGTTTCATTGGACAGAAGGGCCTAATCAAATTTCGAGTAGGATAACAACCAGTAAAACGTCTTTTGGGGCGACCAACGGAGCGAGCGAGAGGATGGGGTGGGCCTTGCACGTGCGAAATTGCGAGGGGATACCTACAACTAACTTGTGCACTGCACCCTTCTAACCGGTCCCTAACGATGGATATGCATTGTCTAGTGGGTATACCTACCTACATGCCAACTTTCAGCGCAATCGGCCCAGTAGTTGCCGAGATATTGAAATTGTTACAAAACTGACACCTCTTCGTTTTTCACGTGGCACGTGCATATGGGGTCACTCACATGCATCGGGAATAGTCCGATGCTCGTTAGAAGGAATGAATCTAGTGCTACCCTACAAAAATTACCGCATGTAAATCGGTCAAGTGGTTGCTGAGACCACTTGACCGGTCACGCCTAGCAAGAGCGTGACCACGGCATACTCAGAAATTTCCGTTAACCTACGAAAGATTACGCTCGCTTCGCTCGCTCCGTAATGAGTTTGGGGGGACGTCCCCCTTCCATTCTGAGAGTGGGGGGGGGGACGCGTCCCCCCCGTCCCCCCGGTGGCGGCGCCCATGCAAAAAAGGCACTATTCCAGGCCCATTTTTGATTTTTTTTTGCGATATTAGGTAAAAACAGAAGCTTCTTATCCTAGGAAAAATAAAATGGGAAATCTTTCAAAGGTGGCACACTACCTTTAAGCTAATGGCAGCAGCATCAATCAAACAGATCTCAGAACAGTTTGATAACATTGCCTTTGACCATCCCTTGGCTCGGCGAGCTTGGAGGAAATGTGACTACGCTCCTTTTTATTTTGACTGACAAACATCGCTGGTATTCTGCGACTTGAGTTATCAGTCCCCTATCAAAAAGATCAATAAGCGTCCTTCCCTGTGCAGTGTGCGCTCCGCGCATGTTTCAAGAAGCCATCCATCGGATGGTGGGAGTCGGCCGGAGCTTTCAGAAAAGCTGCCAAAGTCCACTGGAAGGCTGGTGTTTAGTCTCGATTGAAGCGTCGAGATGAGGCTATCCCGGGACTGCTGACAGCACCGATCGGTTCTCGGGCTCCGGATGGGTCTGACTGATACCTTCCAATCGTATTGACTCGAGGAAATGGCATTGTGAGGTCACCGTTACGGAGCGCTGATGAATTTCCGAAAACAAGCAAACATGCGTTCTAACACCAGCAACATGGCAAGCAATACTTTTACCGGTAGTTGTATTTAACCAGCGCGATAGTTTTGGTGGTCGGCCCTAAAGAAACCCTTACAAGCTATAAAAAAACATATTATCTTTGATATCGTATATTCTGAAAATACAGCCTACATCCTTAACCTATCCAAGTAATGTAAAACTATGATGTGCAAAACCGTACATGAGCAACAAAAATGGCAGCCGTACCTATCTAAGCCGTAAATACAACGAGCGTTCCGGCCAACTGGCAACTACTGCAGATAACTTCCGAACTACTTCATGCCATACTGGCTATACTGCCTATGAAAGTCCACTGCTAACTACCGATTGATGAAAAATGGTGCTACCTTGTCTGTACTCGCACTGAAGTATACGAAAGGAGATAGTGCATCCAGAGCTCCACATTCTCACACTTAGTAACACCCGTGTGTTGGGTATATGTTCGTCCAGCTACTAGTAACACCTGTGTGTTGTTCGTCCAGCTACTCGCTGTTCAGACGGAGTAAGTCATTCCCGTGGGGTGAGCCCCAAATACAAACACAGCTGCAGCTCTCGGAAACAGCATCTGCAACCCAACAGTTCTCCATCAACGGGAGTGATATATCGCAGCCTCATATAATCCTCCTGTCTATGCTGTGAGTGAATTCACTACTCCACCCTAGCCTTCTTATCCTCCTCACATCTCGAGCGCTGCCACTCGGCAAACGCCGGGTACGTCTTGGCAAATTTTTCCCGCAGCGACTGGCCGCAGTTGACCGGCGCGAACCGCTTGTCGTCGTCCAGAGGGCGCACCAGAACGTCATCGTCGGGATCGACGAACATCGCGATCGACTGGCGGGCGCGCCGGCGCAGCAGCTCCTGCTGGGGCACGACCACCCGGTGTTTGGTGGCGCGCAGACGGCCAGAGGACCACACCTCCATGAGGTCACCGACGTTGACCAGGATGGCGTCCTCCAGAGGGGGAGCCGGACGCCAGCCGCCGTCAGCCGACTCCACCTGAGGGAAGAAAAGGAGAGGTGTGAGAGTGTCTCTGAGCTAGTTGTCTTTTCAAACAAAAAATAAATAAATAAACAAATGAATAAATAAATGAACAAAACGACGTTCCAGTGAATTCTGCCTAATCTGCCTGAATATTTCAACATCATATCTTCAACTTTCAGTTTTCAAATGACTAGGAAATTTGGGGCATAACTTTTCCAGCGGCGGCCACTCGGTTGTTCCTGCGTATTATATGTTTGTTTTGCTGGGTTCGACCCTTTAGGCCTAATATGGCCTGATGAAACTATTTCAAGGCGGTGTGATGACAGAGGGAGGGATATTGGTCTGGGCGGCCACTATAGTGCCTCACAGCTCTCAGGCCTCGCGAAACCCTCCTTTTCCACACCCTAAGCCCCTTACACGTCCAGCGAACACTTTTAATTCAGTTCGAATAAAATATCGTATTTCTCCAGAAATCGACGGACTGAGGGTCGATTAACCCTCGCCCGCACATGGGGGGGGGGGGTTGCCACCCCCCCCAGGCAGTCTTTCTGCTCTGCACTCAACATTTTTAGAGCTAGAAGGCTGATTTTTCGTATAGCTGCTCGTCCATCCTTTCTTGATGTCCACTGAAAATTTCAAGCTTCTGTGATTTTTGGTTTCGGAGATATGACCTTGTTTTTCAGGTCATGTCATGACCCAAATGGCCAATTCTCAACATCTTGCGTTTGCCATGGGCCTTGTGAGCTTTTGACACCCTGATTTCGGCCTTTTTTTGCCAGTCTTACCTCCCACCTATCATGAAACATGTTGTTCGACGATGTACAGGGGTCAAGGTCAGGGTCAAGGTCAACCTAGGTCATCTAAGATAATTGCGTTTTAGGCAAGCTGAATTTACTTTTTGTGAAGTTTTTTGACTGCATTTTTGGTAAAAGCTTCTCAGATCATGATTTCATGTGATATGGACCCAAAAACAATCGGTGCACACATCAGCATACACACAGACACACACAGACATACAAACACATATAATTGACCTTGACCTAACTTGACCTGAAATGACCTCAGCAGCAAAATTCTGGTCGGATAGTGTGACAAAGAGGTTCTAGCTGGCTTGGCACCAGAAAACAGCATCGTCATCGGTATTTGATAAGCAGCGCACTTGATATCCAACGGTGACCCAAAACAGCAACATTTTTTAGTTTGACCTGACCTGGAAGGTCAATGACTGACCTGAGAAGGTAAAACTGGGTATCATTGGATTCGTCTCTTCCCAAAGAATCTTTTTGGTCTTTACTGCTAAGCTCTATCTCCAACAGGAACGAAATGGCGCGGGGGGTGGCAACCCCCCCCCCCCCCCATGTGCGTTCTAGGATGGGAAAATGGCATGTGCGGGCGAGGGTTAAGACGTAAGAAAAATATATCTGCAATATTGTTGAGATGTGAGCAGCAATGAGCTTCGTCCGCCCCTGCCTCTGCTAGCAGGCCTGGCCTGGCTCGGCTCCAAAACAGCAATGGGCTCTGCCTCTGGTGGTCACCGTTTGAAGTGCAGTTTCGGCGGTCTCTCACTCACGATCGTGGCGCTACCGTCGCCCGTGGTAGGTTGGTGATGGGTCTCATACTACCACGATCTTTTCAAAACTGACGACAGAGCTCCGGCTTCATGAAATCAATTGAGACATCCCTAAGCGTATAATAACTAGGTAGCTTCAATGGCTGATCTACTTTCTCAAAATGATCATGTCATTGCCATCTGAAAACATCCATATCAAATCCACCACAGTACACTGCTCCTATTGACGGCTTACTTAAAGTTAACCGAGCTAATGTCCCCGACATCTTACCTCCAGTCCTCCGAGCTGGTCCTGGAAGAGCAGCGTCAGGCTGCCGTAGTCGGTGTGAGGCGCACAGCGGACAGCGCCGGCCTCGGCAGCACCCTCCGGTACCGGGGGGTAGTTGAGGACCCTCAGCGCCGAGCAGCCGCCCGGCACCAGCATCCGCCGGTGGGCAGAGGTCAGAGGGCCGCGGGAGGTCAGCGACGGCTCACTGGTGGTCACGGGAGGCTCTGTGGTGGTCAGAGGAGGGTCCGGTACCGCCTGAAGATCAGTCTGGAGTTTATCGGAGTCTGACTGCGACGGATGATCAGAGAGGTCGCTGGAGATCTGGCGCTGATCAGTCTCCTCTTGGTTACCGTTCATCTGCTGCTGCTGCTGAGGATCGGCTGCCTGCTGCTGGCTGTCAGCCGCCGGCTGCTGGTCCAGCAGCACCTCCTGCACGGCTGCCAGCAGCCGGCCGCTCAGCAGGCAGCAGGCCCTGGCCAGCTGCTCCAGCTGCTGGCAGAATCCGGGCAGCACCGAGTCCGGGTAGTCCTGGCGGCAAAGAAGAACGACACTGGTTACAAACTGCCGAATAAAGCGCATACAGCTGAGGCAACCCGGCTCCTTTCTCTCTACCACCCTCTCTCTCTCTCTCTCTCTCTCTCTCTCTCTCTCTCTCTCTCTCTCTCTCTCTCTCTCTCTCTCTCTCTCTCTCTCTCTCTCTCTCTCTCTCTCTCTCTCTCTCTCTCTCTCTCTCATCTCTTTTCCCACGGTGCCTCACCTGACCGATGACCTGAAAGTCGTAGCACTCCTTCAAATCCAGCAGATCAGCCTCCGTCAGTCGTCCAGTGTTCTCCCCTCCCACAGCTGTGTAACCGTTGAAGCCCGTCTTCTCGAAACGCGCAAAACGCCGCTTCGACGCCTCGTCGAGCGCGAAGAAGTCTCGCGAGGCGGCGAAGGTTTCCCTCTGAAGGCTGGCGTCGATGCCGTGACCTCGCAGGTAGACGAAGCCGGACCGCTGGAAAGCGTCCACCACTCTTCGTCCGACAGCCAGCAGCACCTCGACAGAAGGCGTCTCCTGCGGCTCAGCTGGACGAAACGGGCAAAGGTTCACGTTGCAAGTTTTGTTTAATTTTTACTTAAGTGGCAAAAACAGTTCATTGTATAATGTGAAGAAAAATCGTGGCTCTACCGCATGCGCTTGGAAGTAGGACAGCGCATGCTTCCTTTTTACAAGAAAACGTTGAACGATACCGAAATGCTTACACGTAAAAATGAAATGTTTGGGAACAAATATAATAAACGCATGCATAATTGAAGCACCTTACCTAGATCGCTGATGTCGATGATCGGGAAGTCGCACATCACGTCCGACGTCATCGCTCTCGTGCTCCGGGTCCCGTCGGCACCGGATCCTGAAACAGACTGCCCTCAGATCCACTCCGCTCGGCACGCCGCCGCTGGTAGGTACACAGTACACACCCCTGCCCATGTCAGGTATTTACGACTGTCTATGTGCGCTTTCGACTGTGTCAGTCGTCCTCTTACTTTCTACTGTCAGTGTCGTCCGTATAAGTACATGCACTGTCCGTGCCTGTTTGTAATTATTCGTCCGTTCCCGTCTCAGTGACCCACCTCAGTCCGTCTCTGCACCTACATAGTCACCACCTTTCTCTCTGCTCCCCTCGCTCTGCAGTCAGAGCCGAATAGTCTGTTTCCCGTCTCTGTGGCCAGTTTCTGCTTATTGCCAATGTCCGTAAGTCACTTCAGTGCAGAAAGCCACATGTGACCGCCTCAGACTTCAGTCCGTCTGTCCCATATATCGATACGGTCCCGCACTGGTCGGTCCCTGGCCGTCTCCGCTCACCGCCTCCTCCTGTGTGTCACTGTATGCCATTGTATGTCACTGCATGTTCCCACAGTATGTCACTGTATGACACTGTAAGTTCCGACACTGTATGTCGCTGTACTGTATGACACTGTAAGTTCCCACCGTATGTCACTGTATGACACTGGTTTGCGCTGTATGTCACTCTAAGTTTCGACTGTATGTGTTAATGTATGTCACCACACTGTAAGTTCCCACTGTATGTCACTGTATGTCACTGTTAGTTTCCGTTGTATGTCTCTGTAAATTCCGACTGAATGTCAATGCATGCCACTGTAAACTGTCACTGTATGTTCCCGCTGTATGTCACCGCACTGTATGCCACTGTATGCCACTGTATGCTCCCACTGTATGTCACTGTATGTCACTGTATGTCACTGCATGCTCCCACTGTCTGTCACTGTATGAAGTCACTGTAGGTCCCACTGAAAGTCACCACCGTCCCCGTCGGTCCGCGTGCCGCCGTCGACTGTCGGCACCGACGTCCTCTCTGTCACCTCTCCCGTCGGTGTTTATAGATGCCGTGCTGGCCCGTCTCACAACGCAACATGACGTCACACACCTGCGTAACTATCCACATCTGGCGGCAATGTGTGCCAGGCTCGTCTGTTGTCATTATGGCGTAGTTCTGGTATGACATGGACCAGTAATGAATGTCCGCTTTCCCTCCCGCCCCCTCGCCCCAGCAGTAATGGATCGTATTCCTTTCCGGTGTCTCGCTGTCTGTGTCTGTGACGTCACAGCCGGGTCAGCTGACGGCGGCCAGCTGTTTACGGGGAGGGGAGACGGAGTGGATGAATACTTTTCCCAAATGTCATATACCTACATCTGGAGGGATCTGGAAATTTCTGAAGCTGCGTTGAATCAGTTATGCAATGAAATCTGTCAGGTTGAGTGTTACGTAATGAAAGCAACGCATGCTCGAATACTATCCAGCATCCATAAGAATTGCCCTGCCTTATTAACCCGCGCCGTGCTGGGGGGGGGCGTTTTTACGCCCCCCCCCCTCAGGTTTTTCGCGAATATCTCAAAAACGGCGGCGCGCAGCGCCGCCGTTTTTGGTACACGTGTTCCTACATCATTTCCGCACATTTTGTGAAAATTTCAGACCTAGGCCGTTCAAGGTCAGGTCACCAGGTCACGTCAAGTGACCTTACCTCAGAAAAAGTTCAAAGGCTCGCTATAGCTACACCGACTGAACGATCACTTTGAAACTTTCAGCGATTGATATGAGTAACAGTATGTATAAAATGTATATCTCGGATTTTTGATATCTGTGACCTAAGGTCAGGTCAATTTTGCGACCTCTCCATTATAAGTCAATGGGAGAAAATTGAAATGCGCCTCTTTTGGACGAATATCGTTCAAAACGCTCTCAAACATCGGTTCATAGGTAAACATGACACACTGAATAGGAAAAATGCACCTGTGACCCCTCTGTGTGCCCCTGAGGTCATCTCAGGTCATGAACGGTCGCCAGCAGTTTTTTGGCTATAACTTTTGATAGAGACGTGCTAGAGCGGTGAAAACACGTCAGATGTGTTCAGCTCGACGATACGGATCGACTGATATGCAACATGACCCTTTTCGGTTAGGTCATGACCTTGACCTGAGGTCATATTTTCAAAATGACCTTTCAAGGTCAACGAATAGTTCATTCGACGCGTCTCGACGAGAGGAACACGATGCTGGCAAAAGTAATGTCATGGCGCTTATGAGTCAAAAGTTATTGACGAAAAAACGTTTTTCGTAAAAACGGCTATTTTGGAGTTTTTGCCCTCTGGAGGCTAAACCGTTGACCTGAGGTCAAATCTGAGAACATT
Organism: Amphibalanus amphitrite; assembly: GCF_019059575.1. Taxonomy (NCBI): domain Eukaryota; kingdom Metazoa; phylum Arthropoda; class Thecostraca; order Balanomorpha; family Balanidae; genus Amphibalanus; species Amphibalanus amphitrite. Next base: position 299,035 of record NW_024882276.1, on the reverse strand, counting down.
ACTCAGAAAGGTCTGTAAAAGGGCTATCGAATGCGCTTTTCCGCGGCGCTGTAGCTCTATCGGTTCCCGAGATAGCCGTTGGCAGTTTCCAAAATGTTGAAATAGTCAACATTTTACCTTTGGTGACCTCTGGTGACCTGACCTTTGACCTGACCCAAAAAATGACCGAAGTGTTTTCGTCCTTATTTTTGACGCTCTTTCGATTGCCGCTTACCGCGTGTCGCTACGTGGCCCAGGAGCCGAGTTAGACGGGGGGGGCGTGAAAACGCCCCCCCCCCCCAGCACTCGGCGGAAAGTTCAGGCCACCAGCACGGCGCGGGTTAAAGCTCTTCTCTGGTGATTAGCAGCAATTTAAATTATTTTAATTGACATTTACATAATAAACTTAACATTAAACTTATTTGTTAAGAGTTAAGACATTTCTAGGGAAATTTAACATGGCCTACACAATATGTGCACATGTTAAATCCGCAATTCCTTGCAAAGCGTCAGCGTTAACTCACCACAGCCTGCTGTTCGGTTAGATGTTCACTATCCTTCCTGCCGGGCCGAGGGACTGAACACGACTGAACGTGCGTGCCACTCTGCCGTGGGAGGCCCCGGAATCGATACGCATCTGCGTAGTGCGCCGCGCGAGCTCCAGGGTCACGGCGGGCCGGGTTCCAGCCCCCAGCAGGGTTTTATCGATAAAATTGTGACCGTTCACGGGAAGGCTCCCGATGAAGTTTCCAGAAAGAGCCAGAAGTAGGGGCGTGGTGCGGGGGCTGTGATTTATAGGGATGGAGTGGAATCCAACAGTGAATTTGTGTGTTGCCCTTTCAGATTGTGCTCAGTGAAATCGGCTGAGAGAATAACGGTCAATCAGAGTTCATTCAAATTTCTACTAAAAGGTGTCAACAACATGGCGAACGAACTAAATTCAGAATAAATAAGGTGATAAAACCAAAAGCGAAACAGTTGCATGAAAATCAGCCAGCTTCGGTCACGTTGATATCAACAAACATAAAACATCCACACAAAAAATGTTTTGAAAAGTAAAATTTGAGTAAGTAACTGGGGGCTGCTTACCTCCCAACGCAGGAAGAGAGTGTCGCGCACTGGCTGCACTTCTGACTGAACACTGCACTATGTTTATAAGTGTTGATTTTGGGACATTGTCCCATATCTCGCTCGCACGTGCCGACAAGGAACAGAAAGGTAACGAAACCTCTATGAGGGAATTAATGCGTGTGCGTGCATCATCGTGTGAGCATTAGTTGACCTCGCAAACCGCTGAGGAGGTGCTCGCAGTCTTCTGTGCCATTCGCCTGTGTCGCCAGTATACGCACGGCCGAGCTGTCTGCACTGCAGGGTTACATAAGCTCTGAGAAACCTAAATGGGTGTCTTGCATAGGCACGGACTTAGATATCGATGATAATAACTACGGGCATCCAATGTCACTACGAACCGCCGTGTTCATCTCTCGTGCCTATGATACTATTCTTACAGAAAACACTGCCGAATAAACTTTGATGCATATGAATAAGTGTATTTTATTGCAAACGGGTAAAATCACTAAATCTCTTCAAGGCGAATTTGAAAATTCACGCTCACCGTCATCGCTATTATCAGACTGCTAAACATTGTCAAATATCAAATATCGCCTTTTTAATAGTTTTTCTTCGCAAGGTTATTGCCTAATCGCTCAGCATATAATCAGACCTATACCTACCTATACCACAGATAACAGTAGTACTACTGTTCTACTGTTATCTGTGCCTATACCCTTAAAATTTAGTCGTTTAGAACATGAGTGGCGGTCTGTCACTAACTGCATGTGCTGCTCGCCATCTTTTTAGACTTTAGACATTTGTTATTATTTGAGACAAAATCTCAGGTGCATTCATACCTTGCTTATAAAATCTTCCCACGTTCATGTGAATGTGATTCTAAGTAGAATGCACATTGATGCCATTTGGAATGCAACAATATGCATTTACAATCCAGCAAAATCGTCTGTATACAACATGACCTATGCATATCAACCTGCGACCTGATTTTGAACTCATATAAATCACAATGTAAAAATGCGAGCATTATTATTTGACACATTTCTAGCACACAAAAAGCAATTAATGCTGTCATCGAATCCACCATTACCGACTTTCTTTCTGGAGCAAGTCTACGAGACAAATGTTACCGACACCACCACTGCTGCTGGTGGTGGTGGCTGTTCTGCTGGGAGGAGTGTGTTCGGTAGCCGACAACAGCGGCGCCGAACAGATTCACCTGTCCTTCACCGATGACGTCACCACCATCCAGGTCACCTACAGCACCTTCCAGCCGGTGAAGGCCTCGGCCAGATACGGCACAGACCAGCCCGACACACTGGTAAGAGCGAGGCAAAGTACTCGAAGATGGAAGTCGGGAGAAATATGAGAGTAATAGATCCTCAATAATTAAAGTTAGCCATTTTTTCTGGACTGCTACGAGTATAACGGCAGAGGGCGTTTCAACTCGACATTTATCGATAATTAGAGCATCCATGTGTTGGCGCTTTAAAAAAGAAAAGAAAACGCAATAATTATAAATCTGGTTATTTGAATTGGAATACGAATTAATTATAAATCTACCACCCTCGGCAGGTCGAAGGGTCATCGACCCCGTTTGCACAGGATGCCGCTGGCACTCATCTTCAGTATATCAATCGGTAAGCGTTGAAGGTATTATCATTGCTGATATGGGTACTTTTCAGCGAAAATGACCACAAAGTATGCTTCATTTGTACGGGTAGGATGTAAAGTATTTTTTATCAGCATCGTCATCATCAGTATGGAAACGATCAGCGATAGATAAAAAAGCGATGCCTGAAAGAAGCAACTTTATATGCATCTGATATGGATGTTTTGATATCAGCGCTGCAAATCTTGACAATTACTCCTGAATTTCACGCTAGCTCAATGTCTTTGGGGTTGCGACATCTGGATAGTTTTCGACTTCTAGCTAGAGAGAGTGTTTGGATATTGTCTTGCTAAATTCGTCAATCAGAATTTGAGCCCTCGATGAATGAAATGCGATTATTTTATCGATTATTTATTTACAACCTCATAGCAATAGGGGAAGGTGGGGTAAGACGGACCAGCTAAGGTTTGAGGCCGCATATCTTGCTACACTGCTCTCGTAATTCATATTATTTATAGTCTTCGGAATGCTCAATCCTTCCTCTGTTGATATGTGTAAAGACTAAATTTCATATTAAAGAAATCTAGGTGGTGGATGCTCTTAAAGAGGGACATGTCAAAAACTCAGACAATAAAAAATGTGGGGTAAGACGGACCACCCAGCAGTGCCTGCTATCCGTTCATGTGTGTTACACTTCTGCTCTGTACTCTTGTAAGAAAAAGTAACCAGAATGGTAAAATAACAAAATGAGCCTTTATTCTTTCCTCATGTGTGATGGAAGTGCAGCTAAAAGCTGGGAACATGTGTGTTGCTTGTCGTTTAACATGAATGCATGCTAACTGAGCACTTGCATGCATGGCTCACATGCAACAAAGACTCCTTCCTGAAAAATTAGCTTACTTTAACTTGTGTCAATGTTTTGGAAAAGAACTTTCCATATGCAGGGTACAATGGACCACCGCAGGGTAAGATGGACCACAGTGGTCCGTCTTGCCCCAAAGCTAAATTCTGTCATTATCATGACGCATATGTCAAATAGCCCAACATTGCAAAACCTTGCCTTTCCTAAAGTGTGACTATAACTAAGTTTATAACTTTGTTCTTCACAGTTAAGTGCAAAATAGAAACTAATCATGCAAGAAAGGCGCCGTAATTGAATCACCCGTAGACCTCTTATATTAGATCGGTTTGACGAAAAACAACATTTTTCTCAATAACTCAAAGGCTATGCATCCTAGCAGCATGAGCTCAAGGTGGCCATTGTTACGAAGGAAAACAAACATAGTGAGTGCATAAAGCAGTAGATACCAGCAGCGGTTCAGCCGGGAGGGCTGGTGGTCCGTCTTGCCCCGCTGGGCCGTCTTACCCCACCTTCCCCTACGTTCTTTTCAGCGTGTCTCTGCCCGGTCTGTGTCCGGGGGAGCGGCACGTCTACCAGGTGCTCGGTCCGGCCGGATGGTCTGAGGTGTTCTGGTTCAGAGCCATACCCGAGGGAAGCGACTGGAGCCCCCGGCTGGCCGTGGTCGCGGACATGGGCACGGTAAGATGTATTCAAATATGTTTAACTCCTAGCGAGCGAGATATACCTAAATCTGCTTAAAATCTCTTTGATAGGGAGACAGGAAAACCGCTACGTTAGAGCTTTTCGGTAAATCCAAATCCAAATCCAAATCCAAATCCAGTGTATTGAGGTCTCCATTTAAATGGCTTTTCAGCCCTCTCGTCGTGTACATACAAGTATTAAAATTCGCTGACAAACACGTGAATCATTACGCAGTACGTACATAAAAGGCTAAAATCAACGCAATAGCGAAACACTAAACACCGTAAGAAATAAAAGACATCTAAAATACATGGTTTTTCATCCGCTGCCGACCCCGCCAACGCTGTTCCACGTGGACACAGATCTGTAAGGGAAACAGCGCCTCGCTCGCTCACTCTTAATTTTAGGTAGCTCCAACTGATGTCCGTGGGAGCATCGGGTGTGTCTCTGTGACACGTCCGAGCGACGCTGTACAACTTGGGCCAGTGCAGGCGGCGCGTCAAGCGAGACCAGCCTTTGTATAAGAGCCACATAATACTGTTAGATCTGATGGTATTCGGCTCCAAATGTGTACTTGTTTGGGTACAAGTACACATTGACACATACAAGTACACATTGGCAGCCACTTGGCTTGTTTGGATTAGATAGACAGTAATCGAAAGTTACTTCAGGCTTGTGTTCAGCCTGAAGCATTATTTAGTCTCTCAGCGTTTAGTGACAGTGTTCTTGTGTCTCACGCTTCACCTATTAGTTTCGGCCGTTATTGTTGAAAATGACAAAATTTTACGCGCCACGCCACCTCTCGCATCGCAAAACGTTTTATCTCCATATGTCCAGTAATTTTGATTAATGCGGAAATACCTCCCATGGGTGCCCGCATGATCATCGGTTGGCGCCAACCTTAACTGGCAACAGCAGTGCGATTGGATGAGCTCACTGGCATCTATTCTGATCTACAGAATCCCTCCACGCTGCCATTTCTCGTGAACGATACCCGTGAGGGCATGTACGACGCGGTGCTGCACGTCGGCGACTTCGCCTACGACATGTTCACCGACAACGGCACCAAGGGTGACGAGTTCCTGCGTCAGATCCAGCCGGTGGCCGCCCACCTGCCCTACATGACCTGTCCCGGCAACCACGAGCAGCGCGCCAACTTCTCCAACTACAAAAACAGGTAGCAGCTAATCTTCGATGTTCAGTGTTTTCATTATAAAGTAAGAAGAATAAATGACCGGTTTGGGTTTCACTTTTGATTGCTGGTAATTACCTCCTATAATTCATTTCTTTTTCTTGCACAATGAAATCAAATTGAATTAAATTAAATCTAATAATTGCTTTAAATTCTTTTGAGAAATAGTTACTTGAAACAATTTTTCAATGCAGTGTCTTACAAGCAAGTGTCAAAATAACTGACCGCGCTCATTGAATGTGATGATCAGGTTTAGTATGCCCGGTGGAACGGAAGGCATGTACTACAGCTTCAATATGGGTCCCGTCCATTTCATCTCCATATCTACCGAGTTCTACTACTTCCTGGAGTACGGATTTGAACAGGTTTTCTCGCAGTATAACTGGCTGCGTGCTGATTTGGCGGTGAGTTTTTTGCTTTGTTGCCTAAAACAGACCGAACGCAGGCTTTTGTGGAGACTTTCCGTTGGCAAATCTATAGCCTTGGAACATTTTGATATGCTTTTCCCATCAAACGTGTAGTTTATTTTTATCTCAAATTTGTTCACTTTTGTGCAAAAATTGATAGGCACTTGGGGAAGTATTAGCTATAAGAAAGACCAGTATGATTTTTTTCTTCATAACTTTACATAAGCTTCTATCCAGCAGCCACTTGGCTAGCAAGCCCATTCACCGTCGTTCCATCCACTGTCGCAATATGCCTTCTAATCTTTGTCTCCAGGCTGCCAACCAGCGATCAATCCGAAATGTTCGTCCCTGGATAGTGCTGTTTGGCCACCGGCCAATGTACTGTAGCCACAAGCCCAACCACGCCTGCACTGAGTGGCACGACCGGCTCAGAGTCGGAGAGGACGAGTTCAAGCCAGCCCTGTGAGTTAGAGCACATTGGTCTACCGTTTGATAATGTGGTTTAACAGTATCATGCATACATCCTGAAGTGTATCTGTATTCGGCGACCACTGACACCATACCAATACACCACAGCCCGGCGACCGCTGCGCTCCCGACCCGACTGACGACCCCAAGGTCAGGCCGCCGCCGCGACCCGGCGGTCGGCCGCCCCGCCCGGGCCGGATACCGCCGGATCCATGTCACACGCATTTGATTTAATCAAGTCACCACACTCCTCCCCCACAGGATTAGACTGCCCCGCCCGGAATCGCACTGGGCAACGCCTCTCCCGCGCTGAACGACGCGGCACCGGCGCAGAAGCGGTCGCAGCCTCGAACCGCGACGGCGGAGACGGCGACGACGTCGAGGGATGTCGTCCGACGTCCGCGCACTTCTCAGAGGGGAGGGCGCCGGTCTCTGACGCCTCCGCACCGCCCACAGTCGCGTCTCTGGATTCTCCGGCGACGGCGTGAGCGGCGCTGTCCAGAGCAGAGGAGTCCGGAGGCTCATCTGGCACCATCGTCCGCCGGTACTCGTGGTTCGGCACCGACACGTCTGGAAGGGGAACGGGTCTGAGTCTCACATGATCAAAATGTCTGCGGAAGGTCCTCCCATCCTCCAGCAAAATCCAACATGAACAGCCATCGACCTGTCGGACTGTTCCGGGCAGCCACCTCGGGCCGGACGTAGCGGGAGGAAGAACATACATGTACACTTTGTCTCCCACCTGGAATATGCGAGGCTGTGCTCTCACGTCATACTGAGCCTTCTGCTTCCTCTGGTACGCCTCCATCACGCTCCGTCTGGCGTCTTCACGCAGCAGGTCCAGCTGAGTCCGCATTGGCCGGCCGAGGAGCATCTCAGCGGGAGACTGCTGCGTCACGCTGTGGGGCATACTGCGGTAGCGGAACAAAAACCTCGACAGACGAGTACTCAGGCTACCTGTAGACTGACGTTGTAGGCCCTGCTTCAGCGTCTGCACAGCTCTCTTCACAAGACCGTTTGAATGAGGCGAGTACGGTGGAGAGGTGACATGTCTGACTCCATTTCGCTTACAAAACGTTTTAAACTCCGGACACACAAAGTATCTGGCATTGTCTGTGACCACAGTCTCCGGAACTCCGTGACATGCAAATGTTTCCCTCAACTTTCAATGGTAACCTCAGCCGAGGATGTTCTGGTCATGTGCACATCCATCCACTTACTGTGAGCATCGATGATGACAAGAAGCATCACCCCGTTGACAGGTCCGCAATAGTCGACATGGAGCCGTTGCCAGGGAGAGCGGGGCCACTCCCATGGATGCAGAGGCGTTGGAGGCGCCGCATTCCTCCAGCGTTGGCAGCTACGGCATCCTGCAGCCATCCTCTCTACGTCCTGGTCAAAGCCCGGCCACCAGAAGTGCATCCTGCCAAAACTTTGCATGCGGGCCACACCAAAATGACCCTCATGCAGCTGACACAACATAGCGTGACGACCCTGTGGCGGTATGATTACTCTACTGCCCCACAAAACGCAACCATTTTCGATGCTCAACTCAGCTTGCCTGTTGATGTACGGCTTCAGGTCTGAGATGATGTTTTTCGTACTCCAGCGTAGATGGGTAGCCATACGACTTCCACGGTAGACAGTGATGACATCAGTCATCTTTTGCAAGCTCGTTAAAGAATTTGGGCTGTACGGGGACTCGAACCCCGGGCCTTTGGATTAGCGCTCCAATGCTCTACCTCTGAGCTATACAGACCAAGTACTTTAACGAGCTTTCTGCCAAGTTTTATGCGGATCATTTTTAGGTGTTGTTTTTATCCGCTGGGACTGAGAGCGTGAGATGATGTTTTTCGTACTCCAGCGTAGATGGGTAGCCATACGACTTCCACGGTAGACAGTGATGACATCAGTCATCTTTTGCAAGCTCGTTAAAGAATTTGGGCTGTACGGGGACTCGAACCCCGGGCCTTTGGATTAGCGCTCCAATGCTCTACCTCTGAGCTATACAGACCAAGTACTTTAACGAGCTTTCTGCCAAGGTAGAGATCCCATCTATAGCTCAGAGGTAGAGCATCGGAGCGCTAATCCAAAGGCCCGGGGTTCGAGTCCCCGTACAGCCCAAATTCTTTAACGAGCTTGCAAAAGATGACTGATGTCATCACTGTCTACCGTGGAAGTCGTATGGCTACCCATCTACGCTGGAGTACGAAAAACATCATCTCACGCTCTCAGTCCCAGCGGATAAAAACAACACCTAAAAATGATCCGCATAAAACTTGGCAGAAAGCTCGTTAAAGTACTTGGTCTGCATAGCTCAGAGGTAGAGCATTGGAGCGCTAATCCACAGGCCCGGGGTTCGAGTCCCCGTACAGCCCAAATTCTTTAACGAGCTTGCAAAAGATGACTGATGTCATCACTGTCTACCGTGGAAGTCGTATGGCTACCCATCTACGCTGGAGTACGAAAAACATCATCTCACGCTCTCAGTCCCAGCGGATAAAAACAACACCTAAAAATGATCCGCATAAAACTTGGCAGAAAGTTCGTTAAAGTACTTGGTCTGTATAGCTCAGAGGTAGAGCATTGGAGCGCTAATCCAAAGGCCCGGGGTTCGAGTCCCCGTACAGCCCAAATTCTTTAACGAGCTTGCAAAAGATGACTGATGTCATCACTGTCTACCGTGGAAGTCGTATGGCTACCCATCTACGCTGGAGTACGAAAAACATCATCTCACGCTCTCAGTCCCAGCGGATAAAAACAACACCTAAAAAAGGCTTCAGGTCTGATGTGTTGTCCGCAGCATCTGCCGTCCAGCCGTTTCTGGTGAGCTCCAGGACGCGTGACAGCACTGGATCCGCCTGTGTCCAGATCTGGATCTGCTTCTGCGAGACAGGACCAGAATTAACAAACTCCATCAGCTGCACAGTTTCTGCAGGAGTCGGGACATCCTGTGGCTTGTCAGGCAGCGGTAGGCGGCTCAACGCATCGCAGTGTATCTGCTCCCTGGCTGGGGAATAAGTCATCCGATAGTTATATGCAGACAGAAGCATAGCCCAGCGCTGCACGCGAGGAGAGGCCATCACTGGAAGAGGCTTACTTTCTCCCAGAAGCCCCAACAATGGCTTGTGGTCAGTTTTGATCAAGAATTGCCTGCCACACAGATAATAATGAAACTTCTTGACGCCAGAGACAATAGCCAAACCCTCTTTGTCAGTTTGGGCATAGCGCTTCTCGGTGTCTGTCAGCGTTCTGGAGTAGAACGCCACTGGCCGCTCCTTTCCCTCCGGATCAATCTGGGACAGAACGCAGCCCAGGCCATAAGGGCTGGCGTCACATGCTAGAAGCGTTTCCCTGTTTGCATAGAAGTGAGCCAAACATGGTGGATCGATAATAAGATTTTTAACCGCCTCAAAAGCTGCATTTTCTTTAGGGCCCCACATCCATTTTTCGCCCTTTCGCAGCAGTCGGTACAGGGGTGACAAAACTGATGACACTCCCTTCATGAACTTACTGTAATAGTTCAACAGCCCCAGCCAGGCTCGTAGCTGAGACACGTCCGCTGGAGCTGGTGCCTCGAGTATGGCCCTCTGCTTCTCTGAAGTCGGATGCACTCCACTTCCGCTGATCCGGTACCCCAGGTAGGTAACGTCTGGTACCCTGAGGCTGCATTTCTTCTTGTTCAGGCGTAAACCAGCGCTGCTCATCCGAGAGAGCACCTCACGAAGCGCTCGGTCATGTTCAGCTACATCACGTCCGCCCACCAGGACGTCATCGAGGAATACAGTCACATGAGGAATACCCGCCAACAGTGACGTCATAATCCTCTGAAAAATCGCCGGGGCTGAGTGAATGCCGTAAGCTAGGCGGACGAAGCTATACAAGCCTTTTGATGTATTTATTGTGGCCAGTTTTTGAGACTCTGGCGACAGTTCAACTTGATTGTAGGCCTGTCGTAAATCCAGCTTGCTAAACACTGCACAACCAGACAGCTTAGGTAGCAGTTCATCTACCTTAGGCAATGGGTATTGCTCCAAAGTTGTTGCTCTGTTCACAGTGAGCCTGAAGTCTCCACACAGGCGGAGTTCCCCATTATGTTTGGGCACGACAACAATGGGAGCAGCCCACTCGCTGTGACTTACTGGTCTGATGATGCCAGCCTCTTCTAGCCGCTTGAGCTCGTCTTCGACTCTCTGCTGCCGAGCCAGGGGAACTGGGCGGGCCTTGAAGAACCGAGGCTTCACGGAACTCTCTTGGTGGAGGGAAACTGGACCACCGGTGTACCGTCCAAGTCCTTCCTGAAAAACAGCGGGAAACTCGTCCTCCACCTTCCGCACATGCGACATTGCAGACAGCGTGTACACGGAACACTTACCGAACAGCTTGTTCCAGTTCAGCCGTATCTTCTCAAGCCAGTTGCGGCCAAACAGGCTGGGGCCCTTTCCATGGACCACCATGAGCGGTAGTCGAACCGCAGGTGCACCATCAACAGCGACGTCAACCTCGGCGACACCTCGGATCTTGATCTCCTCGCCGGTGTAGGTACGGAACCGCTGCGGACAGTCCTGCAATGGAAGGTCACTGGCAGGTCACATACTTTCATAGAGCTCCTCACTGATCAGTGATGCACTAGCGCCTGTGTCGAGCTCCATCTGGACTGGTTTGCCACTCAACTCAGCTGTAATGACAATAGGGGGCCGTTTGCTTGCACTATTACAGCTGAACAAATCATAAACATCTTCGTCAACCTGACCAACTTGTTCAGCTGCCGGCTCAGCTGCCTCTACCTCAAAGTCTTCTTCTACAACGTGAACCGTTCCTGCTCTGTGAGCCGCTCGCGTGTGTCCAAGCCTAGAACACTCCAAACAGCGTCTTAGTTTGAACGGGCAGTTACGGTCAAGATGCGGCCCACTTAAGCATCTCCAGCACCGGTATTTGGCATCATTTCCGGACGCAACGGATGCGCTGGACTTCTTGGTTTGCGAGAATCGCCTGCACTCCTCTGACCAGTCACCTGACGAACTCCGGCTCCCCAGCGCCTGGTGCTCCTGTCTCGGTCGGCTCCCGCTTCTGCCGCCGCTCGAGGAGCTCTGTCGACTCGGTGCACGTCCGCTGTGGAGACCTGGATGCTGCCACCTTCTCTGTCCCTGAAACCACTTCTCAGTTCCTGAACATCATGGCCAGCAGCCTCCAAAGCCACAGCGATCTCGGTAGCTCGTTCCAGTGTGAGATTACTTTCAGACAATAGACGCGTCTGAATAGCGTCCGAGTTGACTCCGCAAATTAACCGATCTCGAATCATGGCGGACAAGAAAGAACCAAAATTACAATGTTCAGACAGCTTCCTCAGTTTTGCAATGTAATCTTGCACAGACTGACCCTCAGCCCGACAAAAAGTAAAAAATCTGAATCTGGCCACTGTTTCTGAAGGCCTTGGCTCAAAATGGCGTTGCAAGTGAGTCAACAGTTCCTTGAGCGGCATCTCACCTGGCTTCTGAGGGGCCACAAGGGATCTTAGCTTCCCGTAAGTTTCCCCGCCGACAACACTCAAGAAAATTGCTCTCTGCTTAGCAGGGTCACTTACTTCATTTGCGATGAAAAATTGATCCAGCCTCTCGCAGTACTCATCCCAGGACTCCGCTCGTCCCGCTTCATACGGTCCGATGCTGCCGAACGACGCCATCTCGTCCTCGTCGCCAATGAAGTGTATCTGTATTCGGCGACCACTGACACCATACCAATACACCACAGCCCGGCGGCCGCTGCGCTCCCGAGCCGACTGACGACCCCAAGGTCAGGCCGCCGCCGCGACCCGGCGGTCGGCCGCCCCGCCCGGGCCGGATACCGCCGGATCCATGTCACACGCATTTGATTTACATCAAGTCACCACACATCCTAAAACATATAGAATATTATGGATACTTTTGATATTCAAGACGAGAAATACTACGTAGAATTTCCCTAAGCACTTAAATATGGCTAAGCTGCTAATGTTTCTGAAATTAACGCCAAATTTCACTATTTGTTCTTCTTAACACCGCTCCTCTTCCCTTTACCCCCCCCCTTTCCCAGCCCTGGTCTGGAGCATCTCCTGGTCTCCTCCGGCGTTGACCTTGCGCTCTGGGCTCACGAACACTCCTACCAGCGCTCGTGGCCAGTCCGTGACGGTACGGTGACTGATACTGGGGGTGATCCGTACCGTAACCCCGGCGCGCCGGTACACATCACGGCGGCCTCGGCGGTACGTATAGGAGCTCCCAGGGCGGTCTGTTCCGTGAGGACGGACTTGGACGTGGGATGCCATTCAAATAGAGTATAACAGTGGGTCACTTGTCACTGGTCAGTTATGTACACAAGGAGCATCTAGAAAAAAAAAAACATATTCCCAAAAGCGTACAGGTGAAGCACGAGCATGCTAAAACGGAGCTCCTTTTAATCTCCCAGGGGCGACCCTTCTGACGAAATCATGGTCTCCTGACGCCTGACGGGCAGCTACTGTTCGTTTTCAGGCGCTGTTTCAGATTACAACATACAAGTACCCATTTTCAATAAGAAAAGTACGAAACGTTTGCTTGTTTCTTACTTTAGCTTCGTTAGACAGCCTTCGATTTCTTCAAAGACATTTCCACTCAAATGATTCGTCTCTTTGCCCGTTTTTCAACATCGTAGACATAACATTTCACTCTCTCCAGGGCCGGAGCACGGACAAGAAGCCAGAAAATCTGCATTGGATGCCATGGACGGCCTACCGCAGCTCCACCGAGGGATACACCCGGCTGAGCTTCCACAACGCCACCCACTTGACCATCGAGCAGGTGGCCGTGGGGGAGGACGGTGCCGCCTCTGTGGTAGATACCGTCACCATCATCAAAGAGGAGTGCTTCACTTAGCCGTTGTTGACCAGTCATTCTTTGGTGTACCGTTAAGTCAAAAATAAAGGGAGTGAGTTTTAAGGCTATAAAAGGGATAGGTGAAATTGTTCGCACCGAAGTCTCCTTCACAATGTTTCGTCATGTGCTCCGTCACAGCAAAACAGCAATGGATGCGAGTTATAGTTCTTCCATTATTGTACAATGGTGCAACAGCATTCCGTTTGTAATAAAGGTGATCAGATGTTTTTCATTAACGCACGTCAATCACGCCCCGGAGATAATTCAACATGTATTCATTCGATAAACGATTCCACGTCGATGCTATGAAGCTGTCATAAAACGATCGTCAACGCCGTTTTATACCGTTATCTACATTCATGTGTGAATATGTGTTATAACTCTGAACAAGTCTGCGTTGCAATTACAGTGTGAGTGGATCAAAAATTCAGGGTAAATCAAACTTATCATTAATGTAAAACATCAAAACGTTAGATATTGATCTATGCCATTTCCTTCAGAATAGGAACGCAAGGTTCTAAAATAGCAGACAAAGGCTTCCTCTAAGTCCTAGAGGTAGCCGCGCTCGGTCTTCTTCAGCAGCTCGTAGGGCCCGTGCGACTCCCTGACGACCGTGACCTCGTCGATGACCGCCGTGGCGCCCTCCTGGGTGGTCTCCACCTGCTCGATGGACATGTGGGTGGTGTTGTGGAACGTGAAGCGGGAGTAGCCGTACTCCAGACTCCGGAAGGCCGTCCACGGCATCTTGATGGGGAAGAACGGGTTCAGGTTCTCTTTGCAGCCCTGAAATGGAGATTGATATGGTAAGTTAGGTCTGTTTTCTGAAATTATAATCCGCTCTTCACTAAGGTATGCTTACTTGGCAACTAAATATGAACCTCTAAATATTTTGCAATTTACCAAGTATTACAGTATATAAACACTTTGTTCCTACTTCATTTTGAATTTCATTTCTTCCATTCTCTTTTGGACAACAAAACGATGGATCTGGAAATGCATCGAGCCACCTCCAGAACATACACACAGGCACACATGTGCCAGGCACAGGCACACTTGTGCCTCTGCCAGACTGCAAATGTGTACACTGTGCACTCAACCTCTGTACCTCGCCCGTGTATACCCGTGTACCTCTCTGCACCACGTACCGCTGATCCGGTGACGATGTGTACTGGCGCGCCCGGGTTACGGTACGGATCGCTGTCCGTCCCGTTGTAGATCCTGTAGTTATACAGCGGCCACATGCGCTCGTACGAGTGCTCGTGGCCCCAGACGGCCAGGTCGACTCCGTACTGCATCAGCAGGTCCTCCAGACCGGGACTGGTATGGAAAGGGGGAGGAAAGGTCATGTGGGACTCTGCGCTGTGTTGTGAGTGAGGCTTTGTTGAAAATGGGTAAGATAATGAACAGTTGCACAGTTTGCGGGGCTAATACTAGAGCTTCAGGCGGGTCATTAGGAGGAAACACCCATAGCAGACGAACATAGCTGATGGGCTGGTTACACTAATCTAAGATTATTCGGATTCCATTAACGCGAGCTAGAAACAAAATCGTTTAGGTTGAGTTATGTCCCCTACGCTAGTAATTCACAATCATTACAAAAAAAAAACTGTCATGACATAAAACTATCTCACTACGCAAAACACTTTCCGACGTCCACAATCAATGCTCACATTGGTGGGTCGTGGTTGGGAGCGCCGATCCTGACCCTGTCATGCACCCTGGTGCAGTCATCCATGTCCCGGTTGGTGCAGTACATGGGACGGTGGCCGTACAGGACGATCCACGGTCGGGCGGCTCGAGCTGAAGGCTCAGTGGCGGCCTGTAAATAATTATATAATAATGTAAATGTAAATAAAATAATAATGTATAAGCAAGTATCTGGTGCGTGGGAATTCTTCCATTGAGCGACGCAAGGAAACAGTAACTCAGGAGGTTGAACGCAGCATAAAAAGCGCGAGTGCTTGAAAAGCAAATCCCAATACAAATCGGGAGTAATGAAACCGAATGGGTTTGATTGAAAAGGCCTAAAGATATATAAATGTTCAAGTCCAACAACGTTCTTTTAGCAAACAGAATCCGGTTCCTAAAAGTTACGGAATCCGGACAAGAAGTTACAACAGAATCCGGACGGACAAGGTTGTATACCTGTAGTTACTATTTTTTACTCCTTGGGAGTAACGTTTTACGAAAAGGGCATACGGCATCTGACACACACACACACACACGATGATAATGGGTATATGCAAGTGACAAGTCTCACCTCAAGGTCGGAGACCAGCCAATTGTATTGTGAGAAGACCTGTTCAAATCCGTACTCCAGGAAGTAGTAGAACTCGGTAGATATGGAGATGAAGTGAACGGGACCCATGTCGAAGCTGTAGTACGTGCCTTCCGTGCCACCGGGCATACTAAACCTAAGCAAAACAGCATCGGTACGGTCAGTGCTCGCCAAGTCGCCATATCATCGAACGCGTTCTTTTGATGTTCTCTTGATGAGCTTCTTTCTCGAATTTCTCAATACAGGTAACTTTTCCTGCCGTGAAATGCATAAAATTGAGCTTGTGGTGCTTGGAATAATTTGGCTGTGAGCTATTCATGTGATTTTTTTTTGTGAAATTCAGGAGTGTCGATTGTCGAATGGCAAATTCATAACTATAAGTCACCTGTTTTTGTAGTTGGAGAAGTTGGCGTGGTACTCATGGTTTCCGGGACAGGTCATGTAGGGCAGGTGGGCGGCTACCGGTTGGATCTGACGCATAAACGTGTCGCCCACCTCACCCTCCTCGTTGAACATGTTGTACCCGAAGTCGCCGACGTGCAGCACCGCGTCGTACATCTCATTGTGGGTGTCGTTTACGATGAACGGCAGCGCAACTCCGTTCTGGGAAGGAAATATGGAGGACAAATGGCGAAAGGTTGCGACTCTAGAGCGATAACTAACTGTGGAAACTCGACGCAATCGACTCCCAAGTCAAACCCTTGCGTAACCCGCGCATGACTGGGGGAGTGCTCTACAGAGCCCCCCCCCCCCCCCCCTCCCGTTATTCAGCAATATCTTCTGAAACGTTTGACGGATCAACACGAAACTTGCAGTACCTTCAGCGACATTAATTTGCCACTTTGTGTTAAAATTTCAACTTTCTAGCTGCCATAGTTTAGCCGGAAATGACGTCAGAGTGACGTCATGTCGCCCGATTTTGATGCAAAATATTGAATTGCGGCAAACGCTCTCAAGAGCTCAGTTTTAAAGCTAGATCCATATTTTGCATAAGTGGACTTAAAATACACGTAGCTATCAAACTGCTGTCTCGAATTTTCAACACTTTGAAAATTTTGAAAAATATGTTTGTACAATTACAAAAAAAAAAATATTTTTTGATTTTTTCAAGCAGTTTTCAATTTTTCGCAAAAACCGGAAAAGTGTGATAGAACGCACTCTGATGAACTACACTAGCAATTTTCAGTCCAATATCTTTAAAAATAGCCAAGTTATTCGCATTATTGTCAAAATTTTGCAATTACATATTTTTCAAATCCATTTTTCCGTACGTTTTTGACGTCGCACATCAATATAAATGGCACCATGGTGTTCCTGAGCTCAAACTGCATCTGATAGGCACCTTTTTGTTGAAAAATTTCATTTTCAAAATTTGACCTTTTCTGACCTGAAAGTGACCTGACCTCCGGTTAATTCAGCTGACAATGACCTCAAATGACACAGACGACACTATTTTCGAAATCTACGAGGAAAATGGACCATTAAACATGCGTCGTGTGATCGATACATGATATACAATTTTCGTGACCTAGGATGACCTGACCTTGACCTTCAAAATTCGAAGTAAAAGTTCATTACCCTCAGGGTATCTAGGGCATCTATCAAGGAGTGCGCAAACCAAAAATGAGCCTGATCGGACTTGTTAGCCGGCGGTCAGAGCCCAAATTGTGAACTAGCAAAAATGTCGATAATTTTTACTTTGACCTGATCTGTGACGTCACCGGTGACCTCGAGGTCAATGAAAATAGGTTTCGTTCGACAGTTTTCCCAGGGATATCAGACACCCTTTGAATTTTGACGATCGGCTCAGTGGTTTCGGAGAAAGGAGGGGAGCTCTGGAGAGCCCCCCCCCCCCCACCCCAGTCACTCGCGGTATATGGAAAATACCCCAGTCATGCGCGGGTTAAGTTTTTTCCGCTAGAGTGGGAGAGTAAAAGATCCAACTATTAATGCAGTCATGTGTAATACAAGCTCAAAGAACTCCAAGTAGTTGCAAATCATAAATCAATGATAGATAACTGCGGCAAAACAATTGGAAATCTCAGGCTACAGCCACTCTAGCAGTACCTACCACAGTGCCCAGGTCTCCGTAGACGGCCAGCCGGGGGCTCCAGTCGCTTCCCTCCTGCATGGGTCGGAACCAGAACACCTCGGACCATCCGGCCGGACCGAGCACCTGGTAGACGTGCCGCTCCCCCGGACACAGACCGGTCAGAGACACGCTGAAAAGAACGAAACCACCAGTGATAGAGCATGGAAACGAGTTTCTGTTTGCTATACCACAGATAACAGTAGTACTACTGTTATCTGTGGCTATACGGTAGCTAAAGGAAACACATGATCAACCTGATGTGTTATATAGCCTGAGATAATATCTGAGAATAAAATGGGACATCCAGCTTAGAAGCGTCCAAACAGATAAACATCCTAATTCCTGGCGCCGGGTAGGAGCATCTTTGGTGTTGATGTCATGCATAGGTGTCATGCTTGGGCACACGACGACTTTCTAAGGATATCCCGGCTTTAAAGGAAATACACCACTCTTAACAGGGATTTTTGAACTGGAATACCATAACAGTTTTCAAGGTACGTTTTTTCCACTACTAGTTGTTTATTGCTTTCGTTTCGAATTTTCGACCTTCGCATCGAGGTCGTTGTCAAGAAACATATAACAATGACCAACTGCAACAGGACGGTCTGTGGCCGAAGCCTTCGTAAAAGCTTGAAATCATAAATAACAGCTTTGTAGCTTGAGCTGAGACAAGCACAATTCTGAAGCTTTTGCACCCCAACGATCACCCTAGCCAAAGATATATAGACTTTTGTTCCGAAATCATTTTCCTACCGAGGAAATGTTGTATCCGGACCGGCCGGACCGACCGAGTTGAAGCAAAAAAAGTCATGTATTTTTGGAATACATTGTGTTGTTATAAATACAATGCATCCAGCTTACCTGTCTGTGTCCCCCGCTATTCAAAGTCGGTGGCGCCGCCCCTGATCAAAACCATGAAAAACAGAAAAAAAAACGAAAACGAAGGAACACTTGAATTAAATTGACTTGAAGAAAAAAAAAGTACTCACGTACTTCGCACAGATTTAAGCCGCGAAAGAACTCGATCAGCATAAGAGATAATGCATTATAGGAATAAGATGTGTTGTTACAATTGCAATGCTTACCGATGAATGTATTGAAGGTGAGTTCCGTTTTCATCCTGAGCAAACGGAGTGGTAATGCCTTCCACCTGCCAAAGGCAGCACCAAACCCTTAAAAGAGTAGAAGGCAACAAAACAATTTCCTAGATGCTGTAACATACAATGGTACTCTCCGTTAGTTTTTCCCTACCCGGCAATGCTCAGTTCACTATTTTTCCGTTCTTACCAGTGTGTCGGGCTGGTCTGTGCCGTATCTGGCCGAAGCCTTCACCGGCTGGAAGGTGCTGTAGGTGACCTGGATGGTGGTGACGTCATCGGTGAAGGACAGGTGAATCTGTTCCGCGCCGCTGTTGTCGGCTGCCGAACACCCTTTTCCCAGAACTGCCACCAGCAGTAGCAGTGTCGATGGCGGCATGCTTAGTTTGGTTTATCCCTATTGAGGAAATAATCTGTAGCAGAGCAAAACAGACGTCAAGTTGTATTGCGCCTTTAGCTTCCTTCATTACTTAGTTGAAGTTGGAAAGTTACTTAGTTGAAGCCAGTGGCGCAGCCAGGATTTCGTTTCGGGGGGGTCATCGCCTCCAAAGCGGGCCCCCTAGTGTGCGGGCCCCCACCCATTTTTTTCAGAATCTTTCCATATTTCATACGCATTCTGCTGAGCGGGCCCCTTTACCTACACGACAACCCTGAGCGAGTTTGAATCGGAAAATTTTGATAAAACAATAGCTCGGTAATCACCCGGTGTTCAATTTCTACGCGAATTGACCATGACAAATATGTTGCTATGAGGTATGAATTCGTATCTTTCGAGGCCGAAATGTGCCCCTTCCGCAATATGCATAGCATATATGCAAACGGAGCTGTTGCCTGCTTCTATCGATCGGACAAGATTTAAGAAGTTCCATGTGCCTGTCCTAAGACCTAAGTCATCTATTGGCTGCTGTAGAAGATTGTGCCTTTATCCTTCTTCATTACGTGAATTCGCTCACAAGAAGTTTTTCGCGAATAACTCGCGTAAAAAGCGGCCGATCGCGACAACACATTGAGTACCCTCGCGTTTATCAGTTTTACACCTACCCTAGAAATTGCATGACCCTGACTCAAATGACCTTTGACCTGTGACCTACTTTCCGAGACATGTTTGGCCAGAATCGCGATTCGGCGTATGCCGGCTCGCATTAGCCGCGCGTTTGCAATCTTTTCGTGATTTCAAGCGTTCAAACATGTGAGTTGATGCTGCTCCCATGCATTAGGGTGGGTGTCAAGGTCACCTGAAGGTCAGGTCAGGTCATTGACCTATGATGACCTCGGTAATATTTCGAATTATACATGTTTCTAGGCTAGTTTTTGGAGCTGAATCCGAATTTAGCAACCATTTGAACATTTACGAAGTAGTTTTGATGACTTCGTAACATGTTACGAAGCTGTCAGAGGTGGTTGACACGTATTACGAATACGCGTCACGACGCCTACTGGTTGACCTGACCTGACCTGACCCGACCTGACCTAAATGCATAAAGACATCATCTGTGATCAAAACTAACATGATAACTATTCGTGATCAGCACCCTGAAAAACCCTATAGCAGCCACACTTTACGACGTTCTAACAGGTCCCGGTTTTCCCGATTTTTGGGTCATTGACCTGGCCTGGAAGGTCAACCAATGACCAAGAACCTCAAAATTGAATATCATCGGCTTACTCTCGTCACGGGTAACACGTTCGTTTTTTTTTCGCGAAGCTCTAGCTCGATCATGGGCCAAACGCGGGGGGGGCTCGTACCACCCTCCCCTTGTGCCGTCGAAGGACGCAAAATGACTCAGGAATGGCCTGTGCCGGCGAGGGTTAACGCGCTCATATGGGACATGTATTGCCTTGGGCCGGGTTTGTTGTGGTGTGGTGATGTGGTGACGTAGATTCTGTCTGCTATCGAGGTCCCGGCATGGTGTTACTTAGCGCGGGGTACAGGCCAGACCGTTGCACCTAGTGCGCTGAAATTTGCGCGATTTATAGATCAAGGATGGGCAACGTGCCTTTGAGGGTCTCAGCTCGATCGGATCGATAGCGAGCACATGGCGCGTGCTTAAAAAGTGGAAATTCGCGTCATAGACTTTACAATACATGCATAAATCGGCTTGCAAAATCGTGCGAAAATGGCTGAATTTGCCCGACACTGGTCCGGTCCCGTGCAGTATGGCTCGGTAACCGTGGGCCCGATCGGCACGCGGAACACAGTATCGTGTAGGGAATCGAACGGGCTATCGAATGGTGTGCGGTGCAGGGATGGCACACGCATCGTGCACCCGTGAGGGCACTTATGCTTGAAAAATTGACGTTTCGGACAGATTTGGGACTTAATGCTATTTTCGGGTGACCGTTTGACGGAGCGGGTTCTAACAACGCCTGTTGGCAAAAGAAATGCACAGCCTCGCATGGAAAAATTGTGAAAAGCTAATTGATCAAAAACAAGGTGGAACAAACCGCTGGAGAAAATGGTATTTGTTAATGACCTACTTAATTACACAGGTTTTACTGCATAAACTGGTACGTTTGAGCGTTGAAAATGGCATAGTTGGAAAGAGCATTCAATTTTGTCCAAAATCCAACCATCGCTTTTGCATGACGAGCAGCAGTATTCTTAAAAATATAAATGTTTCAAACCTCTACATAGTAACTCATCGATGGCTTTCATTTTTCAATAACCTACGTCAACGTTTGTTATAAACTACACATGACATGGTATATAGCACGTATATAGTAGAACGCTTGCCTATCAGACACCAGTACCTCAATACAATGGATATTTTTTCCTAAACCAAAATGCTTAGCCGTCAAAAAGCAATCGACCGAAATGGATACATAACCCACGAACACAAGACCAACCAAACGCCCACCGATCGAAAATATCCCTTATTCGCGTTGCGGAGCAAGCGGGTCACCCTAGCAGGCCCCATTCAACCGGGGACCCGGGCCATATACACACGGGGGCGCGGGCCCTATCCACACGGGGGCCCGGGCCACGTCCACCTGGGGCTCCGGGCCCCGTTCACCCGGGGCCCGTTCTCCCGGGGCCCGGGGCCCGTTCTCCCGGGGCCCGGGCCAGTTCTCCCGGGGGCCCGGGCCCGTTCTCCGGGAGGCCCGGGCCCGTTCTTCCGGGGACCCGGACCCATCCACGGGGGCCCGGGCCCCATCCACCCAGGGGGTCCGGGCCCGTTCTCCCAGGGGCCCGAGCCAGTTCTCCCGGGGGCCCGGGCCCCATCCAACGGGCCCCGTCCACCCGGGGCCCGTTCTCCTGGGGCCCCGAACCCATCCACGGGGGGCCCGGGCCCGTTCTCCAAGGGGCCCGGGCCAGTTCTCCGGGGCCCGGGCCCGTTCTCCCGGGGGCCCGGGCCCCATCCAACCGGGGGTCCGGGCCCCGTCCACCCGGGGCCCGGGGCCTGTTCTCCCGGGGCCCGGACCCATCCACGGGGAGGCCCGGGCCCCATCCACTCAGGGGGCCCGGGCCCATTCTCCCAGGGGCCGGGGCCAGTTCTCTCGTCCGGTTAGATTAAGACCTCTCTCTCCTCTCTCTCTCTCTCTCTCTCTCTCTCTCTCTCTCTCTCTCTCTCTCTCTCTCTCTCTCTCTCTCTCTCTCTCTCTCTCTCTCTCGAGCGGGCCCCTGACAGAAATTTCGGGGGGGTCAGCTGACCCTCTGACCCCCCCCTGGCTGCGCCACTGGTTGAAGCGGCCTAGTTGAAATGGAAACCAAGTTAGAACATATTTTTAGAAAATAACTTCACAAACACGAAGTTGAGTAATTATTAATTGCTCTGTCTGTCAAATGACCTCAGAGTAAGTCACCGACACAAATTAACACGAGCTCTGGGTTGTTACCTGGTGGCAGCCGGCTGAAGTCTGGAGGGTCACTTTCTACAGGTCATCCACCCTACCGACTAGGCAGGCGAGCGGCCAGCAGGGACGAAGTCTGACAGAGTACGAGCAGATAGCAATGGCTTGGCGGTGCTTTATCTGCCGAGGGACGTGGGAGCGGTCGCATATTTTGCGCCGGCGACACACCTGACGAGTTCACTTCCCGACATCATATCAAATGCCTCATTTTTTATGTCGAAGGCTCATTTGTGACCTCTGGCGACCTGACCTTTGACCTGACCTAAAAATGGCCAAGTGTTTTGTGAATTATTTTTTGGCGCATTTTCGAATGCCGCTTACCGCGTGCCGTTACGTGGCCCAGGAGTCGAGTTAGACGGGGGTGTTCAGACACCCCCGCCCCGCGCGGGTTAATCATGTCTTTGTCCTGAAACTTCAAATATTATGCATACTTCTTGAATTAGAGGACGTGGTTCCACCTTCTAAAATGTGACAGGAACGATCGGCGCAGCGGTTCTGGAGATATATCGAAAAGTCTATATTAACCCCACCAGGGTGCGGGTTAACCCGCGCCCCGTTGGGCTCTGCCGAGCAACGCGCCCGGTTGGGGGGGGGGCCATTTTGGCCCCCCCCTAAGATCTCGAGAACCACGCAACATAGCGACAAGCGGTAAACGGCGTTGGATAGCCCCAACGGGGAACTACCTTGTGACCCAATTTTATTGACCTAGGTCAAACCGATGACGTCACAGGTCAGGTCAAAGGTCCAATTTTCACCGTTTACAGGCACTTCAAGAAATGCGTTGTAAAATCGAGTAAAATGCATTTCATTGAAAATCATCGATGGGGAAATGTTCTTCAAACACATATTTTGCTATTTGAGGTCACTGATACCAGGTCAGGTCACAGAGGTCAGGTCACGGGGGGGTCACAATATGAAAGTGTCGTGTGATACATGTTTTATGGTCCATTTTACATGACAAATGCGATTATATGGGTCAGGCAGCCTTTGGGGCCAGCTTAGATCACGTTTTGGTCAAGGTCAGGTCAAGGTCAGGTCAAGGTCAGGTCAAATTAGGTCAAATTTCAAAGTTAATATTTTTGCATAAAATGGGTATCGAATCGATGCAGCTCGTCACGGGGAGTTCAATGGTGGTCTTTGTTTTGCCGTACGTGGTCTAGAATTGCTAAAAATTGAGTTCAAAAATTTGACGTCATCATTTTTGAACAGTTTTTTCGCTATAACTTGGCCAAAAAACAAGATATCGATCTGAAATTTGGTATGTATATAGAAGAGCGCTGGGACTATCACATATATTCCGGTTTTTTTCGAAATTCGGAAAAATTTTGGATTTTTTCAAAGTTTTTCTAAAAAAATCAATTTTTTGAATTTTTTTTGGTCAAAAACCAAAAATTTTGAAAATCCGAGATAGCAGTTTTGTAGCGCCGCTTTTTGTCTACTAGACCATATAAAGAACTTTGAAATTGCTTGATAAGTGTAGATTTGGTGAGCGTTTCAAGATTGCATGTTTTTTGCTCATTTTTGCTCGAACATGACCTCAGTTTGACCTCAATAACTCCTGACCTAAGGTGACCTAAGACTTGAAATTTGGTGTGAAGGTGTCAAATTGATGCCCGGGAAGGTACTGAAAATTTGGCGGCGCTGCGCGCCGCCGTTTTCTTGCTATTCAGGAAAAACCACAGGGGGGGGCCAAAATGGCCCCCCCCCCCAACGGGGCGAGGGTTAATGCTCGTTGATCGGCAGTTACCCGAGGAGGATTACTTGCTGACCTCCCATTCTGAGTAATATCCCTAAATTTCACGCACACAGACACAAACCTGGATACAATTGAAAACTGGACTTTTAGTTTCAAAGATATGATGTTTGGCTTTGTAAGTCTCACCCCCCCCCCCCCTCCCCCAACGTACGAATATATCTCACACATACATATACAGATTGATTAGGAAACATGGAAAATTGGGTACCCAATCAGCGGTGTGTGGGACTGTTTGTGGTTGACATTCGTAAAAATCCCTGCACTTACGCACTCACACGTACAAACAGACCCTCACACCCTCACATACACACTATGCGCGCCACCCGAGGTTGTGTTTCGAGCAAAAATGACCACTGGCGTGTACAAAGACACAAAGCATGCACAAAGGCTGCTTGCACAACTGGATATGAAGTGCAATCGTGGGCCGTTTTGTTGTTATAAGGTCATTGTTTTGAGATAAAAGAAAACGTGTCAAGGTTGGACAAGGAACAGCCAGCAGACTTTTCCATATGCTGATGCCTGTTGACAAGCCAGTAGCCACAAACCACTTCAACTCGCCTTTCTCAGGCCTCTCTCCTTCCCTCTATCTAACACCTTTGTGTATCCTAGCAACTCTCACCCCCTCCCCCTCCCTCGGTTCCACACCGAGACACATCTCCGGCCGTCGGTAGTGCCTTCTTTCCTCTCGAAAATCGATGGCCGTCGCTGCCGGCGCTCGTCGTCGCGGCTCCGGCGCCTGCGTAGCCTGATCGTCGTTGGCGACGGCGACGGCGGCGGCGGAGGCGGCGGCCGTGGTCGGAGAGAGGCAGCAGCGGCGGCGGCAGCGGCGGGTCTGGCGTCGAACTCGACAATGACACAGTCGACGCAAAGACAGAGACTGAGGTGAGAGGCAGAAAATCTCCGCGGACCAGGTAATCGTATATGTGTATCTTGATCTGTTAAAATGAGCCTGATCACACGGATCGTGATTTGATATCTCGTAAGTCATAAAAAACTCTTTCATTTCGTCGAGGGACTTGCTGAGATTGCAGTACGAGACATGGTATTGTCAAGAGATCCACTAAGGGCTCGAGAGGCCATCACCCTGAGTGCCCAATGGGCAATGAGTATCTCAGGATTGATCCATCGTCATGTTTTGGTCGCTACAAAAATGCGATTTTTTATCTAAAGAGGATGTGTTGCAATTGCAATCGTACATATTAATTTCCTGTACAGTTGCGATGACTTTGTTGAACATAGTCCGCAATTCACAAGTGTATGGTACTTAACCTGGAATTGCCTGGCATTACCTGGGAACTTCTTCTGGGTGCTGTAAAAGCAACACCTCCCCCCCCCCCAAGAGCTTTGCTTTTATCGCCGCCTCAAAAGCCTATGAAACCTAAGCTCCAGCAGATATGTTCCAAGTGACCTGCTATTTGATCATAAATTGTAGCTTGCATTAGTCGTGACAATCGTTTGGATCATACTTACCGCTCAGCTCCATGCAAATATCTGCTTTGAACTGCTTTCAGACTAATGGACCGTTAGTGGATTGTATGCGGACTGTCCGAGTGAAAGCTGCCTGTCGACAGTCATCTGTGGACTGGAACTGTGGACTGGCTGTGACAACTGTGGACTGTCGTCTGTGACAACTGTGGACTGTCGCTCGCCCGTGACCAACTGTCGACAGTCGTCTGTGACAACTGTGGACTGACTGTGGATCAACTGTGGACTGTCGTCTGTGGACCAACTGTGGACTGTTGTCTGTGACAACTGTGGACCAACTGTCGACAGTCGTCTGTGAACCAACTGTGGACTGTGACCTGTGACCAACTGTCGACAGTCGTCTGTGGACCAACTGTGAACTGGCTGTGACCAACTGTGGACAGTCGTCTGTGGACCAACTGTGAAATGGCTGTGACCAACTGTGGACTGTCGTCTGTGACAACTGTGGACTGACTGTGGACCAACTGTGGACTGTCGCCTGTGACAACTGTGGACTGACTGTGGATTAACAGTTCCGCTGTCTGTTCGACGTCCATGAGTTAAAGTCAACGACATCCGTGCTAATTATGTACATAATAGGATCAGGTATACAATAAGCTTGTCCATAATTAGCTTAGCCTGCTATTTCCTGATCATAGAATTAACCAAAGAGATTTCCGGCGTGTGTCAACCTAATTTGATTTGGAATAGGTCGTTATAAGATTCGGCATAACAGTCATCAATAATTCCTACCAATGATTCCAAGCATTGGTCTCATTGGTCTACGTTTTCTTTTACATACTGCTGATAGTCCAATTGCGGGTTATGAACCAGCTTTGGAATTTATTCAGGTCTACTCATGTGATTAATGTTATCAATGAGGTATACCGAGGCGAGACATACCTAAATACATAGGTAGCTATTTTTTGTAGCGATGACCCCTTTGATGAGGAATTCTTAGCTTTATGAATCTTTGTTTCCATCGCCTATTAAAATGTAATAAGTTTTCAGAATGGAAGATTGGGAGACAGAATGGAAGACAGCTATAAAGCTTTCAATGTCTTTAAGTATGCATTATGCAATGCATGCTTTGTATGAGATCCATGGAATAAGGTAATTCTAAACTAGTGTAGTCTTACCATTCGGATAGAAGCGCCAGTGCAGTGTCATACCTGCTCCCGTTCACTGTAAATAAAGAGGTATCTTATGAAGTACGGACCTAGCTTTATTCATCTCCAGCTTTATTTGCTAATGGGGACATTTTCCTTTATTATGTTACTGATCCAACAGACAAATCCTGCCATAGAATAGCAGCTTAAATAAATGCTTCCAGCTTGAAAAAGCCATGTCCATAAGATATCCTGCTGGTTCCCATTCAGTAGCTGGCCATCTTCTTTTATATAATTAACCACGACCCCACGCGAGCTTACCTGGCAAGACGCACTTTTGGAGATTGATATAGGGGATTCCTCCATCAACGGATGTACGGTCAAAACCTCGAGGCTCTACCGTCCTATCAGCTTTGAGGGCAATCTGCCTAGCCGTTCTCGAGAAGTCAAAAAGGCCCTGCTTGTGCGTACGTGCAGGCAGAAGCATAGCAGCCGTGACACATATGTAAAATGCCTTGCCGAGTGGGTGCCCCAGAACAGATCAAGTTTCCAATGCAAGCAGCGACCTGGTCAGAGCAAAGTAAATGTTAACAGAAAAACTTGCAGAACTGCACCCCTGACAAGTTCGACTAAATCCATCAAGAGAAATCTACATCGGTGCAGATGGGATGGCGCTAACTAGCAGAGAAGACTATTCCCAACGGATATTATGGTTGCGAAGATATGAATCATATCAAAAATGTTTCAGATTTGTCGGTGGATTCCCCTGGAAATCTTGCGCTGCATACATGAAAGATGTTCAACAAAACTTACTTAATGAAAAGTTTGCAGCTCGCAGGGGTTTCTTCAGTCTTAGTGGAGCAGAACCTCTCAATTTATGCCAGCTTTGTTTGCATTTCTTTTTACCACTCCAAGCCGAGATTGTTTCTGAAATAAATATTCATATCGGATCTGCAACAAATGCAGGCCAGACCAGCCACACGAGGACACTCTTTATTCATGGCGCCACCGCCGGCGTCATATCGTTCATCGGTCGCCTCGCCGCGGGCACGACCGTGGCTATTTATCCAGCCTCTCGGCATGGCGCCCCAGCTCCGTTTGAGCTGTCCCCCACGCCCTCCTCCAGATTCATGCAAACAGCCGCATAAACTGGCCGCCATGCATGAAGTTTGATATCCCGGCAGTTGCTGGGGTATTTCGCCACCCACCGTTTGCTGGGGGGGGGGCGTTAAACGCCCCCAGCCGATATCTCGAGAACCAATAGGCACAGCGAAACGCACGAGGCGGCAAACGAAAGAGCGCGACGAGACGCTTCAGATGAGTACTTTAAAGTTGAATTTTGAGGTCACAGGTCGGGTCAAGGTCAGGTCAAACACCTGAAATCGGGCTTTCAGTAGCATGGACTTCAGGACTTCGCAATGGGCGCCTCTCGTCATAAACTCTGTCAAAGCGGTGCACAATCCATCATATAAGGCCTACAAGAGTGTCAGCTCCATGTAGGGGTCAGTCAAGCATAGGTCAGGGTCAAGGTCAGGTCAACCGGGTAGGCACATATCCCCGAAAATCAAAACTGATATTCGCAGCCTGTGACACATGTTTTATAGGTAATTTGGGGCGCAGAACACGATGGTGACATTCATTTTATCATATGTGTACGTGTTTGGCTCAAAAAGTTCAATTTAAGAAATGCATATATCATGGTCGCGAAGTAGGCACGAAAAATTGCCAAGATTCAGTTCAAGATTATGGAAAATGCGGAACGATAATCAATAATCGAAGATAGCCATTTCATTGATCATGGTATTGGCAGTCTAATGGCGTTTACGGCATGTCTGTATGTCTATTCTGTGATTTTATTTGATTTTTTGAACATATGCCGTTTTTGGTCGAAAACTCAGAAATCATGACGTCACTAAAACCTCGATATCTCAAAATTTTCCGACCGATTTTTTTTTTAACTTTGTCACAATAAACTTCAATCAATTTCCTACAGGTACCCAAAATTTGGCGCGCCTGCGGCGCGCCGTTTTTATGCTATGGCCCGGCGAAAAAAGTGGGGGCGTTTAACGCCCCCCCCCCCAGCAACTCGCGGGATATTGATCGAACTTTGGCCGCGATAGATTTACGAAAGTCAGCCTCGATAACTCTGAATGGCAGAAATGAGTGCAAGGAACTCGATAGCAGAGCCTTCAGAACTATCAAACTGTCAACTCATTATCGCCTCGCTGCTGCGATTGGCTTGATCTTTTGTGGATGGCTGATGCCGGATGGGTCTGAATTAGCTGGTCTGAATCTCAATTTGCTAATAATTAACGAAGCTTATCAGATGCCTTGAATTTTGAGTGTCAGATACTGTAGGTGATCGTGGCATCGGCTGCGGATCCGTGAGTCGTCTCCATTCCATTGACCTGTCTAGGGACTCAGACCATCCGCGCTGTTTTGTCCGTTCCGTGCTGATGGCATGACTGCAGCGGCCGGTGGCCCCCATGTTCCCAATTACTGGCGGCACGCCTCCCCACCTCAGTCGTCTGGGCAGAGGGACAGCTCCATCAATCACCGGGGTGGGGCCGCCGGGTCAGCCGGTGCAGACAAAATGTCCAGCGACCAGCCAGGCTGCAGGAATGGCTTTCCTGGACACATTCTGAATAATAGCGAGCTTATGAGCACCCCTATTAGCCAACATACGGAGTAGCGCATCAACTGCCTTGTGTAGCGTAGTGCAGAACGAACAGGCAGCGGCAGTGCAAATTAGCACTTTTCCCTACTGTCACTCATGAAAGTGTCAAATTTGCTCACTATCTTCTCATGATTTACTGATCTTTTGAGCCATGCCTGATGGGATGTCATAATGAGGGCTCACTTTCAACGCAGGCGTTCTCATTACTTTACCAGCCCGAGAGTTTCATGGAGCCTTTCTAAACTGTCAGAACTTCAGCCGTTGTGATGCGCAGGCCCACGCTAATGCGCTGCTGTCTAATAGCTTGGAGCGGAACGATGGAACACATGACGGGGCGTGTGTGTGACCTTCTCGAAAACATGTGCTAGGCGAAAGTTGTTCTTTGTGATGAGCAAGTTGTTAATGTTAGCCTGAAATAGGCGCTGGTAAGAGTGGCCTGTGTCATTTATCATAATTGAAGCGTTTCAAATATAGCGATGGATAATTTCATGGCTTTACAATAGCGATAGCATATGGTTAGAATATATGCGCTTGCCTGATTTGTGCGGTAATTTACAAATGGTAAGCAAACATTGTCAAATGGTTGCGCTTATTGATTAGAAAATGTGTTCCAGAGAGCTTCGGCTTAAACAACAAAATCATCGCTTGATTAGTTTGAAGATAAGTACTTTACAAGCCCTTATAAACTACATAAAGCTAAAATTTTAAGCCTGCGTTTAAGTTAAAAGCCACCGCAATAAGGGCATTGAAAGATGAACAGTGGATAAGACAAAAATTGGTAGGCTTTGCGTCACTAGCAACTTTTTAGGCCAACAAAGTGTCACCAATGCGCGACTGTGTTGCTCGCAATTCTGATTTTACAGCACTTGATTCCTAGTCAGTTCAATCTCGCTCCGCAATATGAACGTAATAAAACGACTATGAACCGATAGCAAAAACACCAATAAGCCGGTGGTATGCTGTTGCTGCTTGGCCACAGCATTTTCTCAGTCCGCGCACGACGAGACCGCAGGATCAATGTGCCACGGGATAGGACCAAACCGGGCGGAAAACCGGGTGGAGCGTGCCTGGAACATAGTCGCCGTGGGTAGGTATATACGGCAGGACCGTACCGATTCCCTCTCGCTACCACCAGTACTGGCAGACCGAGAAACGAGGTATTTGACGCCATGTGCTTTCCTCCAAATATTATCTAATGAACAATGTTTGTGGCATTTCTTTGATTCATTATTTACTTATGGCAGTTTGCTTCTTATGTCATTTGAAGCACACCTTTGCTAATATAATATATATGAGAGTTCATGAGATTTCTTTCTGAACCATAGAACTACAAAATTCCGTAGATTTTAGACCTGCCGGAAGAACAAATACCCCCCCCCCCCACACACACACACACACACATTTTTTTGATCCACCAGCGCCCACAAGTCACCTTTTCCTGCTTCTTGCTTGGCTCTCCGACTGGCATAGCTATGGCCAGGGTATGGGGACGTCACTGGCCGTCACGCCGATGTTTCTACGTTGCATTATCTCCGGCTGTCCCGAGGAAAGGCGAGCGTCATTGCGACATGACTGCACGGAAGCCCCTCTCAGGAACACCTGTAGACCAGACATAGCCTGAAGAAACTCTGAGTATAGACAGCTGAGTGTGCTCTGTGCACTGTGCTGGTCACCATCCGGACAACACGAGTCTGGCACAATCAGGTACAGCAAACTGGCAAACGATCCAAACGGGCAGCCAGCAGACCCCAAAGGTGTGGATTTGAGATACAGAGTGGTTACGGAATAGACATTGCAGCTGCGTATTTATCAAAAAGAGGAAAAAGAGAGGAAGGACAGAGTAAGAAAGGAAGCCACAGAGAGACAGACCGAGAAAAAGACTGAGAAATAGAAAGAGGGAGAGAGAGAGAGGGAGAGAGAGAGAAAAAAAGAGATTAAGTGCGATAGTGATAAGGCGAAACAGAGAAAGACAGAGCAAGAGATATACATTATACAATAAAATATAAGTTTTACTTGCTTACGCCAGCTCAAAGTGCTTACGTAGGAGGGAAGTATGGCTTTCAATGCCCGATAAAAGTGCACCTGGGAGACTACACTTGACGGTTATCGGCTCCGTGACAGCACCCGGATAAAACTATACAGAATTAGACTCGGTAGTGCGCCAGTGCCGTCACATGCAGCCACCAATCGACCAATCAGCGAGCGCCACGTCATGCACCACTGAACAGCCGTGGCCGCTACGGTCACGCAAAAAAGAGGCGATGGTGAAGAGATGAGCCCAACTCATCACGAGCGGTTCCAGGACAGACGGAAAGGTGGCAGGAAGCTTATCTGTAGGATTCTGGGAACAGGGAAAAGTCAAAGTGCAATTACTGCGTGTGTTGAGGTTATTTGAAGACGGAGGTGACGCTTTGACGATTCTTCAGCTTGGCGAATTTCGTAGATCATTGATACGAGATAAGTAGCATCTGACGGGTCTTGAAGCCTCAATTTCACGCCGGAAGCTTCGTGGGATGGTCACTCGAAATCTCAATTCTAAGCTAATTTTAAAGTGGGATGGTCACTTAACACGAGACAAAGGCTTTATGAATGCTGGCGGAAGTAACCTTTAACTGCACTTTCGATTTTGCAACATCATATGTATATTGTATATTAATGCATATGCTGTCCGAATGGGTCAGTGTGGACTACACTGTATATCCTAGACCCCACAGACTAATGTCTGTATGTTCCACGATAAATAAGTGCGATCCACCTCTGCCCCTGTGACTGCGACTTGTTCCTATCACCCAGACTGGTAGGTGTGGCCCAGACTTGTCCCTATTGGTCCACGCTGATTCGCATGGTCCGTATGGTCCCGCTCCCGGGCAGGACGGGACCAGACAGACGGCAGGCAGACTCATCGGTCACCTCCGCGTCCGTCCAGTGGGGACGGGGAGGGGGTGAGAGGGGGACGGGCAGAGATTCGGGGAGAGGGTGGTTAGAGAGAGAGAGAGAGAGAGAGAGAGAGAGAGAGAGAGAGAGAGAGAGAGAGAGAGAGAGAGAGAGAGAGAGAGGAGAGAGAGAGAGAGAGAGAGAGAGAGAGAGAGAGAGAGAGAGAGAGAGAGAGAGAGAGAGAGAGAGAGAGAGAGAGAGAGAGAGAATTCCATGCTGGGAAAGGGAAGTGAGGGAGAGTGAGAAAGTGCAGACTGCAGACACACCTTTTAACGCACATTCGCACTACACTGCCAGTGCCCTTATCCGAAAATCGACTGTGTTACTGGACAATGTCACTTGCATCTAACAATTAGGCCAGCGGGTTCTGCACAGCACAAAATCACCGCGCCACTTTCCCAATGTGTGGTAGAATAATTATCAGACTCAGAGTGCGCTTTGGATCGGGCGCGCGAAAATGGGATTCACCGCAGACTAGTTTTTTTACGGCTGGACATGGAGCACTGAATGGGTCCGCCCACAGCGAGCAGCCTCGGCAGCTAGCGTGTTCTATCCCTGGTGTGTATGAAAAACACCGCTGGCAGCGTCAGCCCCGCGCCGCCTGTCCCACGGCAGGGTTTTCCCAGGGCGGCGACAAAACAGCTCGCCTTTCGCAGCGCCGCGGCGCCGGCCCGGCCATTTATTATTCATAGCGACTGCCCAAAGTCTCGCGGCAGCCCCGCAGTATGGGTGACAATTTTGACAACGAGCTGCGCCACGGTCAACACGGCGACTTCTGCCGCGCGAGACGGCAAACGCGGCGCATAGTAAACGGTTCGTCTGAACTTTGTGCCTGTCTGGGACGTTGGTTTAAAGAATACACCGGCTCGCCAGGATCTAGGTCAGGCTGATTAGGCATTAGTGCGGAAAAGAGCTCTTGGCGAGTTTAGAAAATGACGCTGCTCGGGTCGTCAGTTGGTGGCGGTGCCTTCAGCTGATAGCGGTGAAATATTGAGGAAGATCTTATATTATTGAGACGGCGTCCTTTTGTGGAAGACGAATGGTCCATTAGCCCCTGGACCGGCGGCGCCATATATCAGCCACTTGTGAACGCGGCAGCCCACCGCACCGATAATGGAATAGAAAAGTCGGCACCTCCGACACTCGACGTGTTGCAGAGATACCCCGCAACAGGGAGCTAGTAGTTATCTAACTTTTTTATAAGCACTTACTACGTCACAGTTCTTATAGTAGTTGAGATTATGCTAGGTTTGGTTTCACGTTTCTACATGGAATCCGTACGCCATTAGTCTACCAAAAAGTGGTTATTACCCCTTCGTGGTTAGTACTCAGCACTCGTAGATCACTCGGGTGAGGTGGGAATTTAGTGTTTATTCCCCACTTTAAAATACAACCCTTGAGTTCATCTAACTATCCATTTCCGCCGATATTGATATGTTGCTTGCAATCGCATGCTGAAAGAAAGGCAAGAAAACATCAACACATTTCCACTGTATAAGCTTCACAAGTTGAAAAGCTGTGTTTATGCAGATTTTCTCAAACAAAGAAACCTATTTTTAGGAACAGCGTCACCCTCACTGTTGTTGATTGGCGGATTACTCGATCACAGAATAGCACTAAGCTGTGATGTCGCTCCTAATTGCCCCTTGTTAACCGTGTTTGCAACAGTGGATATCCGCAAACATGCGACAGATTTAAATTCAGTGCAGGGTTTCCTTGTTTGGCGATGCATCGCCATTTGGCCAGTTTCTAACTTGTACCTTCATGACAACATGGGTAATTGGCGACTTGATGTAATATTGCAAAAATGAAAACTCTTTATTTTGCCCGGTGTTAATACCAATGGGTAAAAAACTGAATCATAAAATGATAAAAGTTCTGCATTTGTCAAGGAAAGTTACATATTTTCTGTGAATTATTATTATAAAAATGATAAAAAGGACAGAAAAGGCGAAGCATATTACATTTGCGTCAACTAAACAAAATTATGAACCAAGGACGTAGCTTGATAAAAGAAAATTGGTCGCTCATCGTGACCAGCTACTTGCTTATTGTGTCTGTCGACTATCATTGAGTCATGCAGTTGTCTTCTTGTCATCAAAGGATAATGAAACAGTGTTCAATTCAAATCTAACGGCATCGACATCGTACGAACGGCATCGACATCGTACGAGCATTGTGCTTTTACGATAGATGCATAAAACATGTTTTCTTTTGTTCCAGATAACGACGTACCAAGGAAGATTGGATTCAGAGACCCACCAACAACCTACTCAGACACAAAAAGACAAGCCAAAACTTCCATCTGGAGATCCGCTTTGAAGCTGCAACAGGAGTACAAAACAACGTCAGGCGTCGATTCGCCATTCCGGATATTGGACGCTTTCATTGCGTTGGGCTTTCGTCCTACTGCGTGCCAAACATCCGGACTGGATCAGGCGTTTGAAAGGTTGAGGGCTGTTTTTCTCCAGGCAACTGAATTGCTGAGCTGACGGCTGAAAGAAAATGATGTGAGCTTTGACCTGCTGCAATACCGAGAGGAAACCTTTCATATTTCTGTTGCTACCGTGGCAAAGGTTCCACCATGGCGGGAACTCTGTACCGAAACTGCACAATGCTGCAGATACTGGAGAACGACACCACCAACTGCCTCCAGGTGACCAGCTCTGCCGACATCTACAAGGTCATCAACGCCATACTCTACGCTCTCGTCATGATTATCGGCCTCAGCGGCAACACGCTCGTCATCTACGTCATCCTGCGCTACAGCAAAATGCAGACGGTCACCAACTTCTACATCTTCAACCTGGCGCTGGCGGACGAGATCTTCCTCATCAGTATCACGTTCATCCTGACCACCATGGCGCTGGGCCGCTGGCCGTTCGGGCTGGTAGTGTGTAAGATCTACTGGACCATCACCAGCATCAACCAGTTCACCAGCAGCCTCTTCCTGACGGTGATGAGCGCCGACCGGTACCTGGCGGTGTGCCACCCCATCAGCTCCACCCGCTGGCGCACCCCGATCGTCTCCAAGATCGTCTGTCTGACCGCCTGGACCGTGAGCTCCCTGATGGTGGTGCCGCTCTTCATGTACGCGGCGGAGTACGAGGGCAAGTGCAACATCTACTGGCCCGACTCGATCGGAGGAGAGAAGGCCTTCACACTCTACACCTTCGTGCTGTCGTTCGCTATCCCGGTGGTGCTGATACTCATCTTCTACATCTTTGTCATCAACAAGCTGCGTCACGTCGGCCCGAAGAACCGATCGCGGGAGCGCAAGAAGAGCCATCGCAAGGTGACGCGCCTGGTGCTGACCGTCATCACCGTCTACTTCTTCTGCTACCTGCCCTTCTGGGTGACCCAGCTGACCATGATGCTCTCCCAGGAGTCGCGCGTCCGCCACAGCCCCGTGGTGGTGTGTGTGATCCTGCTGGTCTACATCCTCACCTACTTCAACTCGGCCGTCAACCCCATCCTGTACGCCTTCCTCAGCGACAACTTCAAAAAGTCGTTCGTCAAGGCATGTCAGTGCGCCCGTCTGCCCGACGTCAACAACGTCCTACAGGTGGAGAACTCGGTGTTTCCGCGCCGCAGCGGCGCCAAGCAGGTCGAACAGCGCGAGATGGAGGAACGCGGTCTGTCGGCCGACCCGAGCACCGGTCTCACAGGCCTGGTCACCTCGCGCTCCTACAACCGCGTCTGCCTGAACGAGGCCACCTCCAACGGCCACCTGACACTCAAAGTGCCCGCATCGGCTACCAGCATTTCAACCTGCTAATGAACTTCTCCAGAATGATAGACGCAATTACAGGGTATTGTGTGGTTGCTGCAAAAAAGACATTTATTAGCCAGGGTATGGCATGGACATTGGACTTGATATCAACATGTTTTCTGTGTAACCTGCGTCACTGTAGGACAATCATAAGACATTCCTTTTGGTGTTTACATGTATGTGTTCAAATATATGTACAGAGTGGGCTGAGCAGCCCGTGACGTGCATCTACGGCATCACAACTCCGTCAGCTGGTCAATAGGACCGGCAAAGAGCTGAGTCCCCTAGATCATTTCCTGACCACTAGAGTCAGGAGACCGCTGCCTAAGGGGCACGGCATTCATATCCACCGCCTCGCGAGACTTAATTGTAACATTATGACGTGGTGTTATATGTAAGCAAACAGATGGCTAATGTATCATTGAGCCACGATCACTCGTGAAGGTGGCATGAACATTGAACAATCAATTGAATGTTCGATTGAAACACAATGAATATTCAAAGCAGTCCGTGTCATGAGTCTCTGAGGCCTGTCATCTTTGTTGTATGTTGCGGTATGCGTCAGAAGTTTGTGATGAGGTATTGTCTCATCTCCCTGATGCGAAAGGAGTATTTTCAATGGACTCCCTGAAGCATATAACTGTGTAAATGTAAAACCGCGTTTGTGCATAGTCACCCGCCAGCCCTCAACACCGGTGTCATGATCCATCGCACACGGTAGAAATATATGTATCCTATGTCATATCAAGTGGCTTTTATACCTTGACCCAACAATCGGCACAAGTTATTGAAAATGGAACATAGAGACAGCAGTGAAGTAGAACTACCACCTCATGAAGGTGGAGTGACATTCAACCTCCCATTTGCCATGAGGGCATTTTATTTGTCCCTATCACTTTTCGTTCCTGCCGGGCAATGAACATTGAGACTTAAATCGCGCAACCATAATATCTAACAGCCTGACGTCTTTCTAAAAGTATGTCATGTCTGCAACAAATACCGGACAGCTCCCCCAGTTAATAAAAAGCGAGAAATATTGGCCGTCATTCCGGGACCAGCTCAGACCAGCTGTCGACGGCTCATGACTCGTCCGGGCTGCAGCTACTGGACCCTCCTCAGACTGTCGCCGGCAGAGATTGGCCGACTGATGACGTCATCTGTGACCTCTGTGATTTATGACGTAATCAGTGTCGGCGCGCAATCTGTGCGGCAGGGCCCGGCTCGCGTATTGGGCGGATCGATACGGTATCTCACTGAGTAGGTGGCCGGAACTGCACGTGCAGCGCGGCCCTGTTGGAATGGAGGACGGAGGTAGATGAACTGTTCAGACATTTTACTTGATTTGTCATTTGCGAAGTATAGGGGAAGTTGGGGGAACGCCGAAGACTTTTTTCTGACGCCCGTAGCACGCAAGGTAGACAACATAAGCTATTCTTGTTGGCGTCATTCGAGAGGCCAGTCTTTTGCCTTTCAAACATACCAGGCGCATTTGATGAATTCGCATACCGTTAAGCGCACAAACTAAAAATATCAAAGAAGTGACTTTTTCGGCGTTGCCCCGGACTGCGGGGAAAGCCGAAAATGGGAGAAATGATCTACGGGGAATGCCGACATTGATGTTTTGCCATTTTATCTCAAACTTTATCCAGAATTGATCAAAGCTGACACGCGTTTTAAGAGCTTGAGGACGCGGTGCACACTGGAAGTTATAATTGTGTGATATAATAAGAACATGCCAGGTAAATCATTCCTTATAGGTAACAGGCCGCTGTGTCGGTTGAAAGTGTAATTTGTGTGACTAAAAATACGCGTTGCTATTCTACAGCAGTAAAGTCCACGTAGCGTGCTTTTAACACGTGCGTAATCGCACGTTTTCGGCATTACCCCAGCCTGCCATACTTTCATTTGCAGGCCCATAACTTTTCAACGTGCTGTATAAATTTCAAATAGGCAGCACACTTATGCAAAGACATGCTAAAGATTACTTGACCGAATTGGCCAGACAAACGGTAGCATAATGAGTAAGAAATGCAGCTTCAAAGGCGCATGTAGTACAAGGGAAACGTACCTTGAAAACGCTCTTGGCGCCCTCACAGTCGAAGCATTCCGAATGACGACTCGTAATAACAAACATGCGATAATTGTAGTCACTTAAGCTTCAGAGCATCACTGACAGGTGGCATCCATGTCTTACGGTTTTCGAAATATCTCGAATTTCGGCTTTGCCCCAACTCCGGCATTGCCCCAACTTCCCCTAAGCTCAATGATAATATAGGGTAAATTCAACGTAACAGCGCAATATTCGTTGGTCTGTTTATTCTATTTTTCATTCAAGGACGATTTGCTTTTGCATATATTCTGAATGCTATAGTTTTATAAACAAAGGGACTATAACATAACATAACATAACATAACATATATTACAATGTAACAACAGGCTACAGGAGCCCAACAAGGTTACAAGGATGATATACACAATGATGTACACATTCATGCACACTGAACATGATTTACATGACAATGAATGCAATGAGTGAATCCTAACAACGAAACCTATCAGAGTTGTCTACGTCTTCAATTGTGTCAAAGACCGCACCACGCTCCGTAAAATACAAATCCACGTTATATTTGAATTCGTTAAGGGAGGAACTATCAATAACCCAAGCTATTCCACATATCAATGACGCGGTTAGTAAAAAAGGATTGCCTTAAACGCGTTTTTGAAAATTTCTTTACCAATTTACATCCATGTCCTCTAGTAGAGTTCGAACTTATCGTGAATAAGCTCTTAAAATCTAGTTAGCTTATCAATACCTCTATAAATTTTGAACAATTCAATCAAATCACCTCTCACTCTCCGGTGATGGAGTGAAAACATATTTAACGAGACAAGCCTTTCTCTGTAAGTCATCCCGCGAAAACCACGCACCATCCTAGTGGCCTTCCTCTGCACACGCTCTAGAGACTTGGCGTCTTTTTTAGATTCTAAGCGAGTACCATGCCTGTGCACAATACTCTAAATGTGGACGAACAAGAGAACAATACAGTTTTTTCATAACGTCTTTACTTTTATAATTAACGTTTCTATATAGTACTCCCAACATTTTCAGAGACTTTTTACGGGCTTCTTGACATTGATGACTGAATTTTAGATCATTTGTGATTAAAACACCTAAATCTCTTTCTTCAAAAACATTTTGCAGTTGACTGGCGTTTAAATAATATCGATCATTTTCATTTACCCCAACGCTAAGAATTTTGCATTTCTCTACGTTAAATTCCATCTGCCATTTTCTGCTCCAATTCAAAAGAATGTTTAAATCTGATTGTAATGTTTTCATGTCCTCGTCTGATGTAATTGCTTTTGCCAGCTTAATGTCATCAGTAAATTTCCAAAGCCTACTGCTTAAATTATTATCCAGAGAGTTTACAAAAATAATAAAGAGCAATGGGGCTAGAACCGTACCTTGTGGTACACCACTCTTAACCTCCGCCCACTCAGACTGTTGTCCATTCAAAACAACTCGCTGCTTACGTCCTACCAGCCAGGTCTCTATCCATCTAAGGAGGAAACCGTCTAAGCCATGACACTGTAATGAAACTAATAATCTTTGATGTGGAACCTTGTCGAAAGCTTTACAAAAATCTAAATACACTACTGCTACCTTCCGTCCCCTGTCTAATAGCTCTGTTACATATTCGAGAAAGTCTAGCAAATTTTTCAGACACGATCGTCCAGCTCTGAATCCATGTTGAGAAGGCAATAAAAGTTCATTTTGCTCTAAGTGATTCAGTATATTACATTACTATAAAATAATATAGGGGCAAACGGACTATAACATCATATAACAATTAATTTCAACCTAGTTATATATAAAACTGTCAGATGCTAAGATAATCGAAGCAGGTTTTGGAATTTATTCTGATTACAGATAAAATCGGCACATTGTGCACAATTCATGCCGAGGGCGTTTATGCTTTGTAGCACGCTACATCTTGACCATCTAACGTAGTATCTTTTCGGCACGGTCGGCCCGGTGACGCGCAGCTGAGCAGAGCGCTGCCGCACGCTTCCCTCCCTTGTCATTATTCCCTTTCTCCTCCCACCCGTCCCCAGGTCCACCCTCCCCAATCATTTCTCACTGTCCGCACAGAATGTGCCGCCATTAAAGGGACCCTCCCACCTTAACATTAGTTTTGAGTTGAGATAGCCAAGTTTGCGGCCAGGCTCAGAAACCACCATTTATCCTGGTCGCAACCCCCGCAGCTTTATGGTGTTCAAGAAATTTCTTCCGTTTACTTGCAGGGTGGGACCAGCGTGGTCCCTATCTCTTAACCATTACGGGAATCTGATGACGTCATCAGGCTTTCGAACGTCCGTTAAATGTTTGACTAAAACGTTTTGTAGCACGCGGTGGTATATGCTGTTTGCGCGCAACAAATGCCGCACTTTCAAATAAAGTCGCTAGGAACAGCGGAGATCCCAAAAAGTAAACAAAAGTAAAAGTCTAATATCTTGAAAACCGGTGAATATTTTTCGATGAAATTTGGTAGATATTCGTTTTTGCTCTTTCTGAACCGAGCGACATCACTTTCATGCCAATTCATTAACTTTTTTGAAGGTGGGAGGGTCCCTTTAAACTCCAATTAAGACAAGCACCTCTGAAGACAGTCACATCAGGATGAGTCATTGGTAGTCATTACAAAGCAGCTGAAGCTACAAGCAAACGTCGGCACACTGTGAGACCACGCGCAGGCTTAAGGCACGTAGCACATTGGGTCTCACGTAGCCATGGTAGCACAACAGGGCGTCTCACTGCAACGGAATCTGCTAAACTTAGCAAACAGACGTAGTTCAGGACGTCTCCACTGCGGACAGAAAGCGCTGTTGTCCGAAACAAACGTAGTTCAGGACGTCCCCACCGCGGACAGAAGGCGCTGTTCTACCGACCCTCCCAACCAAGATGACGTCAGTGGGCGGAGCAAGAGTGACGTCACAAGGGGCGTTGCCGGCAGACGAAACGGAAGGAAACAAAAGTTTGAATAAAATGAAATTGAAGAATCAAAATTAAAACTCGAAAATCACCAACCTTTCGGGGATTGGTTTATGCCAGCGACTACTAAGATGATAAAGCACTCAACACGAAGACGATTCGACGGCCAAAATTGCAGACACAGAGGAGCAAGGTGACTAAACAGGACAGAGGGCGCCATCTTACGGGCCCACCCACAAGAGGAAGGCAGAGGAAGATGACGGCGCAAGGGCGTGGCAGTCACCCCCTCCCCCCAAGCTATAAAAGGGTGCACCACCCAACCGGGAGACACAGTCAAGCAGCCGAGAGACACAGTCTGCAGCCGGAGCCGGAGACGC
Organism: Amphibalanus amphitrite; assembly: GCF_019059575.1. Lineage (NCBI taxonomy): Eukaryota > Metazoa > Arthropoda > Thecostraca > Balanomorpha > Balanidae > Amphibalanus > Amphibalanus amphitrite. The sequence goes on along the minus strand of NW_024882276.1, from coordinate 257,471 downwards.
CATCTGGGAGCCGCCGTCAGTCCGGGGTCACCCGCGAGAAGTCTCTTCAGTTCGAGCGCAGAGGAACTCCAGAATGTGAGTGCTGCTGAAAAGTCTGCTCAATCCCAATCCTTGACCCCCCCCCCTCTGCCCAGCCTGCCGTGCCGTGACGACTGCCAAACATTTTCGGTTGCCATAAAATGCACTCTCAATTGGAATTGGAAAACTTAAATTACTTTGAACTTATTGGTCCAGACACCCTAGTTGCATATTAGGATCTGAATTGTGAGGTCATGTCAGAGCCGCCAGTAAATAGGTACGTTATTGTCAGTTGGAGTTCACGATTAGGCCGGGAGCGAGATGCTAAAATTTGAATAAGCAGCTCATTGTCACGAACGTTGAGATTGATGACATGATGCATGTCAGCATTGGATAATGAATATGTGTTTGTGTTTGGCCAAGCTGGTTCGTTGATTTATTATCGGCGGTAGTCAGGTGCGATTAAGATTTGAGGTTGGGAAGTTTGTAAAATTAAGGATGTAGATTCATGCTGTACTCACTAAAAGTTGCATTGCGAAATCATTGGTAATATTGCTATAGGAATTAATTGCGAAGTCGAAGTCAATTATAGAACAGGTAAATACGTTTGGAAAGGGATGAAATGTTTTAAGGTGGCGACTGATTCATGCAATCGATCTATGGATATGGCTATGAGTTATGATTTTCGACAGATACGAATGCTTGAGCTTACGACGGAATTTCTTCTGTTACTTAGGTGCAGAGTTGAGAGTCGTGGTTTGAGGTCGACGGTCTGACACTTCGCGACTTGAGATGGTCCTTGTACTTTGCGTCAGTGAAATTGCGAAATGTCGAGTAATAGGTAGATGTAGAATTGTTTGGGATTAGAACTAATATGCGACTAATATAGGTACCGATCGTTGTGCTTTTGTAGAATAAATAATAGAAAAGACCATCTTTGTTGGGAAACGATTAAATGGGACGGGAATTTAAATAAAAAAAAAACTTACGTGGAATAGAGCTGATGAGATGTCGAACAGGGAGATATTGTAGCGATATTTTACCAGATTCACACTCACTGACACACCCGGTGAATCTACCCAGCCAGAAGAGACAACACGCACGAGCACTACACCGCGAGTGATGACGCGCCCATCGGGGCGTGGCCTTGACTGACTGTCGACGCGACGCCAGCCGGCGCGGCGGCCAGTATCGTCGTCCCCGACGCGGGCGTTGAGCCGCCAGAGGGCGCGAGGAGCAGCCACAACAGGGGCAGTGGGTTAGCCGTAATTGGGGCGCGTGCGGTAGGTGAAGGTCATCGTATAGAAACATGGTTAGTTGTGGAAGTTGCAACGGGATAAGAACGTAAACAGTTAATGCATAATTTTAAATATGACATGCTATATGATATCTAGGACTGCAGTTCGTTTGATGTGCATTGGTTACTGCTAATAGGATGATTTAAATTAGATTTTCTATGAAAGGCTATCGGGAACCCTATGACAATGTTCTGGCACTCTATAAAGATAATTTGTATAGGTAACTAGTAGCCCATCAGAAGCTATCGAACGAGTTTCAAGGAGTCATTTCCGTTTGAGCATTCAGTGATTTAATATGATACGGTGGATCACAACCAGACGATTGATCGGTGCGTACTAATTGGTTCTAAATCATCTGATTAAATCAAGAGCAGTTCAAGGCCTGCTAGGATTGTATACGAGAACTGATGATTAGGTTCACGCGTGCAGCAGCAATTAGAACTTGGGATTACGATTTGGTTTGGATAAATAATGCGTTTTTTGTTCTTCGAGTTCTTGCGAGTTAGCGCCAATAATTACTCCACCAATATTGGCACAGGGCATTGTGAGGCACAGACGGCTTGTTTGCCCGTCTCCTATGGCGTAACGTTTACCAGCATGACTGTATGAGACACAGATGCACTTCTCTAAACCCACGTCCAGACCGGAATAATAAGAGGGACACACCGTCACGTACGCAGGGCATATGCACGTTTTCCGCCAGTGGTACCGGCCACTGTTAATTTCCCGCTTAGGTAATACTGGGTAACGAGGCAGTGAGAGGTTTCTATGGCAGAGGAAAGGAGAAGACTGGTACAATGCAGTCGGAGAGTAAGTTGGAGCTATGCCAAAGGTAAGAAGCCAAAGGTCAGGGGTGAGTCACCCAAAGGGCGGATAAGACAAGCTGTAGTGTCCCGAATAAGTCCTCATACTTATTTTGTAAGGGTACCTTAATCGGTACTGGACAGCCTCAGGGGAGGTAACGATGTACTCCAGGACACGTAAGGCCTTGAAAGTAAATCCCAGGGTTTAAGGAGAGTTCCTGAGGAGAGTTCCAGGATATGAACGGTGGTCCCTGGGTCGTGAACGGAGGTGTTACACGCGGACCGGAAGAGGGCATAGGTAATCTCTCCCGGATAGAGAGATAAGTCGGATGTAAATCGCGTATATGTGTACCATAGGTCTATCGGACGTGTGTGGATCCCATAAAGTAGTAGGGTGGATATTTGTGCAATTATTCTGGACGGCCCTGCGATAAGTATCTTTGTCGCCGGTTACCGGAGCATGCAAATGGATTTCGGAAAGAGACATTTATCTCGCCGGGGAGATCGTCGTCAGCTAGACACCTTACACTATCGGAGGGAATTTCGGGGGCTGCTAAATCGATTGGGGTGAGTGAATGGAGGGCAAATGCTTTGTGTGGATGAGCGTAAGAATGATGAAGGATAAATCTTAGGATAAGGCCGATAGGAGTTAAGCAGAACTCAGGTTGGGCAGTCAAGCTAATGATTCTCGAGGGCAACTAAACTAGCAACGCTAATACGAATTAAGTGGCCAATTTTCTTAATGGGGAGGCCAGTGATATAGGAATAGGTGACTGGACGAATGATCACATTCAATTTATCAACGTAATTACCACCCATATGTTTGGCAGTGGTCATCGGGACTTCGAATGCCCTGTCCTTCACCTACCCAACTGTGCCGCAAACCCAGCTGATCGGACCCCTCTATCCCTAATCCGAGCAGTGAAGAAGCATCTCGTGCATCATGGTCTATACAATGAACAGAATCATCAAGCCTCTAAATTAAAAAGCATCTTCCATCAGATGTATTTGTATGCAAGGTGGATCTATACCTATACATCTATCTCAGGATCTCATCACTATCTGGATCTCTCTCTAGATCTATCTCGGGATCTCTTCAACGACTCTCAGGTTCCCCTGTATCACCAGCTCTACTACCGACAGCATTACAGCAGCGAATTATTCTCTCTGCTACAACAGCCGAACAACAGTGGACCGCAGTATTGGATGAACCGCAAAGAAGATACAGCAGCTTTTTATTCCTTCTTTCTCCCTTTCTTTAAATTCCCCTCGCTACAGCTTAAGGGCTAGCATACCTACCATGTACTGTATATACTGTATGTACTGTGCCAAATTTGTAGCGATTTGTCAATGGTTTTACCCGAATCGCTCAATCGAATAACAGCAGAGACACATGTTTTCTAAGCTGATGTCTTTGTCACAGAATAAACCATACCTGCAAGAGAATGTAGCAAACAATGAAATATAACTGTGTGGGAGGAAAGTACGAGCATGATATGAACCGCAACGACCGTAAGCACCTCGTCTGATGGCAGCTCATGTATCCATATATGCAGATGAGCACATACCGAGAAGCACAGCGCTGCTGATAGCGTTCGTGGTCGGGTCTGGACGGCGTCATATCTCCCGGTATCCGCTGTTTTCCCCGGGGAACAGCCGTAATGAGGGCGTCATTCCCGGTCTACCGGGCCCGGGCCGCGCTGGCTGGTTGGTGGGGGGCACCGGCGCTGCACGGTGGGGTTCGAGGTAGATACGGTACACGACGAGACTGAATACTTTGCAGCTGCCCAATGCTTGTGTCAAGTCGAGTCAACGCTAGAATGAGCTCCTCAGTCGACACTACTGTCAACAGTCGGCAATCAAAACTGCAGGCAAAATTCCTCACGTTTTACTCAACGGGCGACACTACAGTGGATGCTACATATTATAGTTGCTACAAGTACAGACGTGACATCAGACTGTTGTTTGTCGATGGGTCTGTTCCAGTCGCACTTCCTAACACCTCTAAACTCCTCCAAGAGCAAGATAGAGGAGGTTGGAGCAGGGCCCTCCTTGGCTTTGTAGGGACTAGAGCTGCCACTGGAACAGGGAAGCAATCTTCGAGGAGTTTAGAGGTGTTAGGAAATGCGACTGGAACAGACCCAATAACTGCCACATAGTTACTACATCCAGTGTTTTCCAATCACTAGGTATATTCATTTTCACGCGGTCGCTTGAGTCGAGCGAATATAAAATTACGTAGAAATCGCATGTTGTTTGGCGAGGTTGGCTGGGTTGGCTGAGACCCCCACCCGGGCGCGGGTACATTCCAATGACATGCAGTACAGTATGCATTCAGGCGTAACCTGTAGTGACATCTAGCGGTAGCGGTGCAATATAAGTTTGGAGACGTGCGGTGCAGTATACTTTCAGGCGTGAGCAGTAGTGACATCTAGCGGCATTTAACTATGTAACTTCATTCGCTTGTCATGCGGTATAGCATAAGTTCAGGCGCGCACTGATAGTGGCACCTAGCGATAGCTATGTAAATGACTTCCTACACGGTTCATGAGGTACAGCATAACTTCAGGTGCACACTGTGGTGGCCAAGGTTCAATAGATCTTCGACGAGATCAGCTCGGTGTCATTTCCAAGTCTGTATCAACTTTTCCAGGCATGCGGAGCGATTGTGAATTGCTAGTATCCTTTAGCTTTTTCGCTTATGAACCTTTGGTATCCGTGGCTGAAATATGACCATTGCAATCAAATGCCGCCGTTATGTCGGATATAAATGCTTATGAGCGGGTATTGATGAGAAGGAAAATTCCAATGATAGGAGGAAATGTCGATAATTGAAGGGTTTTGAGTGATGTTCACGAAACGGAGAAATGGTCCTAAGAAATGTTGATGATTGGGGATGCCAATGGTCAAAAGCTGTCGGTAACAGATAGAAATGTCGATAGTCGGGAGTTGCAAATGAGCTGCACGGTTATGATGCTCCTTTGAAACAGTAGAGGTTTATACAGTCCCTATTTCAGCTTTCTTTTCTGTGTCGCTGTGTGCCACGGCATCTGTTATTTGCATGCTTTCCTTGCGTAACCAAAACACCAGCCCCCTGCCTAGCATGAGCACAACCATTACGATGTTGGCGACCCCCAGACACGTCCCCAGACCCGGAAACCCCACCAGCCCTATGACCGCACTACCCACCATGGGGCCGGCTACTTTACCCACTGAGTAGACGGTACCGTAGACGGCAGCCACCAGCGCCCTGCCCTGCACGGTATCGGGCAGACCGCGCGCTATGGATCGGCGCAGCAGCAGACCCAGTAGGATCGGGTAGGCAGCCGCCTGAAACAGCTCGCGGATCCCCATACCGAAGCCGAGAAGGAGACGGGAGGGGGGCAGGCCGAATAGTGGGGACGGTGGCATCAGGAGAACCCCCAGAGCGGTCATCGACAGGAACCCGGACACCAGCAGGAAGGTGTTCTCGACAGCGTCGGAGAGACGGCCCCACGCGGCGCCGGCCGCCGCGTACACCACGAACGAGCCCAGGAAGAAGAGGCCCAGCTCGGCGGGGGAGATGTCCAGCGTATCGTGGACATACACCTCGAGCTGGGGGTCGACAGAGAGCCAGTTGTGAGCCACCACCAGCAGTGCGGCACACGTCAGCCAGTTATCTGGTGTCAGCGCGATCAGCGCCAGCATCCGCAGGAAGCTTGACCTCCTCCAGCGTCTCCAGCAGCTGCTGTCCTCTTCGTCTTCATCCAGCTTCTGCTGCTGTCTCTGGTCATCATCCGATGGCAACTCCGTTGGCATCATCACCACACCAGCGACGAACAGCAGAAGCTGAAGACCTCCGAGGAAGTAGAAGGACAGACCGTAGCCTCCCAGCGCGTACAGCGCCCCTCCGAGGGCTGGGCCCAGGCACAGACCCGCGCCCGACATGGTCTCTATGAATCCCAGCACCGTGTTCAATCGCTCCGGGAACTGACTGGCGACGATGGTACGAGCAGCAGTCTGCACAGCAGCCGTGCCGACAGCTTCAGCAACACGTACAGCTACACTGGCCGATAGGAAGGCAGTGCTGTCGCCAACGAGTCCAACGAGACCAAACGCCACGCCTGTGACGCCGGCAATGGCCACTCCGGCGTGGAAGAGCCGCATCACGCCCAGGCGCGGCGCCAGCCAGCCGGTGACCGGGAATGAGAGCAGCTCCGAGAGCGAGAACGAGCTGAAGACGACGCTGCTCTGCGCGCTGGTGAGGCCGCGCAGACGAGCCTCGTGCGGGAAGAAGGGCACCTGGACGAGCGTGCAGCAACCGGCCAGCACAGTGGCCGCTCCAAGAAACACCAGCAGCCGGCGCTGGTGAGAGCTGATCTTCGACGGCGAGCCAGACGCATCCTTATATGTCTCCCCAGGAGCTTCTTCAGTGGTGCGACAGTCCTCAGTGGTATCTGACTTTTCCTGCGGCTGCTGATCGGATAGCTCTCTCTTCCCGTCGTCTTCCTTCCTCCTCATGTTGCTCTCGTGTATCGCTGTTTGACCTACGACGGTCAGCTATCGATGCCGACTGACCGGCCCCCGCCGCGACGTTTGGTTCTCACTCAGTGCGCTGTCACAAACCGCCGAATGCGGCGTCATTAATTGGCAAGGCGTGACTTTCATCGAGGTCGGAAGGGGCCCCTCGGAGGCAGACCGGCGCTGTCAAAAACCGGAAATGTCCATTGGCTGTTGGTTCTTCGAATTTCGTTATTGCCCACCGTACACTTATTGGGCATGCGTGTCCGACATTGTTATTGTCATTGACATTTGACTTTGTCATTAAAAGCTACTGAATCCTCCTGGCAACACACAAGAACAATGTTGCGTGATTGCGCTTATTGATTCTGTTGTCAACTACAAGGACACCAAATTTCGGACGAAGTCTCATTAGCCAGCGTAGTTACTACAGCACGATCCGTATCATGAGCTGGAGCCATTGTTTTGGTTTTGTTAAGATCATAGTGCGGCAGTACCTACATACAAATTACAATGCACAGCACACAATGGACCGAGCTCAGGCCACATCCGTCGTATAGCCAATAAACGACACCTGAGGGATTCCTAACGGGCATATTTGTGAAATGGCTCCGAAACCCATGCATACGAATCGAAAACAGATGCATCATCTCCTTCCATTCTTTATCTGAAGCCTTTTGCATTGGTGAGTTAACTTTTCGTGATAACCTACATCATATACCTTTTAGAACTAGGTCCTAAGTTCAGGGCATTCCTAGACGGCATTGATGGCAATATATAAGTCGTTTTCAAGACGGCTATCTGGTTCACACTAGGTTCTTATTTGGTGCAGATTTTGTACATTTTTTTCTTCAAATTAGGTTCATTGTATTTCTTAGAAGCTAGCAGTATGGATTGCGCAATGCGCAGTTACCTATAGTCTATACCTATACCTTTTTTTAAATTACCATACATTATTTTCGAGGATAAACACTGAAATAAATTCATGCTAATGACGATATTGTTGACAAGAAGTTTTGAAGCAGCTTTGGTCAAATTTGGAGCAATTCATTGGCCAGATAACCCGTGGTGAAAGCGGCTATTACAAAGTAAAAACTGCAGCTCCCCGAAACAGTACCTACACACAGCTAAGCCGCTGAGGCAAAGTTCTTCGAGTTGCATTCAATAGAATGTAAAATTTGGTCTCGTAAATCCATTGGCAGAGTGACAGCTTTAGAATGGTGTGTTGCTGATGCTTTATCTTGCGGAAGAGTTCCGTGATAAAGTTCAGCCAACAATTTCCGAAGCTACTTTGCCGACTGAGTTTGCAAGCCCTGGAAAAACCTTCCTTCGGCATTGGCAATTGCTTCGGGCAATGCTCACTGCAAAAGGCAAGTATTGCGAGAGAGTAAGAGTTCACAAGCCACAGTTCACAAGAGTTCACAGTTCACAAGAGTGCTAAAAGGAGACTGAGCCGCCTGAAACAGCGCACCAGTTGATGAGTAAAGCATCACGAGGAAACCGTTGTACAGTAAAATAGCTGACAACTGCAAGGTGTTCAAATATATACTCAGCACCACACATATCTTTGTTGTGAGGTGCAATATGGGGTGTTACAACAACTATATTTTTCATTTATTTGCTTTTGAGTTAGAGCTGTGTTTGATTAACTACTCTGGTATGATATTCGTTTTCATCGTGACGAAAGACTATAGCGAAATCGTTGTCATCATATGAGCATCTGTGTTAGCAACTGTACATAAAGTAGTTCGACAGCCGTTTGACATATGCAAGGAATAAGCCGCACGTACCTCTCTAAAGCACGCATATGTGAAAACACTTACAAACTTGTGTCTGTGTATACCTTTTGTTCTGGACGTGGCGTAGAAACTCGTCAGCTCTGTACACTCAAACAATGCACTGGTGCAGTGCATTGTTTTTTGCAGAATGATGGATATAATAGTGCTTCGAATCACAATGAACTTCGCATGCCATTATTGACTCGGTTACATAAGATCATATTAGCCGGTCGGTCGCCCTCCCCCCCCCCCCGAGGCAATAATCGCGCCTAAAGCCTCTCCTGTGGCCGTGTGACCCCCAGCTCTCCCCACGCACTCCTCCGCTCTGCCGGAGAGGAGTGCAGCTCCGTCAATAACTGGCAGAGACCGGCGCCAGCCCAGCTAATCAGTCGGTGACGGCCCCAGTATCGGCCCATTGCGTCCAATCGAGAGCTGCCGCAGCCCGCGCGCCCCCATTTGGCTTGGCACCGTGCCAGCGGCCCCTCTGGAGGAAAAAGGGGTCAGACGGGGAGGGGTGATGACTGGGGAGGGGGAGCATCCGGCTTTGGCAGCAGTAGGTGCCAGCTGAGGGGGGGGGGGGCAGGGTCAAGGCCTGATGAGGGACGGGCAGGGCAGGGTCAATGTTGGTAGCATAAGAATAATGAGCGAACACATTTCAACGATCGCTAATTGCTGTTGGGATTGCCTAGATGTTATATATTCAACATTAGCAAAGCAACTGTAGATTTTTGTGCATATATCTATATTGCGACCGTAAAGCGCATGAGGTAGGTACCCATTGTAGTCGCCTAAATATACGGGGCCACCGTCTACATATACGCTATCTGCGAAATAATTTTGATAACGTTTCGTTCCACCGCGTCTACGCCATCTGTAAAAAAAATATTTGGTTGTCACATGAACCCCTTGGCCTGACGAGGGCTACACTGCCATAAAAACTAGACCTCAGAACCAAATTAGCTCATAATCCACGAATATTTTCTACACTACGAGTGACTTACATCACCGGGACAGACAAGCTGGGGTGGGGTCACATTAGGGGAGATCCGTGTAAGACGCCCAGGGTCGGTAAGAGGCCCCATCGCTTTTTTACCAAACCAATAATGTTATTTATTTTTAATGTTCTTGTAAAGCAGAAGCCCTCTTGAAACAACAACTCACGAAACCTGAGGTATCAGGTGCGTCGCAGCGACTTTTGGTAAGCCTGTTTCTGTTTTTGCCCCTTTACTTGCTAGATATATGCATCTTTATCACCCTTATGTATCTGAAAAAAAACAATGGCTATCAAATGCAATTTTATCTCATCGAAATTGTCACATGTTAGCTTCAGAATAGACCATGTTCTGGTGCGCTGCAAATGTCTCATAAACCACAAATATTGTGACGCTAAAACACTGCATTTTTTTAAGAGGCCCTCCCTTCGAGGATGATAAAACGCCCCCCGATAAAAAACGCCCCCGATGCTAAAACGCCTGCACCTGCGGCAGGCGTGGCATTCTTTTTTCAAGGAGTTTGTTTTTGTTTCTTTTTTCTGTTTCCTTTCTTAGAGGTAATAGGTACAATTTTCGTTGGTCATCAGCGTTTGGTTGTGCTAGTTTTCGCATTGTTCGAGCGCTTTGGAAGTGTTATTGGTTTCGATAACACCGTATTTGCTTAGCTTTTCGAAATAAAAGGCCTTGCAGCTGTGTTCGCAAAGCGTCTTTTACAAGTCGACTTGACTTGTAAAACGCCCGAGGGGGGGGGGGGGGGCGTCTTACCATACCCATAGTGTAAGAGGCCCTTTTGCAACTTTTTCCAAAATGTTAAAGTTTACGGTTTGTGTACCCCTAGATTCATTTTGAATGCAAATATGTATGGGAAAATGATGCATGCTCACAGCGCATGCACACGTTAGCTCTTAAATATTATCAGTTGTCTAAGAATAGCAACTGAGCTTAAGGGGGGGCCTCCTGCACCACTCTCCCCTACGGATTTAAAGAGACGACTTGTGCGCAGAGATGCGGAGCCGGAGTCGGAGCCGGAGCCGGAGCCGCCGGAGCCGGCATATTTTGCCCGGAGCCGGAGCCGGAGCCGGAGCCGTGAAACAATATAGCCCGGAGCCGGAGCCGGAGCCGGAGCCGTCAAAAAAGGGGGCGACTCCGGCTCCTTTTCTTAAGAGGAAACAATTATTTGCCTAGTTCGGTTTGACAGTACAAGGCGTAAAATAATGTGGTATTCAAAATAGCCTTGTTATACAAATACAGAAGCAACGTGTACCAATCCCATCGCCTTTTTTCTTCCACCCGTATTTAACCCGCGCCCTGGTGTGGGTCTGAGCCACCTTCGCCCTGGTGGGGGGGGGGGGCCAAAATGACCCCCCCCCGTCTAACTCGAAAACGAAGAGGGCTAGGAAGACGCGGAAAAAAGCAAACGAAAGCCCATAACAAGTACGTTCGAAAGTATTTCGGTCATTTTTTCGCTAAGGTCAATATTGAGGTCGCTAGAGGTCATCATAGGTCAAATTTCAGTGTTTTCGGTGTTGCCGGACATATTCCGCTGTAGCTCGGAAACTAGAAGAGCTAGAGAGCCGCGGAAAAAAGCAATCGATAGCTCTTTTCAAGCTCTTTCGCCAAGGTTCGTCAGATTTGACCTCAGCTCAACGGTTTGGCCTACAGAGGTCATGCAAGGTCAACTTGGCAAATTTCGTTGAAAATGTTTTTAACTATAGCATGCATTCACGAGAAAATAGAGAAACGATTCATGCACCATCGTGCTTGGCTCGTCGAGACGCGTCGAATGATATATAGTTTGACCTCGAAAGGTCATTTTGAAAATTTGACCTCAGGTCAAGGTCATGACCTTACCGAAATAGGTCATGCTGCATATCATTCGATCCGCATTGACGAGACAAACACGATAAACGTCGAACGGAGTCTCTATCTCTATTCAATAACAAGTAAGTGCAGAAAAACCGCTGGTGACCTCTGGTGACCAGGGAGATGACCTAGCGTGACCTCAGCGAGGTCACAAGCAAATGGTTTCACATGGGCTGTGATTTGCTGACCCAAGACACTTCAATAACGAAATATAGGAACAATCACGCCCGATTTAGCTGAAAAACAACTACTTTTCGATTCTCCCATTGACTTATAATGGGGAGCAGCGATGACCTGACCTGACCTTAGGTCACATTTATAAAAAATCCGAGATAGCCATTTTGTAGAGCTGAGTGACATCTTCAAGTACTGTAAATTTTACATCGATCGGATAAAAGCTGTGCCTTTGAGAGAGCTTTGAACTTTTTTAGAGGTGGTGTCAGTTTTGGTGACCTTGTGACCTGACCTGACCTGACCCGAACCCTCCAAAAAAGGACATGATGTAAAAATGTTGAATAAACAGCTATACAAAGTTTCAGGGCGCTAACTCAAGTGGTTTCTGAGTTATCGCTGAAAAACCACAGGGGGGGGCCAAAATGGCCCCCCCCCCACCAGGGCGAAGGTTAATTGATCGCATAGGGGATGCACTGAGTAGAAGCCGGAGCCGGAGCCGCCGGAGCCGGATCATTTTACTCGGAGCCGGAGCCGGAGCCGGAGCCGCCATGCCATTTCACCCGGAGCCGGAGCCGGAGCCGATTTTTTTCTCCGGAGCCGGAGCCGGAGCCGGAGCCGTCTGAAATTTCCAAATTCCACGGCTCCGCATCCCTGCTTGTGCGTACTGCGTAGTTGTGTCCTTCTCGATAGTTCATGTCACCCACCAATGAGGCCCTCCTGCGTCCCCGCCCTGACCTGATAAGCTCGATCATAGCTAGAAGGACCTATCAAAATTAGTAGCTCAAAATGAATGAAGCGCATTTATACAATGATCCATAAACTGCTCGAGGGTGACTAACGTTTCTTTTCATCCTTTTACTTCCGGCCCTCGTAAGTACTGACCGAATAATGCACTCTACCACATAGGAAACACTCTCTAGTACTATACATATAGTACAGCAGCCACGTGTAAGGCAAGCCGTGAGACAGCAGAAGTGTCCCAGTTTTCCCAAGCAGGTCGTACTGGTAAAGCATGTTATTATTCGTGCTTTCCTGTATTCCATTTCCGTCTGTACATATTCAAACATGCCAATCAATGAATGGCGGAGACGGGTCTAAGGTCTTTAGTATCCGTGTAACGAACGTTATTGATGGGTGAAAAGGTGAATGTGTACCTACGCTAGGTAATGCAAAACTTTCAATGCACCGCCAGTCGCCACTTACGCAATGCGTGCTCATTGGTATACCACATGAATGGAAATGAGTCAGAGAATGTTCATTATTCATATACTACATTGCCTGAGTCCCAGGAGCCATTCGGCTTTAGATAAGAGGACAAATGGAATAGGCTGTGCAGTGTGCTTCGATTATTACCTCCCGTGCTACATTTCAAAACTAGTGTAAAATAACGGACTGGCTGGTAATGGGACCAGGTGGTCCACTAAACAGGGCATGCTGCGAATGACACACTACTCCCATACACATCCGCGCTACCCGGCAGTTGCACTTTCATGATGCACCGGTAAGGTTTTCCCGATCTGATCACCTGACATGAGGTACTCATTGGTACTTGAAACTTTTAGGACATTTGTCGAATAGATGCCGTAATAGGGTGTGCCAAATTGGTGGCGTCACGTTTCACTGTATTTTCTGCACTCCCTGTGAAAGACGTATGTAGTTATTCCAAATTCCAATGTTGCACGCTAGCCATGCTAGATTATTTAAATTTACCGTGAATATGGATCGTTTTTTGTGACCTGGTGACCTGACCTAAGATGACTGGAAATTGAAATTACAAAAAAAATGCTACAAAAATGTGCTATAGAATATGCCAACTTTGGTAGCGCTACGAGCCACCGTTTTCAAGCTATTTGCGAGAACGTTAGAGCTGGTCCACCACCCCTGGCTCGGAGAGGGTTAAAGGGACTATCCCACCTTTAACATGGGGTTTGAGTTGAGATAGCCAAGTTTGCGGCGAGGTTCATAAACCACTATCTATCTAGGTTGCAACCCACGCGGCCTCTTGGTGTTGAAGAAATTCGTTCCCTTCATTTGAAAATGGGCCTTGCGCAAGGCCCTATCTTCAACATGGAGCGACCGTTAGTGTGACGTCATCTCGTTTAGTCATTCTGATTTAAATGGGTTTGTTCGTTGAAAAATCGCTTAAAACTTGGTCTGAACTTTGTTGTGGTGCCTACAGAGTAAAAAGAATCAGCTTTATGACAGTAATGTGGCCTGGGGAAGGAGGTAATTTTGGGCTGTGACGTCACATATTTGAAAGTTTGTATTTGGAATATGGGAAGCCTAAGATGTTTAATGAAAAATAAATGCCAGAACCGTGTTCCTGGTCATCCAATCTATAAAGTCGGGCACAATTTAACTGGTTTTAACAACATTTTAGAAGATGGGATAGTTCCTTTAAGGTCAGGTCCCTTCCGACAGGTCAGGATGTTGGTTCAGTGAGAGCGTGCTGCATGAAATCGGATTTGGCAGCACGCTCTAATCTTGTGCCTTTCTCGACTCACTAGCTCATTTAATTCTCAGTTCCACTCCTGCCTTTTTCAGGTCGGATTTGCAAACTGTTCTCGTGGGTTCACATCCTCTCGAGCTTCTCGTTATTTTCAGAGCCTTTGAAGTGGCATTGTAGGAGCTCAGAGCGAGGCTGTTATTATGTTCGCCTGCTGCTGAAGCGGCCGAATGCACTGTAAGCTCTCAGAGCGGCTGGAAAAGCGTCAGCTGCAGTGCGTTTGTTTTGTCAGTTTCACGGCTCAATGGTCGACGGAAAACCGAGTTGGATGTTCACAGGCCCGCGCCAGCGTTTGACTAGTTAAACATACACCGATAGAGTTCCGATGGTATGTATTGTGTTGATCTCACGCAGCACACGCCACACGCACACAAAGAGCACACACACACACACACACACACACACACACACACACACACACACACACGCACTGATTACACGCGCCGTCCGGCCAGCGAGCGAAACACCTCCGCGGCCGGCGAACGTACGTACGCCCACCGCCAGTCTCAGATATGTCTTACAAGGGGCGGAAGACAGGCCGCGTGACGGCATACAACTCCATTGCGAGATAACATTACATACTGTGAATCTATGACGACACACATACACACGCACAAATCGGCGATACTTACATAAGACATAGCATTTAGCATAACAACGACATACTTCCATGATGACGTCACTCGCACGTTCTGTAGTGCCCTGATGACATCACACAATACGTCACGTATTTGTGATATCATTCCGATTTAACCTACAGATGATTGTGCGTATCGGTCCCAAACGGGTTATGTTACAAGTGAGTAAAATCGCACACAATATACTAAGACCAGCGTATGTCGGACAATCAAGAATCATAGCCAGCCAGCGACCAGAGAATTGTGCCGTAGGTCGGTTATCGCTCCTGACAAGTCTGTGTGCACATACTTTGAGAGCACGTTTGCGTACAAACAAAACACTCTTGTCTGCAGTTGAGAACGCGACACTTGCTTTGACGCTCACGCACACGACGTAGTCAGCCTTTCAAGGGTAGGCCTGCGTCAAAAACAGTGAAGCAGACAGGACTACCGCCATTACGATTGTGGCGTAGACAAGAAGATAGTTAAACAATATGGAAATAGTGACGCATGAAATAACTCAACTGTAAACCCACATTTTGTGCATGTGAAAAGCACAATGGAAAGCTCAAAGAAAACCTTACAGAACAACAAGTAAATAATGCACTCAAGATTCGCCAACAACATACTAAGCCCATGCTGATTGTCCTCAGCAGCCAGCATACTGGAACAACATAAGAGACAGAGGACAGAAGATACGGACAGAGGGCACACGGACAGACCACGCGCTCACGTATCCCTAGACACACAAAACGGTGAACTCGGTTTATGGGCGGCGGTAATTAAACACACACGTCTGGATCACATCAAGTAACATTGGAATCGAATTTCGAATGTACAATAAATTGCCATGATATACAATAATATGTCGAGTTTTAACGGGGCATGAAATAAAAAGCAGCCGGAGCAATCCTGTTAAGATTATGTGGTTATCAGAGGAACCAAAGCCACTAGGCCGACACCTGCCGTTGGGGAGGAGCGGAGACGTGTGAAGGGTGGGTGTAGTGGACTGGGGGCTATACACGGCGCCCCAGAGGTGACCCGGGGGCCCCGGGCGGGCCCCTGGGGACGGGCCGGGCCCAGGACGGGTCCCGGCGGCAGTGGATGCCGGTCGGTCGATCGGCCGACCGGAAGGCAGCGCTCCAGCTGGAAGTGTGAGTTCCGACGGTCGCCCAGAGATGGCGCCAGCAGTCGGGGGCTGTGTGACTGCACGATTCAAACGGTGGACCACGGGCCGGACAGTTCAATTAACGGGCGAATTGGTAGCCATATCAGTTGATCCAGGACTGGGGGTAAACAGTGTACGGGAGAAATGACCACCCCGCGCCAGACACATCGCAGGCTTCCGTCTCACTTCACGGCAAAGATACACATGAACTAGAACTGAATGATAAAAACGCACAACACAGGTGTACACCGTTATACGCAGGTACAGCCATACACATAAACAACACAGACATGCCACTCATCGATGCATAAGCCTACACTCCCTCACAAACACCAAACACGACCACACGAGAATATTGTGCGTCTCTCTCTCTCTCTCTCTCTCTCTCTCTCTCTCTCTCTCTCTCTCTCTCTCTCTCTCTCTCTCTCTCTCTCTCTCTCTCTCTCTCTCTCTCTCTCTCTCTCTCTCTCTCTCTCTCTCTCCACACTCTACCTCCGCCACGCACACACACATACATACACACACACTATCATTATACCACCAAAATCTCCCCCAAAACAAACCTTGGCTAAACAGAACAGCATTCGATCAGGGCGGCACATAACCAGATAACCATTTGGACCAGAAGTCGCTGCAGCGGCCGTGACCCATTGGTCTGGGTGGGTCAGCCTACGCAGATCAACACGGGCTCTGTACGTCTTTGGTCTCCCTCAGCGAGCATAGAGCCACACCAGTCTGTCACATTGATAAACCTAATCGTGCATCTCCGCATCTGTCAGTAATATCGCGCCCAAAAAAGACAGGACTAAGTCGGCACACACGTACCGAAAACAACAACACACAAACGGTGAAATTCGCACTGGGTTAGCCACCAGAGGCTTATAGGTGATTCGGTGAGGACCACCGGCTCCTCCGACTTGAAGAGAGCACAGTGTGGTATAAAACGGACGACCGCGGGGCATGGTTGGGAGTGTGGAACCATGGCTGCGCGACTCCAGCCCTGGAGTGACTCCGAGAGTCTGACTCTGACTCACCGAGTGCCCAAAACTGGCGCAAAGACTGGAGCAGAGGAGTCTGTAAGACAGACGCCTCAGCCGGCCGGCACAGCAGCCCAGCACTCCACAGTCACACCGTACAAAAATAGAGAGTTCCGTCTTGTGTCGACCGATCCGCGGCTATATCTGCGGCCTCCTGAGCAAACTGAGTCACTTCTTTGACACCCCAGCAGCATAGAGCCAGAACAGTGGAAACTGCCACGCCAGAAGCGCCATGAGTACCGCCCCCGCTGGGCCCTCTGGTCGCCCTCAGTCGCCGCAGTATCCGCTCACCGCCGTGGCACACCGACCTCCATCCCTCAGCGTGCAGCAGCCGCGTCAGTCGGTTGGTCCCGGGCCAGGAGCAGGCTATCACAGACGGCCAGTCGGGCCGCTCCTTCACTCGACGGCGAACCCACACGTCTCCTCCACCGCCTGCGTAAGCTTGTCGTACATCACCTGAGGAAAAGACGGCAGAGGGGTAAAGGAACAGCACATCACGGTAGGTATATCAGCGGTAAATAGCACATTACCCGGGGCAGAAACGGCGGACAGGTGAATACGGGCGGCATATCGACGGTCATAGATAACATGGATCTTCATGTTATCTATGCAACGGTATATCACCGATAGACAATATATTACTTGGAGCAGGACGGTGGGCAGGTAAAAGGACAGGTCATTAACACAGAATGGTACACCAGTAGTGAGCAGCACATCACGAAACGACGGAGCAATGATGGACAGTATATGAGCAGTGAAATATGAATGTACGGCACATCGGCATTGGTCTGTGCGTCATCATTGGAGCTGGGTAATTGGATGGATCTGGAGAGCGGCGATTCTGTTACTGGTTCTAGAGTTCCTGCTACTGTATGTTTCACTTTACACATCGTGGCTAGGTCACTTTGACCGTGCTTTGTGGATCCTTTGAAGCAGAGCTGGGATGGGATACTATGGCTATACTGGGTGTTCTGTTAACCATCAAAGCTGGGATATTTGGACGGTACTGGGGCGTATTTTGTCACCCTTAGTAGTCAGTACTCAGTACTTCCCTCGCAGCTGGGGTATTTGGACAGTACTGGGTGTACCTACCAGCTGTGGTACTATGTTCATGCCCCTTACATAGTTATAGCTGGCCAGATACTTGGGTGGTACTGGGTGTGCCTGTGATATTGTTTTGAACCGCTTACCTCGTAGCTGGGGTATTTGGGCGGTTACCAGACGCTGTTGTTAGTTGGGGCGTTCCACGACAAATCGACAAATAAAAAATTAAATTTGCACCCTCATATTTTATTTTTCGTTGAAAACTGGTGTAAGGGGTTGTGATGGGCGGGGAAGCCAGCTGTGGCAAGGATTTTTTTTCTCCGAACAACGGTTTCCGAGATATAGCCTCGGGCAATTCCTGGAGGTCGCGCTGCAGCCCTATGTTTGGCGGCCTATAACTCAAAAACTATTGGTTTTCTACGATAAAAACTTTATATGGTTCAACTCACAATCAGACAACAAACATTTTGGCTATCTCGGATTTTCATTTTTTGAAAATTTTGATCACGTGATCTTTTGACCTATTTTTCGAAGTGACCTTGATATTTTCCCCACTGAAAGTTGCAATTTTGTCTGATGACGATTAAAGCCTTATCGATTGTCATTCATATGCGAAAATAAAAAAGTGGATATCGCCCTGCGTTGACCTCAGGTCAGGTCATTTTTATGACCTGTCCATTATTACGAGCGGGAGCGACAGTGAGATCTCGAGAATAAAGCAAGATAGCGACAAGCGGTAAACGTTGCAGGGTACAAACGGATAAGGTCTATAATTTTTACTGAGGTCATTTTCAGGTCACGTCAAAGATGACGTCACAGGAGCAAAAAGGAAGTCAAAATTGCGGCACTACATATATATGAAGTTTTTCTCGAATAACTTTCAAGGTATCCCAGCTAGGAACAAACCAATAGCACCATCGTGATCCTCTCGTCGATCCGCATCGAAACATATGTATGTTGACCTCGAAAGGTCGAAAGGTCAAAAGTTGACCTTAGGTCACGTGACGAGCGGGAGCGACAGCGAGATCTCGAGAATAAAGCAAGATAGCGACAAGCGGTAAACGGTGCAGGGTACACACGGATAAGGTCTATAATTTTTACTGAGGTCATTTTCAGGTCAGGTCAGAGATGACGTCACAGGAGCAAAAAGGAAGTCGAAATTGCGGCACTACATATATATGAAGTTTTTCTCGAATAACTTTCAAGGTATCCCAGCTAGGAACAAACTAATAGCACCATCGTGATCCTCTCGTCGATCCGCATCGAAAGATATGTATGTTGACCTCGAAAGGTCGAAAGGTCAAAAGTTGACCTTAGGTCACGTGACCTAAGGTCAACTTTTGACCTTTATCCGAGATAGCCAAAATGTTTGTTGACTCATTGTGAGTTGAACCATATAAAGTTTTTATCGTGGAAAACCAATAGTTTTTGAGTTAGAGGCCGCCAAACATAGGGCTGCAGCGCGACCTCCAGGAATTGCCCGAGGCTATATCTCGGAAACCGTTGTTCGAAGAAAAAAATCCTTGTCACAGCTGGCTTCCCCGCCCATCACAACCCATTAGACCAATTTTAAGCAAAAAATAAAATATGAGGGTGCAGGGCACTTGTCGATTTGTCGTGGAACGCCCCAGTTGTTACTCCTCGCTTACCACGTAGCTGGGGTATTTGGGCGGTTACCAGACGCTGTTATTATTCCTCGCTTACCTCGTAACTGGGGTATTTGGGCGGTCACTAGACACTGCTGTTACTCCTAGCTTGTCTAGTAGTTAGGGTATTTGGGCGTTCACAAGACGTTGTTGTTATTCCTCGCTTACGTCGTAGCTGGGGCATTAGGGCGGTACTGGGTGTATTAATGATGCTGTGCTAGCGGCTCTTACCTCGTAGCTGGGGTACTTGGGCACGTCGAGCCGGTTGAAGCAGGTGTGCGCCTTGGGCAGGTTGCCGGCCGGCGCGTCGATAAGGTGGATGGTGAACGGACGCGGACCCGTGGCGCCCGTCGAGCCCTGAGCGTGGAGCGGACACACAGCTCCGTTAGAACAATACACACCGGGCCGGGCCAGTCATACAGAACAGAATGGGGAGGCGCTGATAGCGATACATTCAAACCTTATAAGGCCGATGGTGTTTGAGTTCTATGATGAGAACCAGCATATAACATGACTAATGTGTGCACCCATTAAGATGGTTTAAAAACGAGAAACAGCATTTCCATCAGTAACTTATGGGTCTGAATTAGCTGCGAAATAGGTTTTAGATTAAGACATGCACGACAAATGCCAGTATTCACTCTTCCAGCCCCCACTAATCGTTTTGAGACAACCCAAATCGGCAAACACACACAGCCCTCAACCCGCGTTATGCCTGGCTCCATTCGGCGGCCTGCTGGGCTCACCTGGAGACCTTTGAAGCCCTGCAGCGGCACCCGACTGCTGCCGGTGACAAACTGCAGCAGACGGGCGCGCATCTCCTCACTATACGAGTCGACGATCCGCCAGAACCACCGGACCACCTCGTCCTCTGCAGTGCAGTGCTGTGGAGGGATACAGGGGGTCAGATGACAGTATATAACACATCTCCTCACTGTATACCTACCGTGCTGTGGAGGGGGTATAGGGGTTTAGCTGACACTGTATAACACATCAGTACTGTGGAAGGAGGGATACGGCGGGGGGGGGGGGGGGGGGTCAGCCGACACTCAGCATCTACCTGCAGCCCGGGAGACGCAGGGGGCTACGGCACTCTTATAACACATCAATGCAGCTGCCGGAGGTAGCATGATGAGAGGACACTCCGCATCTAACTGCTGCCGGGGGTAGCATAGTGAGAGTGCATATTAGTGAGTAGCATAGCATAGCAGCATAGAGAGAAACAAATAAAATAATAACGATGGTCAACCTTTTGAATCAAACCCATCACTTGCAATGAAATATCGAAATTCGGAGACGATCCTTCGGGGAGGACAAAGCCACCTTTCCCAATACGCCGTCGCCGATCATGTTTGTCAAACAGCTCGCCGACGTGACGGCGCTATAAACTGCGGCTCCCAATCTCGGCTGTGGGCCGAAGTGGAACACGATACGACGCTAATTTCCCGCGGAGCGCGGCAATGGTCCGTCTAGTAGTGATGGGTGGAGCGGGTCCACAACACAACACACAACGGCGAGGGTGGCGGGAGAGACAGCAGAGTGCGAGAGAGGAGAGAGAGGAGAGAGAGAGGAGAGAGAGAGAGAGAGGGAGAGACAGAGACAGACAGAGAGAGACAGAGACAGAGAGAGAGAGAGAGAGAGAGAGAGAGGGGGGGAGAGGGAGAGGGAGAGGGAGAGGGAGAGGGAGAGGGAGAGAGAGAGAGAGAGAGAGAGAGAGAGAGAGAGAGAGAGAGAGAGAGAGAGAGAGAGAGAGAGAGAGAGAGAGAGAGAGAGAGAGAGAGAGAGAGAGAGAGAGGGGGGATCTGATTAACAGAGTGCACAGAGATAGACAGAGGAAGAAGGATGAGGAGCGAAGAGGTGGGAGAAATCAGGGACTGACGCACGACTAGGCAGAGAGGACCCACCTTGAGTCTGGTGTTTTGTTTCCAGTCTTCGACGTCGATCTTTCCCAGCCCGCCGATGAGCAGTTCCAGTTCCCGTTCGTCGAATGTCTGTAACAGTGCACCAAACAGGTCAGCCGGCAGCACGACAGTCAGGTCAGTGCGTTCACAGGGTGACGGGACAGAGTCGGAAGCGGCGCCGGTCCGTACAGCGGCGCACTGTGGCACAGTCGACCTAATAACGCAGGCAGGACAGTAGATCAGATGGCCTTTCCTGCCGTCAGAGGTGACACCGGTGGGGCGATGCTCCCCGGCACCCTCCACGGATCGGCTCCCTCCCAGATCCACACACACACGCCAGACTGCGCCTCACTAAGCTCATTACCATTTCCTCGCTCCCTTGTCGATTTTTCATCCTTCGTTCCCACACTGCTTCCGCCTTCCTACATCTTTTGTGGTTTGCTTCCAACTCTCCCTCGCTTGCTTTTTCCACCTCTAAATCTTCTTCCCATTCTTGCCATACTCTTATCCATATCCCTCGGCTTGCTCCCTCTCTCATTCCTTCCCTACATTCCCTGCACCTTCCTCCCGTCCCAAATCCATCCCATCACGCCTCCCATCCTTCCTCCCTCCCTACCTTGAGCAGTGTCTGCGGTATGAGCTCGGTGAAGCCCTTCTGTAGGCTCAGGAACTGCTGCTCGATGCCCTGCATGAAGCGCAGCTGCACGTACAGCTTCACGTACTCCCGCTTCGTCTCCTCTGTGACGTGCAGGTCACGGCCGCCTGGGGAGGGGAGGGGAGGGGGACGGGGTGGGGAGTCAGTGGGGAGGTGTATGGAGGGTGGGAGAGGGGTTATAGTGGGAGGCGGCAGGACAAGGCAGGGTTAGTGTGGGGAGGTAGCAGGGCAGACTAGGAAAGGAGAGGTCAGAGTGGGGATGCGAGGAGGGTTGGCGAGGAGTTGGAGTGGAGGAAGGTAGCTTCAGTAAATCAATAGCATTAGAAGACGCTACTTTCCAATTACTAAGCAACATGCCGATTGAAATATTAAGCGAAACGACTTACAATAATTTCGATAAGAGTCACGTCCAAATGAAATATTTGTATTTCTATTACCAGTGCCATACGGCGTGACCTCTCTACCCCCTCCCACCCCAGTCTACTCACTACACGAGCCTTCACGTCACGTCACGAGTCCACGACATCAAAGGCCACCCGATCAGGGCCGTTACCTGGTTTGAGGTCGCGGACGGTGACGTGTCCGTAGTGGTCGTGAGGAACGCTGAACGTCATCTCCAGAAGGTGCTCCTGAATGTTGTTCTCCCTGAGGACAGAGCAGGGGAGGCGGTCAGTGGTGGAGAGAGTGATGGGAGGCGGGCAGCGGTCAGTGGGGCAGTGGTAGCAGCAGCAGTGCTTCCAAAAAATTATTTTGGATGCACTTGGATACGAATCATCTTTTGACATCTGAGCACAAAATAAGTCTTACCCAAACTCGACTTTCCACCCTTCACTACGATAAAAGGGAAATGAATGGGTCTAAACAGAACAGTGGGTATTTCCGATGAAAGTACCAGGGCTCTTGGCAGTTCCCGAAGTAACTACCGCGGTACTCATACGCCCAAAAGTATACCACGACTAAACAGCTCCTGACGTTGAAGTACCCGGTATTCACGGTATCCGGGACCAGTATCCCATACCGCGGATACTCACAGGATCCAGGTGAGGTTCCGGTGCAGGTCCGGGTCCACCTGCTCGATATCCGGCAGGGCGATCGGCTTGTTGAGCAGCATCTTGTAAAAGGGCATGGTGAAACCGCCGTCGATGTAGTGGCCGTGGAAGATGGCCATCCCGATCACACGGCCCACGAAGTGGAAGTACGATAGATGCTCCTGTGGACGGGGGGAGGGGGAGGTCAGAAACGCTAGGGGTCGCAGGCAGGCGGGGTCATACTGGCGGGTGGTAGACACTGGGTGTGCTGAGTTGTCGGGGAGCCGTGCCAGCTGCCCTAGGGTGACGCGGGTCTGGCCTCGGCCGGTCAGTGGCTGCCTCAGCTGTCTCTCACTCTGCCGGGACAGAGCGGGTCTCGACTCTAACCAGGAACAGCCACGGATACCCGACCCAAGTGCTGAAGACCATCCCAACCCCGGACGCTGTGCTTCCTCTGAGAGCCAATTATGGGGCAGAGATGTCAATCGGAAACTAAAACATTGGTACACCCATGTCAAGCCAACGTTCCTATTGATTTGTTGAATTATCTTTAGACTCCCGAATCGTCAAGTGGGGTTGATTTGTAAGAATACTACCAAATCACTCGATTTCCACAACTTGGTCGTCTTTTATTTGCCCACGTTTCTCGTCGGTAACAGAGTTGGTTTCGTTTACCAAACTTCAGAAACTGACACCACTTATCTGGAAGGACGTCCCGACCCAACCGTTTCCCTACAGTTGACAGTGTTGATTGTAGCAACCGAGGTGAATTGGATATCGCCGGGTCGCTTCAATCACACCACGCCGCATTGAAATGCATAGCGTCGGCGATCTATTGGCCGAGTTAAGCGCCACACAGCGCTACCAGCTGATAATCCCGAGCCGTCCCAGTCACCGGGCAGATCAATCGGCCAGACGCGTGGGGTATAGGAGCGTTTACGGGAAGGCGTGGATGTGGAGGTGCGTGTGAAGTGCATCTGCGTCATTTGTCCACCTGTGTCAACACACAGACCGTGAACACACTGACCGTGTATTCCCAAATAAGATGGGTGTCACGTTAGAATAATCAGTTTTTTTTTTTAGGGGATGGGGAGTGGGTGAGAAGGAAGCCCATTCGCCTATTGATTCCCCAAAGTACAAAACTATATGGATAAAATACCTATTTAAGTTTCACAATAACAAGCACAAACCAGCAATTATCAAATTTACTATTCCGGATTATATAATTGTTTAGCTATGTACGGATGCTCCTAAGCCACAAAATGTTGTTTTATATTTACCTTAGTCTAAGCAAGCAAAAACACCAACATAAAAATCGTCCTACGAACGCCAGCAAAATGGCACCGGCATACAGTCCTAACAGAAATCCTAAGCCATCGCAGAAATACCTGGCCGGTCCGGGTTTAATTCGAACACTAGCCGCTTATTGCTGGTGATAAATTTCGCCTGCCGTGATACATGGCGTTCGCGAGACAGCCGGTGCACCTAAATCCAAGTCCCGCTTATAAGATTCAAAAGCAAGGCAGCTTCGTGGCCTCGGGAGAGATTTAGCGACACCTATGGGTACAATTAGTGGAACAATGGCATGCATAAATACCATTGGAGTGCATAATGATGACAAAGCTGCTTGCTGGTGCCCAGCATACGTGAACTTTAGGCAGTAGTCATTGGATGCCATCGCCTAAATTGACATAAAAAATATATCGTTGCACGGAGTGGCCGATGGAGACGAGGTTTTTATATATCTATAAAGGCCAGTTTTACCAAAAAATACCAGCCGGCCGCCGAAATAAAATATCCAGCCGAAAAAATAGACGCCACACATCCACGAGTTTCACCAACAAAAAATTCCAGCCGACTTCGGACGGAAATTATTTGTCGCCGGTAGTCAGCTGATATTCTGTTACGATATCAAATTACGATATGTCAAGGAGGTTAATAAATCATTTAAAGCATGTTTTCAATCAAATTGAAGCGTGATTTCTAATGCAAATGCTATATACATTTCGAAATATTATAACAGTAAATTATTACATTATTTTCAAGAGTAATAACAGCAAAGTAGAGCATTATAAACTTTCATATCTATATTAACATTCTGGTGCCCAGCAAAAGCCAATCAATACAAAACTACCAAATTGTAAACGTAGGTACGTCATTCATAAAGGTGACGTAAGGAAGCTTGCATTTAAGGCAAATTTAAGATGGATCTTTTTTCCTGTCAGCCTATTATATTAATTTTACAATACCTTCAACTTGCTATGTACCTTTTTGTCTGTTTTTAGTCGCACCTTGTAGAAAATCATCGTGTAGACCGAGAACGCAATGTGTGGATCTCCACCTATGAGGTGGGGACTAGATGGGACCACTCCAGTGGCAGCGGAACACCTTCAATTAAGGGGGCACTGCCGACTTTTGGTCCCATTCTTTCCATGCAACGCCCATGGGGCTTATATTAAAATGTCAAAATCAAAGGGGGGCACGGTGCCCCGGTGCCCTACCCGTTCCGCCGCCTATGAGTCCCGCTCCCGACAGATCCGGGAGCCGCACCTCTTTCCTAGCTTTCAAAAGAGCGGCAAAGAAGCGGTCAACATTGCTCCCAGAGACGCCACCTGAAGCTGGACGGACGACGGAAAGTTCCGCAGCCGAGCGATTGAACTGCGGTGCTACGAGGCGGCTTCGCGTGCACTGCATAGTGCATTAGCACCTTCTAGCGGGAGTAAGAGGGCTAACGAACTCGCCAAGGCCTATATAAAGCATTGTGCCAAGGCGAGTGTCTTACCTTAGGAAAATACCTACCCAGATTAACTGCTGCACCGCGGTCATTGCAGGGCTGAGGGTGGTCGCTCGCTCCGCTTCGGCGAGGTGGAGGTGGACTGCCCGGCTAGGTGGTTTTAGCCGATATGCAGGCCCCATTTGCCGGGCCCGGTCGAGAAGAAGGAACGCCACACAGCAAAGAATATTCGCTCCGGGCCCGCTACACTGGTCCAGCTCGTAAGTCGTAACAAATTAACAATACCTGCGCTAGCGTCGTCGACCGTCGTTCGACTGCGCCCAGTACCGCTCAGTGGAGAGTCCTGCCGAACTCCTCCGCGTGTGCCGAGATCATTCGTTGCGCGCGGACACAATCGTCCGACGGAGACAGCTCTGCATTATGATCGGGTGGTCACCACCTTGGTCGCCGGCTTTCACACCCAGCCGAGCCGTCTGGCTACGCCCCAAATGATCGTCTAAGCCTTTCGATTGGTTTGTAACTCGGGTCTAATATCGAAATATTTGGGAGTTAGGACATGTTAAATCCGTGTTCATGAACAAATATACATTATGCAACTAAAACGCTTTACTTACTTTAACTTTTCTAGGCTGATGACAAGGCATACACCTATTCATTGCAATATTTCTAAAATGTAAATAAATCATGAGCAATGGGCATAAAAAAACAACAGCGATCCACTAGAAGCTAGTGTGGAAATCCACTGACGTAGGTCGCCTCGTACTGGCGCAGCTCGTAGCTCGTCCAGCAGCGCCAGCGTCTCCCGCACCCGGCCGCCCGCCTTGCCCGCCTGCACCATCAGCCGCTGGAAATGGCTGCGCTGCCGCTCCAACATTAGCTTGACCGCCTGGCCGGCCCGGCAGATGCGCGCCGTCCGACGCACGCAGTGTACGTCTTCAACAGCGCCGGGATGTCGTACGACACGACCGCGTCCACGGCGTCCACGTCAATACCGCGCGCTATAGCCTCGAGCACACCAGCGCGGCCATCTCACCTAGCGCGCGCCGCCGCCGGCACGCCGGCACTACCCCACAGAACTCAGTCACGCGCGCGCCCAGCACAGACAGCGGTAGCTCCAGCTGGTGCGCCACCTCCTTCCAGTTGACCAACACGAGCGAGCGTCGCCAGTCGGGCTGTCGGAGCAAATGGTGCATCACCAGCGGCTTCAGCGGCTGCGGCGCCACCACGTTGAACGACTCGCTCAGCTCGGCCGGCGTGGTGAACCTGCCGACGAACTAACCGGGCAGTGCGACGGCGGCGGCCGCCGTGCCGGCCGCCAGCAGTCGCGGCTGGAACAGCGACATTCGCTCCAGCTTCTCTGGCCTCCGGGTTCTGTGACAGGGTGGCCAAGAACGGCAGCTTCTGCAGCGGCAGGTGAGGCGCGCAGACGGCGGCGGCCGTCAGCCGGCCGGCGATGCAGGGCGGCGGGCCGTGGCCGCCGCCACCCGCTCCACCGCTTTCAGCCAGCCCGTCTCGGCCATCTCGATCACCCGGTCGCCTTCGTCGATCACCAGGTAGCGCAGGTGCGCTAGCGAGAAGCCCTCGGAGCTGGTTATGTGATCCATCAGCCAGCCGGGAGTGCTCACCACGATCAGCCAGGGAGACCGGGCCGCGCGGCCCCACCGCCACCAGTTGGCGCCCCCTCGTGCCACTGTGTCTCCACCAAGCAGCCGGACGCAGAGCGGCGTGTCGGCGTCGTACTGGCGGAACACGGCGGGCACCTGAGCGGGCAGCGCCTGTGTGGGTAGCACAGCTAGCGCGCGCACCCGGCGGCCGGCGCCGCGCCTGCACTACCGGCAGCACAAACGCCAGCGTCGTACCGCGGCCGGCCGGCGCCGAGACGCAGAGGTCGGCCGGTGGCAGCGGCGACTCTGTGGCCGCCAGCAGCTCGGGCAGCACGGTCACCTGCACCAGGAACACCTGTTCGATGCCCTCGGCGGCCAGCCGGGCGCGCAGCTCGGGGCAGAGCGCCGGCAGATTGGCCGGCGCCGGCCGCCGGTCGCTAATCGGCTGCGGGTGCGCCAGCCAGTCGGGCAGCGCACGCGGTGCACGGCCTGTCGGCTCGAGCGCTCCACCTCGTCCAGCACGGTGAAATCGTCAGCGGCGGCGTCTCCGTCCGACTCGTAGGTGTCCTCACTGTCGTTATTGGCGACGGCGGCTGCCGCTGTGCGCTCAGTCGGCCATCACAGCAACACTCGCCGATGATTAGCGTCATCGAAACCGTCGGACGACGGTGGATTCACCACCGTTTTTGCAGCAGAGACTGGAAAAAACCTCAGCAATAAACAAGGAAAAACCTCACAACATGCCACAGCCTGCAATTGTGCATATTGTCATTATATTTCTCACATGACAGAAAATATTTGTTGTTTATTCTAGGAACTGGCATGAAAAACATAAGCTAAATCAAGCTAAGTGAATTATTTTTGTATTTCAACATGAGACTGGGAAAAAATCCTGTCACTGTCAACATGACCAGTGTAACGGACGGGCTGCATGAACATTTCGGCGCATGATCTGAAAACTCTGTGTGCAGAAAGTTGGGCCCTGTTCATGAACCCCGGCGGTCGCTGCGGCCGCTGCGGTCGCTGCGGCCAGCCGGGTTGTTACGTCACAAAAAGGGGCGGGGCTCATGTAGTATGACGAATGTATGACGTCATCTTGCTGCGGCCGCTGCGATCTCTGCGGCCGCAATCCAGCGGCCGCCGAGCCTCAAGAAAACTAATTGCACTGAACTTGGCGCACTGAAGTCAAATAGGCGCAGGCCGTGTTGTCATGGAGACGATTTTGTAAACAAATTATCTACCGGTGTGCTTCAGTTGTAAACAATTGTCGGAAACTATTTCGGCAGCAGACGCTGTTCATGGAACGCTGCTGCGGCCCAGTGAGTGATGACGTTTCAAAAATGGGCGGAGCTTAGAGCCTGCGGCCGGCCGCAGCGGCCGCAGACTTCATGAACAGGGCCCAGTGCTGAGGTGAACAAATAACATTTTGGCAGCAATTTGCCTGGTGCCTCCACAATTTTCCAAAACTAACTCACAATACTTACAGCCAGTTTTAACATGATCCCTGCATGACTCAAGCATGCAAGATACACATGCATTCAATATCAGCACAGTGCACACACAACAGTTATGGATTCATTTACATTTTACAACATTACTATTATTTTCTTTCCCTTCAATATTGGCAGCATGACTTGCTGAGTTCAGTGGTACAATCTTATGACAGCAAGTTTGTTCGCGTTCGCAACCATACAAACTTTGCACGTTTTGCTTCAAAAACAAGCCTTTATACATTTCTTTCATGCTATTCAATTTCTTTTTAAAAATTTATTGTCATTTATCTTGAAAATCTTGCCAATTCGGTCTTAGCAATGTCAATGCACGTTCCCTATTCCGCACAGCTCAAGCAAGTTCCACCCAAAAGTAGTAGTGGTATCAGTAGCTGGCGCCTTGCCATGTCAAATGTAGCTGAATATGTGAAAACAGTGACATACTTATTTAAAATCTTGAGTCCAATGAGCCTACCCTCTCTGCCTCTCCTTCCAGCATTTCAATTTCTTCAAGCACCTTCAATTTTCGAAAATGACCTTCCATCATTATTTTCCACTTCCTTCCGAGCAATGAACTTGTAAGCTGACCACTAGTTAATGCTCTATCATCTTGCTGTTGGGTGCTTGTAGCAAAAAGATAATATTAAATGAAAAAACTAACACCACAACACCAAACAACCGTCTTGTTGGTTTCTTTTGGTCCTGCCTGGTGACAAAGGCTCTTTCTTTACGCAATATCATCAGTATTCCTCTTCTAATCTTGAAGCCCAGATGCTTTACAAATTGGCTATGAATGATACTAAATTATTATATCAACTGAGAATCGCAAATCACGATAGTTCGCAACAAATGAGGCCAATTATTCCAACACGACATCAAAAAAATAGACGGGGTCGCCTGTCTATTTTTTGGGGCTGTTTTTCTACATATAATGGCGCAGATAAACACTCCATTAATGCCGCATTTGCCGTTGGTGAAACTCGTTGGCTATTTTTCTGGCTGATACTTTTTCACGCCGGCGGATATTTTTTCGCCTGGTTGGTGAAACTCGTCGGCTGGTTTTTGACAGAAAAATTGCGCCGGGCTGCTATTTTTCTGTTGGTAAAACTGGCCTCAGAGCGACGATAAACTAGCCAGCATGGCTTAAATGACATTGGAAGTATGATAAGAGCCAAATCGTGAAGATATTTTGACAACAAAAATGTGTGTGATAACTTGATGCATAAAAAAACATTCAAGAACAATGAACAGTCAAGAGAGCAGCACTGTCCGCGCCCAGTCAGAATATTCCAGACCTGGTTATCATCTGTCAGTGTTCTGTGATACATGTGGACGGCAGTGATGGACGGCACTGACCAATCAGCAGCGGGCATCGCACAGCCGCGTCTGTACACAGCTCGACTGACGGGACAGAGTTCGACATTTAGTGGCCGAGAGCCGGAGCCGGGGGCGGACATTCAGGACGACCGGTCCCGTCCAGCTGTCGTCGTCACTAATCTTTGACTGTTGTCTCATGAATCAGTCCCAATAGTTGGAATGGATGGTTTTCAGACACGCGACCCATAGCTCACAGAGCAGTTTCTAATCGCCGCTGTTCGATCAAGGGATTCCGGGTAGCTGAAAGGCGCACCATAAAACAAAAAGTTTGACTGCTGCGCACATCGCTAAATAATTAGACCCGCCACACTCACAGGCAATACAAATGTATCCTGGTTACCCACGATGTAATGCGATCATTGCCAGCAATGTTCTCAGCCATCCTGACGGTTGTGTTTGCAATCAATGTGGCCAGCGCTGGTAAAGCTAGTCAGTGCATCAAATATCTCACACCTCAATACGGCCCCACTTTGACAAACAGGATGTAATATCAACTTCCGAAGCAATATTGCGTTTTTGTTCGTTTATTAGGGCTTCAGAGCGCACCGAATGCAATAGTCATTTTCAGCTCGTAGCTCTGGTCACGTGTTATCAATGAGGTCAGCAAGAGACCAATGTTTCATTTGTAAACTGAGAGTCCTTCTACCTGGAGAAAATGTTTCCTTCCTTCCAGGCTCAACGAGCTAGTCTAGACTAGACCCCGCAGTTGATCTCTACGGGTGTGAGGATGTCTCTAGCCCCCGACACTCACCGGGTTAACCTCAGAGTTGGGGTTGATCTGCAGTGTGTAGATGTCGTCCCGGCTATACTGGAACAGGCCGTAGTAGGGGTTCAGCATCTCGTGCGACAGCAGGTACAGCCACTCGCGCGCCACGCCGCCGTAGTCGAGACCCTCCTCGCCGCGGAACTTGACCATCAGCCGCTTCCGCAGCTCCTTGGGCGTCTTCTTCATCACGAGACGGTACGACTCCTGTCGGGGCAGCCGAGGGGAGGGTGTCAGTGACAGAGGGAAGAGACGTTTCTCACAAGTAGCCGTTGTCTGGAGATTTGTCAAACATCATCATGGTAAGAAAAATGAAATAGACCAACAGAATGCAATCAATATCTATTTAGACGTGTTAGTTTAAAGTGAACTAACACTATTACTATCACGAGCCGAAAAGACGACAAGACATGTTCCGCACGAATGTTGTGCGAGGGAGGTCACTCTCGTCTCTAACTGGACTTATGCACGAACTGTGCAATGGAAGCTCTACGATAAGCTGAGCCGCTCGTTCGCGCTACACTTACCTCGAAGACCTCGTCTCGGCTGACCTCCAGCCGACAGTGACCAGACTGCGGCTGGAGGGTACTCAGCTCAGCCTTCAGTACCTTCATCTTGGCCACCAGGTCCCGCCGGTACTTGGGAAGGATCTCCGG
Organism: Amphibalanus amphitrite; assembly: GCF_019059575.1. NCBI lineage: Eukaryota > Metazoa > Arthropoda > Thecostraca > Balanomorpha > Balanidae > Amphibalanus > Amphibalanus amphitrite. The sequence goes on along the minus strand of NW_024882276.1, from coordinate 225,819 downwards.
CTGATAAGAGAAACACACAGGGTTCATGGTTACTGACGGGAAATGGACAATAAGTTACAACGGAACAGCCGCTGGGAGCGGGCCCTTTTCTGACGAACAGAGCTTAGTATTGTCTCATAACCGACCGCAAACAGCTGCAATGGAGACACAAAGCGAAGACACTAGCCCTTCTGGCATGTATTCGAACAGCATCCAAAAAGTAGTATGCTGTTTTGTATTTACAATGCCAGTGGCAGCTCAGAAAACCAGTGTAGGTAATATCGAGTCAAAAATAAAATACCCACATCAGACCACATCCCAGCAGCTGCCAACCACAGCTACCCCCACAACCCCTTTTTCTCACGGACCGCCCCTGCCTTCCCGTCCCTCCCTCACCTGGCCGCCGTCCGTGGCGCCGCCGGCTGCTGGCAGCGGGGCCGGTGCGGGCGCCGGGGCCGGTGGCGCCGCCGGGTTACGGGCCGGGAGAGGCGGGGGCTCGGTGGGCGCCGGGGCCGCCCGACTGCCCCCGCCGGGGAGGGTGGAGTAGGGCGGCGACTGGACGGCAGGGTCCGCCGCCGGCTCCTGGGGAGGACGGGAGGACGGTCAGTACAGCCGAGCACGGGTGGAGAGAAGAGACGACGCATGATGTACATTAACTGAATTGAACACATCAGCGGACGAGCAATGCCATCTACGACTATCTAGCAACATTCCCACGCTCATGCGCTCCGAACAGCCCCATAGTTAGACACCATTAGCACCTCCGCAACCACTCCCCTCGCCCCGCCGCGCTGGCTGCCGCCGCGTGTCAGGCTTCGGTCAGTGGCTTTCAAACAGCCACTCAACCGTGACTGGGATAGGTGGCGCCTTCCCCTCAGAGTCGCGATACTCTCAAGAGAGACTTTACCCGAAATACGCCTCAGTGAGTCAGAAAGTGCTGGTCCCTGCTCAAGGTGCACCTTTGCAGGGGTGACTAGGACCTCGTTTATGACAGTACCCTCCACAAGATGTACCCCTGCACCCCAGTATACGTACAGTCGCGGGCGCCGGTTCCTCAATAAGCCGCGACTGCCTCGCCGAGCCGCCCGTGGTCGTCGTCAGACGGGGATCGGCAAACTGGGTCGTCCTGTCGGTCAGAACAGGGCACAGTCGGTCAGACGAGGTCACAGGTCAGGCCACAGGCGGGAATAAGCACAGATCAACTCAGCACTGATATCAGAAAAGGTCACAGGTTAGGACTCAGGTCCCAGTACATCTGCCATCCCCATGAGATGATGACTCCAAATGGCGAGTGAATATCCAAGCCTGCCGCAAGTAGGGCTCCTCTGAAGAAGTGCAATGCAAAGCTTCTTTAGCATTCAAAATCATGTTATTTCGATGACGTTTCGTATTTCGATGTTGACGTTTCGACACATTTTAAATTATGCTAATATGAGATGGAAAGAACACAAGAGAGGTAGCTCCCACAAAAAAGAATAGCAAAAATAATCAGACACAGCCCCCCCCCCCCCCCCCGTCCACCGGCCGTGTGAGCCCACCTGTTGACATGATCCACAAAGTAGACGCGTCCCGAGTCAGTGAGCCGCATCTCCCAGCCGGCGGGCAGCGGCGGCAGCTCGGCCGAGGCCGGCGGCGCCGCCTGCTCGCCACGGGGCAGCCGCGGGTCGTGCCACGTGGCGCGGCCCGACGGCACGTGCCAGTAGTACACCTGGCCCTGAGACGTGGTACGGATCTCGTAGCTGACGGACGGAGGTCAGGGATGAGTTAAAAACCGAGCATCGTTAATGCAGCATAATGTCTGTTTACAGTCGTCTGTGGCGGTTGCGTACAACAGCATTGACAATGCTATACAATGCTATCAATGCTATGACAATGCTATCAATTATAGTTGTGAGCTTTTTGGCAGGCATGGGAAACACCTTCCAGCCCTAAGGCCGGGAATTCAATACCTAATTATAGAGCACGGTACCTAATTATGAAGTGCATCAACCCATGACAGAATAAGTGAGGTTTAAAATCATACAGAAACAAGATAAGGTCGGCAAGCGGTGGACAAGAAACTGGCTGGTGCCCATCCCGCCCTGAGAGGGCAGTCTCGGACTCTCCGTACTAGTCTGATAGAATGGCTCGCCGGCGCCGCTCACCCGTCGGGTAGGTCGTCGGGCTGGTGCAGCTGGTTCCTGCTCAGGTAGTGCTGGTGCCGCCGCCGCTGCGAGCGCCTCTCCCCCCTCTCCGTCGACGAGCGGCGCGGCGGGCACTCGCCGGGAGAGGGTGAGGAGCGCCGGCCCCGCTCCTGCTCGCCCTCGCCGGCGGCCGGCGAGACCAGCGCCGCCTCGAGCGCCGGCCGCTGCGGTCGCTCCCACTGCGTTGAGCGTGTCACGTGGTTGACGTAGTAGGGCCGGCCGTTGGGCGCGCACCGCTCCTCCCAGCCCTCTGCCAGCTCGTCCTGAAAGAGAGAGAGAGGGAGAGGGTGAGAGAGCAGCTCCATAGTCACAGGGCCAGGGGAACGACTGGTATACATGTCCGGACACAACCGACGCCAGTGAGCCGCTGTAAAAACCCTCGCAGGCATTCCCCGTGTAACTGGGAGGCGTCATTGCTATAATCATCCACCAGCAGTAGTCTCAGCATCGTGTTCACTGGGCGGCAAAATAGAACAGGCCTCTTACGGGTGTTTACTCTTGCCTGAATCGAGACTACGCCCTATGTAAGAGGGGCGCTGATGGCACTGTTCGCTGTATTTGAAGGACCCTAATTCACTTTCACAAAACAAAGGCTAGCATAACATTGGGAGTCTTAGCAGTGGCATTGCAGGTACATCTTAAATCTCAAAGCACCAGAACATCGTTTGTAGGTCAAATATGAAAAAGCTACCGATAGATTCCCGTCCCGTTCTCGGCGGCCCGCAGCGAGTCCTGCAGAGTTCAGTTCGACCCCCCGCTGCGCTGCTGGCGCGCGTGGTTGGCGTCGCAGCAGAGCGAGGCCCGACCTCGTGAAACAAGGCGCTGCACTCGGTACGCGTGCAGGACCGGACATCAAAACACAGACAAAATACCAATGACCCGCCTATCAGATACCTAATGCCAGACGAGTATTTAGTATTTGACAGCCAATAACTGGGAATAGAAGGCTCTGCCACATGACATGAGTTGACTGACACAGCTTGTTCCTGTAATGCATCCACACCATAGACGCTTTGAATTGCGTGATAAGCGGCCAAGCCTATCATTCCAGTCGTTTGATAGCTTGTGAGGGGTGGAACATCATTAGTCATCATTAGTCATTAGTCATTAGTCATAGTCAGCTGAACGGCCAGCCGTCCTCACCTGTATGGAGAGGGCGCTGATCATGCCCTGGGTGTTGACCACCACGTTGTGACTGCCGCCGTTGCCGCCGTTCCCGTCCCGGGACAGCAGTGACAGGATGACCTTTCCACGCAGGTAGTCGGCGTCCTGGCTGCTCGACTTGCGCAGCTCCATCTGCTGGTCTGCGGGGCGAGAGAGAGGTCACAGTTCAGGTCAAAGGTTACAGGATAAGGGTAAGATAACAGGCTAGAGGTCCGGCCAAAGGTCACGGGTCACAGTATATAGGTTAGGTCACAGGTCAGGGGTGATTCACATGTCAGGTCACATGTCAATCAGAGGTCAGGTTACAGGTCAGGGATGAGTACCAACACACAAGTCAGATAAAAGGGAAGAGTTGGGGCACAGGTCACAGGTTATCACGGTACTTGATGTCATAGGTCGGGCCACGGGTCATGCCGCGCGGCAGGCTACCCACGACAGGACTAAAGAAGAGTGCAAAAGGGCGATGCATGTGATGAACAGAATGCCTTACGGAAAACAAGCCCCAAATACCGTAATACTAGCCACCTGCTTCTACCTCCTGACTACAGAATGCGAGTATACGCAGAATCCAGTCAGTAGACAATATGCTTCACTTTTTTAATTGGGGCTGTTGCGCGTCAGTTGCCAACGTCACTGAAAGTCAATGGCCTCGAATGCATGAGCAGAGTAAATACGTATTACATACGGATTACAATGCTAAACGAATAGGAAAATACGCTCATGATACGTGATACTTCTCATTTATTCGGGATCAGTGTCCAGTGTGGAGCATTGCTGCTACTTCTGACTAGCCAAAGGAGTAGTGTGCACTATCAGCTGCCAGTTCAATGTTAAAAAGCTCATCAGAAAATGCATGGAGCTAACTGCTCCCCAGTTCAGCACAGGACCACAGCTAGGGCGAACGATCCCTTGCGTCACGCTGCACGGTGGTATAGTGTCTGTGATCTGGAGACACGGTATCACTGTGTCGGTGTCATTGACGGTCACCTGTCGGTGACACTGACACGGTTACACATCAGCTGTTAGCATTGTATCGCAAATGGCGTCCCATTGGGACCAGTTCCGCGTCTGGAGCGTATGACCACAACTAGCAAGTACCAACTGACAAAATAAGCACATTTTAGCGATACCAGTACCAACACACATAAAGGCAGTGACTACAGTCCCCTCTGATATTATTCGTAGCACTGTTCACTTCCTGACGTAGTTCAAAGCGGAGCCAGAGGACCACAGGAAAGAAGCGCCCGATGAGGTAAACATGACACTATCCCGGTGATGCCTCCACGGCTGTGTGCCGGCGCGGCGCCGTGGCTGTCTCACCGTCTGATTTGCGAGCCCAGGCGCAGGCCAGCATTTCCAGTAGACACATATAGCAGTCCGGGCCGGGTGCCGTGCCGCCGACACCCCTGGTATTCACACACGGCTCACGGTGACGGCGCGCTGTGTCTGACACTATTCAGAGTACTGTGCGCCGGGTGTAGCGGCGCGGCACTGCGCCAGACCGCGCAACCCTCCGTAGGGCACAACGTCACAGCACGGTGGGTCCGTCACTCCCTCCCCACAATGTCACTTCATTTGCACCGATCCACTGTTCACCGCTCACTGCTGCCGCCGGCCCGGCCACTCCACACCTGCCCTGCTCAGAGCCGGCTGCCGCTCAACTGAGCCGGCCCGCAGCGGCCCGGCGCCGCCAGCCCATAGCCGCAGTCCGTCAGCGGGTCTCGGAAAACCCCGGCGGCGGCGGCGTGCGATCACCCCCCCCCTCACCACACGGGGGGGGGCGGCAGATACGGCACGTCATGACCCGGAATGGGAAGAGGCCAGCATTAGGCACTGGTAGACGGCCGGCAGTCTGAGATGAGGACGGAACCATCGCACCGAGCGGCGACGAGGCAGGGCGTCACATACGCCCACCGCGTCATGTGGTGATACATGTCACTCAGACGCGACTGCTAGTGATGTCAGCAGCAACGCCCGAGCCTAACTACGGCTGAGGCCGCTTCATCAGATAATATAACTCGAACAGAGCCCGCTACTAACCGGTGTGTCCAGCTCGCTGAAACTGAATCCGACATAACGCGACATTCCGAATTAATCAGCCAGCAAGGCATTGCCACATCAAAGGGAGACCTACCTCAATTGAACCCACTCAAAACACAACGCCAGTTTGATCAATCCGCTACAAGCGCTGCGCCGTGGTCGATTATAAGGCTGCAGCTAAAGCAGCGCAGATTGGCGCCGGAGTGGGCGGAGAGTGCCGCGGGCATTGACACTGGAACACGTAGAGCTGAAAGCTGTGGAGATTAAAGTGCACGCCCCCACAGCCTATGACCTGGGGTAATTGGTAATGATATTGAAATAAGAGGGGATTGAAGCTGGGGGCATTGATGCTGGAATCAGCGGGGCTTCCCAGCTGCGAAGTTAGCGCGCAGACCCGCGGAGATGATAGCTGGGAGCTGCGACAATAACGTGCAGACCCACGGGGCTCAGAGCTGTGCGGTTCACCGGCTGAGCTCAGAGCTGAGATGCCGGGCAGGCCGACCAGGCAGTCGCACACCGCTGTGGCGCCGTCTGACCCTGTCCGCTGGCCGCAGAACATTGTTCAGTGATGACAGCAGAGACCACCAGCGACCGGTCGGCAGAGGAGACCGTTCAGTGGTGACCGCACAGACCGGCCGGAGCGAGTGGTCAGCCACACGGCGAGGGTGTGATTAAAGAGACGGGAGTGCCCGCCTGAAATAGCCTCCACTGGAAGACAGATTTTCTGCCGGTTCCGCCGAGATGTTGGGACTGTTTATAAGACAGATTCCTTGACCTGGTGCGGCCTCAACAAAACCTCTTATATCCGGTCAGACGGCATCCCCCCCTCTCTCTCTCTCTCTCCCCCCTCATCCCTCTCTACAGTGGTGCCATCGTGACCGTGGTTTATCTCTGTACCCTCTCGGAGCAACGATCAGTCAGTAGCCGTTGGACAATCGACCTTGCCACGCCTTGATCAGTGACTGGCAGCTTCTTCACGCCTCGCTTCTACACCACTCTGCCCCGGTGGATCCTGCTATACCAGTCTGCCACGCGCCGAGCGGACCAGTGATTGCACAACCCACCCCTCCCTCTCCGGGAATACAGGCCAGACGCGTGCCGGACGGGTGTTACGCACCAGGCCGACTCACAGATCCGACACAGCCGGTCGGCCGGAGCGGAGACGGCACAGGGGGGGGGGGGGGGGACGGAACTGGGCCGGCCAGAGACGGAAGTGGCGACAGGCGGCCGAGGTTTGGGGTACGGGGATCGCCAGATTGAAAGGTACCGGGAGACGACGGAAAGGGAGACGCTGAATGAATGGATGGATGACTGTTGGTACTTGGTAGCCGAGGTTCCACGTTACGTCGTTTTTCATGCCTACTGTCCAGTGCAGACTGCAGTGTAGAGCGTAACAATAATTGTTTGATTGTTGGGATTTTAGGGCGCGTCGACACGAGGGACATCATGCGTAAAAAAATCGATGAACACGTCCTCAAATATAGTATGCGCACCAGCGTCCCGCCCACCTCCAGTTCAATATCCCCCCGTCGAGTACTCACAGCCGGTGTCCTTGAGCTGCTGGATGACGTTGGACCGGATGCGGACGCAGCCCAAGAAGCCGCCGCCCTGCCGCTTGTGCACCTTCCTGTTGTTCCACACCGACACCACAATCGTGTCATTCTCGCCGATGTAGCTGCCGGAATCAGAAGGGGGACGTCAGGTCAGAAGAAGGAGGGGGGGGGGGCAGCTGGCAGATGGAAACACTGCGGCCGGGTTTCCCATCTCATTTACAACCCGAGAAAAGTGACGCTCCAGAAACTGCACAATGGTAATCATTGACAAGGTTTGGACTTTGGGAAGTCCATGCCAACAAACCACATACATGTATTAATATCTGATCTGATATATTACGAATATATTTCGTCGCGGTCGCATTTTCGTTTGTCGCCAGTGTCTCCCTCCGTGTCTTCACACGGTAAGTCACCACTGACGGGTCTGTCTCGATCACTGACGGTTGGTGTCTGTCTCGATACGCCACCCCTGGGTATCGCCGCGGAGGTTGGGATACTTCCCACCGTGGGAAGGTCGCTGTGGCTTGGAGATCATTCCCGACACACTTCCCCAGATCTACCGGGAACAGCCGCCGCACTGGGGAGGTTCGGGGGAGGCGACTCGATGAGACCCTCAGAAACCCTACCGGCGGGCCCCGGGGCCTAGTGTCGTGAACGCTCCACACAAGCCCCAGAGCCTTTCTTCGTGCTCACCAGCTAACCCAACATCGCCCCTTGCGTCAATGACCGCACCGCCACAGACACCTCACAGCGCTCAGTTGCAACACCAGGAAAGGCTTCACGCGGCGGGGGAGGCGGACGGCCATTCGGCGAATCAATCGACATTCCTGCGGCTCTCCCGGGGGAGGTTCCCAGATGTGCGACTGTCTGCCAACTGTCCGACCCATCTCGCGGCGTTACGTGTCGGAAGGATACTCGGCACACGCAGGGGGTCGCCTTCACGCCACTCAGCCTCTGTAGAGAGGAGCACAGCGCCCTGCCGGGCCCCGGGGCGTCTCCCCTCGCCTCAGTGACCGCGCACAGTTCCAGCAGCCGCTCAGCTGGAGGCGTGGGTGTGGCCTGGCGAGGCGTCGGCCGGCCATTCCGGCCACTTACCGCAGCCCACGGCCGGAGCGGTGACGACTGACAAGACAGAGGTCGCTTACGGCCGACAACCGGGACTGCACCAGGCGCCTCACCGAGCACAGAGACCAACGCAACTACACTTTGAAAACGGCTGACAATGTTGATATTTCACGCCACATTTTGTTATCACCTTCTTCCTCAAATGCACCTTTGTTAAAAACTGTATCTCTGTATCAGTCTGTGAGTCTGTATCGAGGTGACGCTTTGTCTTCTTTGAACAGTCATTGAAAGGACTGATAGGTTTACTTCCCTTCCTCATATTCTATCACTCATCTCGGCTTAAAGCCCAGAGCACGAGGAATCGCCAATGGAAGCACGGCAGCAGGTAGCTCACGCCTGGGCCTCACTGGGTACTCTGACAGGGTTCAGCGTCCGGCTGGAGCGATACGCGATAACAGCCAGCCCAACACCGGCCAATCAGGGGCACGGTGCCTGACGGAGGGGGCCACCAGCGGGAGCTATCGGCCCCAACCAGCGCTGTGGGCTGCGGAAGCTTACGGAACACCGTGAGAACGCGCAGCGCTCTGCCGACTGAAGCATTCCGCGGTCATGACAGAAATCTGCGGCATCTCGGCCACTAACGGAGTCGATATTTACGGGAAACGCCACAAGGAAGTCAGGAAGTCATGCACTGAAACACAACATGAAATATATCATTCAGATTGGTTTAAAAATGATCCAATCAACAAGTAGAATGGATTCCTTAGGGGGCGGTTGCAAAGATTCACGTCCTACTTGATATTAACCTGGGCAAATAAACAACCACTCGATCACAAGGCCGTCGCCCCGATCGTAACTCTCTCCCAGTGGGGCACCATCCCGTGAACAGCAGAGCGTACCGGGCTGGTGCGACGTCATCAAAGTGACGTCACGATGACGTCAACGGCTGCTGTAAATCTGCCGGAGGGCTGCTGAGCAGGCCGGATTAGCTCGGGAGAGAAGATAGTAGCGGTGTTAAGTTACGCTCACTACAGCAACCGGGGACGGATCAACGCGTCCACGTGCTCATAAAAGCCAGAACGAATCGACATTCAGCTGATTATTGCTAAAAATGATGAGGCAGGACCGACACAACGCACTAACCACATGGTTTCATCCGTATCACTACAGTGCGGCCCACGTCACGAGGCTTGTATGGTGCACCGAGTTGCTTCAGTCGTATGCTGCATCCTATGACACGTGTACGAACGCACAGTGGCCAGTGTCTACCCCTAGTGCTCCACCAAAAAAGCGAGCAACACTGCCACCCCGACATCAGGCATTACCCCCGGTACCACCGCGCAGTCGACAGACGCCAATGTTTTGGTCACCAGAACGGTGAAAATGACCAGTTTTGCACAGCAAACCAGGATATGATGACTGCAGCGCGGCACACTACGCAGCGAGCATAAAAACCCTCAGGGAAATAGGGCGCACTGTGGGACTCCCAAAGCGCTGTTCTGAGGACTGGTGGTTGTAAATAGGCCGGAAACGGTTGCTCGCGCGGTGCGTGATTTACGATAACATCGGCGCATGGACGGTTATTTTTCACTTATAATGGGATAACGTTACCATTCAATGGGACTGGCAAGCAAAAACAGCATCATTCATCATTATAGCACCATGTTAATAGGTACAATGCAACATAACGCTAGTGAGACAAAATACATACAAACGCTGTTCGCACCGGTACGTGAGCCGACCAGCTCAAGTACCGGTGTGTCCCCTAAAACACCACTCAGGACATATTTCCAACTAACTACTGTAGTTACTTCATTGACGCCCACCCAACACATCATTTCTGTTCAATATCTCAACCCCCCACATGAATCCCCTGTGCCCAAACCACCACTCTGCAGCCACCGTCCGACCCAGCTGTCCGACCCAGTTCCATCGCGGCGCCGCTGACACGATGTAAATGGGTGCCTATCAGTCGCTGTGACCGCCATCGGACGCTGTATCGGACACCCGTATGGCGGCGGGCCGACCCCCGACGACCGGGGCGAGTCGCATGTGGCGCCCGTATGGACCACAGTGGGTCGTGGGGCGACCCCCGACCGGCATGTGCTGGTTCGGGGCGCTCTGGGATTGAGGGCTGTCAGTGCCGGGTATGGATCAGGGGCACGGGGGCTGCCAACGCCCCCTCCCAGCCCCAGACGTAGACAGGGCGCATAGTAACGCAAGTTCCGTCTGTGCTCAAACCAAATTCACGACAGCACCGCCATCTCATCAATAGTTAGTTGTTTTATCGCGCATATGTTTATGGCAGTACACATCACGGTTTTGAGTCTGTCCCACACCAGAAGCGCTGAGAAGGACTTTGAACGGTCGTAGCACGTCAAAAACGTCAAGTGGATAGCTAATGTTTGCTGAGCATTTCAACACAATCAAAGACTACATAGGTCCTGACTCACGGTAATTACTGCAGTGTTTACACCGGCAGATAACGGCACCTCGCGGGTTGACCTTCGACCGTGGAGTTACGTTAGCTGTACCTAACAACAATCAGACTACGACTTGGGAATTGAATCCGCTTTATCACTCAATTCAAAACGATTTCATGATTCAAAACGATTTGATTTCATCAAACTTCAACTCCCTTCCATAAACCAAAAAAGCAATTCAAAACAACTTCCGCCAGCCATTTTCTGACGAGCTAGCGGGAGGGAAGCCCCCAAAACCTCACAGTAAGCTCCGCCTGTCGCCACAGGTCATATCAAATAAACAACAGCACGTGTCAGCCGGGCTGACCGCTTCTGATATGTCCCAGTGACCAGACGCCGCGACCAGATCGATTCCCGATCAATCCGTACAGAGGTCACCGCGCTCGATCGGCCAGTAATCTGTGCCCTCTAATCAGTGGCGCAATCTGTGCGCTCTTATCATCTCACTATCTGAGCCACCGAGGGCTGGGGAGCGCACAAATAAATCCTGACAAGACCGAACGGAGATGTGAAGCGGCGAATGGGGAGAGAGAGGCATGGCACGATAGAACGCTAAGAGAGGGAAAGACGAAGAAGGATGGATCGAAACAGTCGGAGTGGGAGAAAGAGAGGAAAGAGAAGACCGGAGGTACAGAAAGATAAAAGTGAGGAGTGAGAAAGATAGAGGACAATAAAATAGAGAGTGAGAGACAGAGAAGGAGAGAGAGAGAGAGAGAGAGAGAGAGAGAGAGAGAGAGAGAGAGAGAGAGAGAGAGAGAGAGAGAGAGAGAGAGAGAGAGAGAGAGAGAGAGAGAGAGAGAGAGAGAGAGAGAGAGAGAGCACAAACAGTCGGATTAGAATGTTCAGCATTGCCGACAGTTTCCTTGGGCAGCTGACGATGCAGGCCAGCGCCTCCCACCCGCCGCCGCGGCTCCACTGGAGCTCCCGTACCTCGGCAGCTACTCAGAGAGGATTTGTGTAGCGGCGCACGGACCGGTCTCTGCCCCACACGGGCCCGCCCAGCGCCGTCCTTTTCCTGCACCTGCGCACGATCTCAGCAGAGCCGCCTGGGAAACGAGCGCCGCGGCCGGCCGGTGGGCATAACTATAGGAATATCGGCCCACCCCGCGACCGCAGCAGTGCCAATACGGGGGCAGCTTCCGGGCAACAAACTGTGCACATCGCGCCTCGACCAAAACAGCATTACAAAGAACACACTCCATACAGCATCATAATTCATACCACGAACAATTGTGTAAAAAAAGGCAATACGTTGTGAGTGAAAAATAAAGAATGGTATCATAAAATGTGAGTGAAAGTTAACATGAGACCCAGCGAAAATGTGATGTCCCTTTTGGCTATCCCAATGCCCGTTCGCAGCCAAATGCGGTTTTTTGATTGAACGAAGACCGCACGGACATTCATTTCCGTCCCGGGCTTTCTTTGTAACTCAGTCGTCTCAGGCTCGCACCTCAGTCATCTCAGGCATAGCGGAGTTTAACACAAACTTCAGCATAGGTGGGCATCGTTCTCCAAAATTGTAACTTCGTTACTCGTTCCTCCGTTCCTTCAAAACGTGACTTCCGTTACTCGCTCCTCCGTTCCTCTGCATATAATGTAACGGAAGTTCTTTAGTCCGTTACTCCGTTACAGCAAAATAAAAAAAACGTCAAAATGTTTTGTATTGCACACATTTTTTAGACCATTCCGACACAAACTAAACCTACCGAGAAAACGGAATGCCCACGAAATCTGCCAAGACAGCGGGCACTGATTGGACACTAAACCTTGGAACGTCTGGTGGTATTGATGAGTGATGCGCATCACTTGTCCCCGGCCAGATGCCCGTTGCCCTTCACGAACACTTCCAGGTTGGCATCTGAGAGCATAGGCGTCGGAACGGGGGAGGGGGGGGGCACCGGCGCACTGTGCCCCCCTTTGATTTTGGCATTTTAACATTAGCCCTATGTGCGTTGCATGGAGAGAATTGGACCAAAAGTCGGCAGTGCCCCCTCCCCCCCCTTAATTGAAGATGTTCCGCTGCCACTTTCTGAGAGGGTAGCCCTTTTTGCACGTAGCACATCTTTTCCCATTGATATAGAACATGCGTTCCACTGAGGCGCTTGAAGGAACGCCCATGGCCCCGTGTTGAACTTTGCGAACCCGCCGAACACATACTGCAACGCCGACTCATTGCGGAAGGCCAGTACACTGAGGCCATCTTCCGTCTTCAAGTCAGGGCTGCTCAATAATCCACTATTCCGCTGCTGCATTAAAATGTCTGTGGGTTAGCTGAAAGATCAACCCGCTCGGACAACGAAAAGTAACGGAGGAACGAAGGAACGGACTAAACTGTAACGTGTAACGGAGGAACGAACAACCAATGTAACGGAAGTTACTTGGTCCGTTACCCTTTTTAAAATGTAACGAGTCCGTTCCTCCGTTCCTAAAAATTGTAACGGCGTTCCGGAACGGAGGAACGGAGGAACGGATCGTGCCCACCTATGAACTTCAGTTACCACGGTCACAAAGTCAGTCTCAAAGGCACGGCGCCTCCCAGTCCCTGCCGGGTCCCACAGGCCTCTGTCGAGTCTCTCAGCTCCCTGTTGAGTCTTTCAAATCCCCTCGGGTCTCTCAGTCACGCAGTCTCAGTCACGCAATCACCCCACCCTGCCCTGATCATCGCCCACATACCACTCCCTGTGATTTCTCACGAGACACGAACGGGCGCGATCCAACGCCACCGCACGGCTCGAAATCTTCAGAGCCCCTGGGGGATTTCAGTTATTGAAAAATGTAGCCCGGCACGCCTCCACAGCACGAAACGAAGACGCAAACCGTCCTATCCTTTCCGAGCTTGAGTGACGAATAGGATAGGGAACTGCCATCAGGTGAATGACCTCCACCTCCCCCTGACCGCTGCAAGGCATGGTAAGGGGCCGAGGTAAGGGTGGCGCCGACTCACACTGGGGTGCTGTGAGCGGAGCCCCCGCGGTCCGACATTCACACACGCACCGACATACCAGGGCACCGAGTCAGCCGCCCGGCAGCTCGGGTCGGCTCGCTGTGGGGGGGGGGGGGGCAGAAGGGGGTCTTAGCGTGAGAGATCGACAGTATACTTAGCAATGACAGGACCGTTAGATTCCGTTCTGGTCCTGCTTGACGTGAGGAGGTATCTCACAGACGGCTATCCGTTCCTAAGTCGTCGTATGCACGGATAGCAGTTAGCCAGTATTCCATTCCAATCGCAAAGAAAAGACATCTCATCAAAGAGCCAAAGGAAGCCGCCAATGTCAAGTGCCACGCAGTGCAGTTCCACGAACCCACATAATGTGGCTTAGCCAGAACTTTTCTAAGTCATCATTAGCCCTTTCATACCGGTGAGACGTCTCGAAAAGGGCTGCTCTGGCGCAGACGGAAGCTCTAAGTTCTAACAGTCCTGCCAAGAACTGTGACAGGCCTGTGGGAAACTGTGACAGCTCACAGCACTAGCCGGAACCGTGAAAATAGGTGTTTTCTCGCACCTGACACTCCGTGAAAGTCCTGAGAGGTGCAATAGAAACCCGGTGAGGAGTTTTGGCAGCATTGAGAGGCCAAACTGTGTAACATACAGCAACCCTTTCAGTAGCCGCGGCAACTGAACCGGGAGACACGACAGCTTCGATCATCCGACACCACCAAATTCATCTCTGCCGACGCCCCCTCAGTCGTGTCAGCGCAGCGCCACGGGCCGCTCGCGCTCCCGGCTCTCCTCTCTTTACCCCGGTGTGCTAACCCAGCGTGCGTCTGTGTTGTGTTGCGTGCGAGTGGGACTGAGCGGATCGAGCGAGAGCGGAACGAGTGCTGAACATTAGTGGCGTGATTGACTGTGAGTGAGTCTCTGCGCAGTGATAGTCACGGTGAGGCCGTGACATGTGTGCGTAAGCAGTGAGAGTTGTTCCGTCTGAACCGTGCCTGGATTTTTCCCGGAGACGACGAGACAACCTGACAGACCAAGATGGACCCCGGTGCCACCGGGGTGGCGGCGACGGTGGTCGCGCTTCTCGTTACGCTGCATCTTCTGCAGCTCGTGCTGCATGCAGCCCAGCCCGCTGTCCGTCCCTGGCCGCGCCGGCCGGGACCGGCCGCACGTCGCGCGGCGAACCCGTCCGATCGGCCGGGCGGCTGCGTCAGCCCACATCGCCCCGGGGCGCGACCTGTCACTGGGCCGGTTAGAGCGCCAGATGGAGCACCGGCGCCGGCCGGTGGCACGCGCCGCGGCGGCAGGGGCGCGGCCAGGCGGCGGGGCGGGCGGGGCGGCGCGAATTGGCGCCGCCACGGTGACACAGGAACGAACCAGCTGATTGTCGGGCAACTGAATATTCAATCATACAAGCCCAAGTTACCTGACATGCGTCATGACATCCAAGACGTCTACGGTTTTGACATTCTAGCCATATGCGAGTCATGGCTAACACCGAACGTGCCTGACCGTTTACTGGGAGTGAGCGGCTACCGATTGTATCGGCGGGACCGGCCGGCTGAGCTCGGCCTGCCGAGAGGGAGGGGAGGCGTGGCCGTGCTGGTCCGGGACACCCTCAGCTGCGAACTGCTGCCCACACCAACTACGGGAGTCGCCGGCTCCAATCTGGAGATCGTGTAGGAGTTGTCTCTGATCACCACAGTTCGTCCGCCCGGCAAATCCAAAGGTCTCAAGAAAAAAGTGAGTATTCCGAACTTACAAAGTCAGACAAAGCGCCGTCTTCTGCACCACCTCGGCCACACCACAGAACGCTCAACAACACCTTCCAGACTCAGCCCTGACTGCCGACTGACTCAGCCTCTTAATCCCGAACAATGGCCGGGCGTGCCCTCCGCCCCCTCCCCTGCGGCATCAGTTCACCGACCCCATTCCCCTGCGGTGTCAGGTTCACCGTCGGCGGGCGCGTGACGGCCGCCCGTACCCAGGGCAGCGTCCAGCGGCCAGGTCCGGCCAGCCAGCGCTCGCTCCGCTGCACCACTACATTTCACTACACTCCCCCCCGATCCTGATCGCAACCAACAGACGCTAGTGCTCACATCACACGCTAACAACGCTCATACGTAGGTATCTAAGACATCGCTCGGCACGGGGTCTCCGTACAACTGCGTGACAGGCCGAGCCCGCGTACCTCGCCTCGGCCCAGCCTCTGTGTCACTCGCAGCTTCCTCCTGTTGGTCTTGCTGGTCGTCTCGGTCATGCCGGTCGATGGGACACCGTACAAAGCAGGGCTCCTCATCCCCAGAAACTGGTTGCTCTGCCTCTCCGGAAACTGGTTGCTCTGCCTCGTCTGCACGCGGACGCAGATGACGGACATGCCTTGGTACACCGTCAACTTCGACAGTTTGCGGTGACACCACACCAGTCACCACTCCCCTGCCATACTGCTCGTCACAGCGTGCTCTCGGTGATTTCACCCAGACAGCATCTCCGACGTGGTAGCGGCTCTCCTGCTGTCCATCGTCCCTCACTGTCGGAACGGGGTCGACGTCTTTCACTCGGACGTCGTACCGATACACCATACCAGCAGGTGTCGTAGCTTCAGTGACATCGTCCTTCGGCGTTGTATTGTACCTGTATACTGCCTCTGCCACCCCACATTTCGCTCTCGTCGCAATCACCTTTATGGAGCGATGGTTCCTTTCGACGACTCCGTTCCCTGACGGCACATGCGCCGCCCTGTATCGCACTGCGACGTTCCAGTCGTTGGCGAAAGCTCTAAACGCCCTGCTGTGGAAGGTGGTGGCATTGTCCAGCAACATTTCTGCCGGCGGTCCCCGCTCGCAGAATATCGCCGCCAGCTCCGCAATGACGCATGCGGCGGTCTCGTACCGCAGGAGACGCCAGATCGCAAACCTGGATGGGCCGCAATCCACCACCGTTAGGTACAGACACCCATGATGGTGAGTCACGTCGACGGCGACTCTGTCCCACGTGGTGTCGACCTCCAGGCGGCCTTCGCGCCACTTTTCAGGAGCGGGATCAACAGACCTGCACGTCTGACAGGCCGACACCACGGCCTGCGCAAGTCGTCTCGTAGCGAGCTTGTTCGCCCTCCTAGCGAAGTATAGCGTCCTCCGGACACCAGGATGACCAGAAGCGTGGTGAATTTGGGTCACCTCTTTCACCAGCCTGTCGGGGTCGTCTCCGTCTCCCACAGCGCATGCTGCAGCCTCCTCTTTGCACATAAGCACCCGTTGCCAGGCGTCCGGCACTCTCGTCAGTGCGTCCGCTTTGTTCTCAGCCGACGAGACACACTGAACATTCACGTCCAGCTCGTACTCGTCCACGAGCATCCTGAGGGTGCTTAGCCTTCTTCTTATCAACATTTCAGAGGCAGCTTTCGTCTTCAGTCGGGCCCTGCCACTGAGGAGGTCGGTCATCCAGTGGTACACCGTCCGTGAGTCAGTCATCAACCGGACTCTTTCCGCGCCCCACAGGATGGCCATGTTCACGCCTTTCAGGGCCGCGTCTAGCTCTGCCATGTTGATGTGTTGTACTCCATTGTCGGGGCGAAGCCAGCTCCCGTCTTCCACTACTTCGTCACCCACTTCAACAACTACTCCCATGGCCAGAGCACTGGCATCCGTCCACACTGTGATTCTGTCGCCCTTCACATCCCACCGTCCCCTGGCAGGATCCTCTGCTCTGACCCGCTTCACAATTTCGTCCATTAGACGCTCCACGTCCGGGTCGTCAATCTCGTCGTCCCAGCCACTTGCTGCTCTGTTCGCACGTCGTTTGAGGAGCGAGGTCGCCGGCCGCAGCCAGCCGCACACCGGAAGGTGCCCCGTCAGCTGCCCGCAGAGGGAGAACACTTTCCGCTTTGTCACCGGTCCGGCAACTTCTCGGACATCGTTGTCTCTCTTCCACATGAGTGCGCCTTGCTCCCCCCAGACTCGGAGGCCGAGAATCCGAGCGCCTTCCTGTGCGCGAGCGGGGTCCTTACACTCGAGACCGAAGGCTTGAAGGTGCTCGGCCACCTTCTCGGCCGACATTACCTCCTCGTTGACCAGAACGTCATCGACATACGACGATACTGCCTTCTCCACGTTCTTGTCCTGCTTCGCCACTGTCTCCAGAACCGTCTTCATGACTCGGGGTGCCACATTAAGACCATACCCAAGTCTCGTCAGACAGTACCTTTTGTTTTTGAACTCGATTGTCTGATAGGGCCACAGTGACTCCTCCACATGTATCTGAAGGTACGCCTTCTTCAGATCCAGGAGTGCCACTTTCTCACCCGTCCGGCGCCATTCACGAAGTTTCTCACTGCACACGTCAACGTCCGCCGTGAACGTGTCGACGTGAGTGTTCATTTCCCGGAAGTCAAGGACCGGCCGCACTTTCGCCTTGTTCTCTTGAACCACCGCCATTAACGGTATCAGCCCTTTGGGAGCGCCATGCTTTTCTTCGTCGTACTCCAGCAGCCACCCGTTCTCGATCCACGTCTCCAGCTCTCTCTCATAGTCCTCTCTCGCTTCATCCGTCACATGGTACTCGCTCACTCCGTTTTTCAGTTGATCTGGCGGTTTCTTTCCCGACCACTTCCACTCGACAGTCCAGCGCCTTTCCCTCGCATCGAACACGACTCGAAAGTCCTCCTTTTCCACCGCTAGGTCCACGGAGCCTCCTGCTCCGGCGCACACGTCTCCCTCGCCTGCAAATCGCACATCAGTAGAAGAACGCACGGTCACACCCCCAAGAGCTTTCACACCATCCATTCCTAAAATTGCACCGAAACCCAGCGGCTTCACCGCTACAACCAACGCATCAAGCACCACAGCATCACCCCCAGGTACCCCAACATCGGTTTCAGCCGTGCCCGCACAGTCCACTCTCTGACCACTAACTGTCACCATGGACACAGAACGCCTCTTCCACTCGGCGCAGAGCGACGAATGAACCACCGTTCTGGTACATCCCGTGTCGATCAACACCTCACACAACACCCCGTTCACATTCAGGTGTCTCGTTGGTAGTGCGCCGCTCCATCTTAATCCCGAGAGGAGGCCGGCACACGATCCTCCTCTCTCTCCGCGTTTTCCGGACACCGAGCTGCGATGTGACCAGTCTTGTCGCACCGGAAACACCGGATTTCGCGGGGGCCAGTGCGGGCCGAACATTCACGGGCGAGATGCCCCAAGCGGCCGCACGTAAAGCAAGGTCCGCGCTCTCTCCTGCCGCTACTAACGGTTCGGCCGCGATCCCGACCGCCTGGTGACTCTTTGACCAGCGCGGCTGCCACCTCCGATGCGCCGTTCTCCTCTCGCAAGATGGCGCGAGCCCTGTCCACCACCTCCGAGAGCTTTAACGACTCCATGCGCGCTCCAGCTCGCAGTATCTGCCTGGTAGAGTCCGGCAGACCTGCCACAAAGGCACACCCCAGGCCCTCGTCCGACATTCCTCCGAACAGCGTCGCAAGCTGCTGCAGCTCCGCCAAGAAAACATCAACTGTTTCCCCGGGGCGGAGACGGCGGGTGCTGAACTGCTCATACGCAGCGTATTTATCCACCGCAAACGCACGCTTCAGCGCATCCTTGAGCTTCACCACGTCCTTCCTGTCAGCCTCCACCAGCTGCCGATACACAGCAGATGCTCCTCCTTTCAGCCGCAGGGGTATCACCAGCGTCTGCCTCACTGGCGGCTCCTGCAGCCCGCACACTAGCTCGACCTTCTCCAGCCAGTCGAGCACGTCACCGGAGCCGTCGAATTCCGGAATTAATTTGACATCAAAACTGGCCATGATATTAGGTGCCGAAATAGCTTGTAGGAGTTGTCTCTGATCACCACAGTTCGTCCGCCCGGCAAATCCAAAGGTCTCAAGAAAAAAGTGAGTATTCCGAACTTACAAAGTCAGACAAAGCGCCGTCTTCTGCACCACCTCGGCCACACCACAGAACGCTCAACAACACCTTCCAGACTCAGCCCTGACTGCCGACTGACTCAGCCTCTTAATCCCGAACAATGGCCGGGCGTGCCCTCCGCCCCCTCCCCTGCGGCATCAGTTCACCGACCCCATTCCCCTGCGGTGTCAGGTTCACCGTCGGCGGGCGCGTGACGGCCGCCCGTACCCAGGGCAGCGTCCAGCGGCCAGGTCCGGCCAGCCAGCGCTCGCTCCGCTGCACCACTACATTTCACTACAGATCGTCTGGGTGCTCGTTCACGCTGACAAGCACCGGCCCGTGCTGGTCGCGTCTGCTTACCGCGTGCCGACCAACACTGCAAGACAGCTCGCCGCCGACCTGGAGGATCTGGAGAACCAGCTACAGTTCATGCTGGCCAGCTACCCACGAGCGACTCTGATGGTCTGTGGCGACTTTAATAACTGTCTGTTAAAGTCTGCACGCACTGGTTCGCCAAACGCACTTTTGAGTATGCTCCACACGTACGGTCTACGTGTGACAAACTCTTCCCGAGCTACCTACTGTCCAGTGAGTAGTCTACTTGACGTCATCGCTACCAACCGGCCTGAGCTTGTACAGCGTGCTGGCGTAACCCGCTGTCATTACGGAGGGCCCCACGATTTTACTCGTGTGGTGCTGTCCTGCGCCGGTCGTCCGTCAACACAGCGTGCTGGTGACGTGTATCGCCGCGCTCTGAGCAAGATAGACGCAGCGGCGTTTTGCCAGCAACTGACTGATACCGACTGGACCGGAGTTTTTGACAGCGACACTACTGTGCACAAGTGGGCGCACTTCCAGACTGCGTTCCTCTCTGAACTGGACACTGTCGCACCGCTCAGGCGTGTCCGTGACAGGCGGAGCTCTGCGCCGCCCGTGTCCGCTGACACCCAACGGCTGCTGCAGCGCCGCCGCGCGGCGCTCGCTGGAAGTGACCGCGCCGCGTACAAGGAGGCCAACCGGCTGTGCCGCGCGGCCATCCGCCGTGACTGCCGCGCGCGGTACGAGCGGGAGATCAGGGAGAACAGTCGCGGTGGGCTGTGGCGGGTGCTGCGGCCCGTTATCGGACGGAAACAGCAGCAGTGCGATATTCCACGGATAACCCCGAATGCGTTGAACAACTACTATGTCGCAGTGGGGCTCAACACTGCTGCTAGTGTGCCGGTCGCCGCTTTGGCTGTCCCCACGCGCGTCCCACGTGTGTCAACTTGTGGTTTCGATGTCAGCACAATCGACCTGGATACTTTGTGTGCCACGCTCGCGGTGATGAAACCGTCCAATTCAACAGGAATTGACGGCATTAGCGTGCTGATGCTGCAAAAGTTTTTCTTGGGTGTGAGACATGCTCTGCTTGACGTTGTAAACTCGAGCCTTGTCACCGGTACAGTGCCGCACGCCTGGAAGCATGCGCTAGTCACACCCATTCCTAAAGCCGGAATTGCCACCGAACCGTCCGATACTCGACCCATCTCGATTCTGCCAGAAATAATGAAAATTGTCGAGCGCGTTGTACAGGCGCAGCTCATTGCTTATCTCGAGGACAATTGCCTGCTCTCCGATTGTCAACACGGGTACCGTAAATTCCGTTCCACTGAAACCGCACTGCACGTGATCACCGATCTGGCGCTTCACGCTATGGACAACGGCGAGATAAGTATTCTAGTACTTCTCGATTTATCTAAATGTTTTGACGTTGTTCCGCATGACAAGCTGCTAGAAAAGCTGTCTCTCTACGGCATCACTACCAAATGGTTCCGTGACTATTTGGCCGACCACGCGCAGCAGGTGCAGGTACGGTGCGCAGACGGAAGGATGCTACTTTCTGATAAAAAGAGCAATGTGATCGGTGTATACCAGGGCGGCGCCCTCAGTTGTATTCTGTACATGCTGTTTGCGAACGACCTTAGCTTGCATGTGCCGGACGGTGTTAGTGTTGTCCAGTATGCTGACGACACACAACTGATAGTGACAGGCAGAAAGTGTGACTTACCGCAGCTCGTCGCCCGTATGGAGCACGCACTCGACATGTTGTACCAGTGGTTTTGCTTCAACCGGATGAAGCTCAACTCCAAGAAGACGCAGATGTTAGTGCTAGGTACCCCCTCAATGCTGCGCAATGTACCATCTGTGACGTTGACCTTCAATGGAGATGTCATTCCAGACTCAGGAGTAGTTAAAAACCTCGGTGTTCAACTTGACAGGCATCTAAATTTTGAGGCTCAGATAGACAATATGTCCCATAAGTGCGCCGGTATTCTGATAGCCCTAAGTCACGCACGTCACGTCATACCTAGACCTGTGTTAAAGGGCATCACAGAAGCTCTAGTGTTATCCATTGTGCGCTACTGCATGTCGGTGTATGGGTCTTGTACTAGCACACAGCTGCAGTGTGGCCAAATTGGCAATGTTGTGGGGAAATCCTCCCCTAATGAAAAGGATAATGACATCCTAAAAATTGGGAAAAAGACATCCTCACGACTTTTTCACTTAAATATATCATACTGTTCTGCAAGCATCAATGTGTTTGGCAACTTCTTGCTAGGTCATAAAATACCTCTGTCTCAATGAGCGCCAATTTGAATATAGGCATATACAATTTTAAGCAATATTCATATTCTTATGTTCTGGCAATATTGATATAAAATATAGGTGCATGGCATTAGCAGTTGAAATCAGCATGCTGATGCTGCATGGGTGATGTGATTGTGACAAAATAAAAACTGCATTATATTCCAGTGTCTTGACTTTTGGAGCTGAGTTTGTACTTACCTACCAAACAACATGCACAGGTTTGGTAAGGAAATCACAAATTGAATTGTACAAACAACTAGGCTATTTCAATTTCAATTTCAATCGCTGCTCACCCAGCACAGATACAGCATATAGCCTTGGACCAGACTCGGATTAATATACAATACCTAGTTATCAATTGATCGCAAAGAATAAAAGCAAAACTAAGCTCAAACACAACCACTGAAAATCAGGATAAGCACAAACCCCTCGGACACAACACCAATGCATCCACAGCGTCCACAACACAAGCAGTCGTTCGAGATTCAAGGCCATCAAAGACACAATAATCCCCTGTTGACTCTTCATACATCATGCACCACCGCCCTGGCGTGCTTTGTTCAGCCTGTTACGTCACCGGTGGCCAAAAAGGAAGTCGTTATCGGGAAGTCAAAATCCCGAAGGAAGTCGTTATTTTCCCCCTAACAACCCCTAACTTATAATGGGGACAGCACCGCTAATCGACCAAACCAAGACGAGAAAATTAGATAATACGAAAGAAAATGAAATAATACATTGCATACGCGGTCATTTTCTTGGAAAATATGCGAAATGCTTGTTTTTGAGCCCCGTAAACTTCCGTCATTTTCATGCGAAAAATCCGCTGATTTTGCGGAAAAAATGGCTTCTGAAGAAATGAAATTGTTAATTCCCAGGCTCATTTTACGAGCTAAATGTTATACAAAGTGAAAGAAAATTGATGAATTATGCCCACCTATGCATCAAAACTGATATTAAGCCCACAATACTCTATTTTGACATGTTCAAATATAATGACATCCTTCGCCTGTTTTGGCGAAATTCTACCCCTAACAACCCCTAACTTCAACTCTTCGCCAAACTGTGAAAAACCATTTTTGTGATTTGGTATTCACATATATCATGCTTTATTGATTTCCCTACAATATTATCATCATTTTACCGGCTGTATTGTCTTAATTTTCACGTTTGGCTGGCTTTCGTGAGCCGCTGTTTTAGGGATGTCGGAAGTTTTTCTGCCGAAAATCTCTGAAATCGTGTGACGTAATACGGAGGCCGCGAAGTTCGACAGGTGCGTCGAGATTGATAATCTTGTACAATATTTTGTAGACGAGGAAAACCGAAACATTTGCTCCATACAAACGATTCGAGACATTAAATTGAATAGACAAGCAGTGTTGTGTTGTGGCCTTGTTGCCTTATTTCAGTATTTGATAGAAGCGTAATTGTAATAGAACTGATAGCAATACTTGCAAGCTATAAGGTACAGGGACCTAAGACCTTGATCCTGGAAAGATCTCAGTTAAAGTTGGGATGATGTTGGTCTATGCATGCACGTTTGTTATTTGTAGGTGGAGAGCGTAGACTGAGATTGCTTTGGAGAAGCATGGAACAGGAACACAGCCTCAGGTAAGAACGTTTCTCAGCATTTCGAGCCTTTAGCTCTTGCCATCATCAGGAATCCGCAACCGAACCTGGATGTTGAGCTCATTCACAAATATATAAGGCATCAGTTAAAATTTCATTTGTGTGCATCTGTTATTTTATCTGATTTGATACATTCATATACTTCAAAAATACATATTACCTAAAAACAACAACCAACCAACAATCAGAACTCAGAAGACATTTCCAGTGATGTTGGCTGGTTCTGTTAAGTTAATTATTAATATTTTGGATTAGCACCTCAGCAATGACATTGTCATTGCTAGTAAAAACCCTCTAGTTTCAAAGATTTTTCATTACTAGTTACCACCCATCTACTCTGTGCATTCTGACTGAAAGAAATGTAGGCATCTGGCCAGATTCTTACAGATTGATATATATATAGGTATCTGGTATGATAAAATTTGGTTTATGTGTAGATAGGTTGTGGGCTTAAGGTTGTAGGTTGTAGGTAATAGGTTTTGAGTTGGGACAGCCAGGTTGAAAGTTTTAGGTTGATAGGTAGCTAGGTCAGGTTACATCAGGTTAGGTTATGTTCAAAATATTCACTGGACTTCATATTCACATTTACTAAAGATTTCTTATATTGAGGAGTGATCTGTTAATATTGGACATTTGATGAAATGTTAATGTGAAGGCAGATGTGACGGGTATGCAGATTTCATTACATCAATCATTGCTTTAGTGTGTGAAAAAATCTTAATGAAGAAACTGCATTCTGGCATTTGCAAACACCATTTGAACTATGATGATGTATTGAACTGCTTCATTCTGAAGCCTGATCTGATTCAGATGGTACCTAATCATTTCAGGGATTTGGAGCTGTGTGTAAATTTAAAGCGATCTACATTTCTAATTCAACATAACTAGGCACTTATTCATTGCAAAACACTACTTATAATTGCAGTGGTACCTAGGTGAGGGGTGTTTTAATTAATGAGGAAAATACTGAGCAATATAGGTACATTATGAAATCTTTTCAACTTCACAACAACTGCATAGTACATTATGGCGACATCTATTGACTAGGTTGTGGTGTTTACAGAGCCACCTACTGGCAGACGTCCAAAACGAAACAACCAAGACGCGCCGTGCACTATGCGTTCAGACTCGTAATCGAACTGATTGGTGAATTGGCCCCAGTCAGTCATACCACCATTCGTGACTCATGTGACTGATTTGTGAACCTACCATAGACTCCTTACCTGCAAAGCATGACAATCTCGATGAGATGTCGGCGTGAATGCACTCAGCTAGACGCTGGTGTGTTGTACAGCACAGCTGATCCGCTGTCGTGTGGTACGATTTTTTTTTGTGCCCAACCAACATGGTATCGTGAACTTCGGTGTGAGACTGAGCACATACCCTGTAGTGCTAGGAAAAGGAAATGATAGGGTGAACTATGAGACCCACAACAGGTTGAGCAGGGAATAAATCGCCGTGTTTTTTTTCCTTCAAACTCTATAGGTATCTGTTCTCACGTAAATTTGCGACAGGTTGAAAAAAGCTTGAGTAAAATACAGTGACTCGGTTTTCTGAAGTTTGTCTGTCTCAGCAGATCAAGCAATGTCAGAACAAGCTCACATGCTTGATACTTGATCAGGATCGAATAATTGATTGGACTTTTTAAATTGGATTTTTCGTGCTTCCGGGCAATTCACGGGAAGAAGATCAGGGTTTGGAAAAAACGCGTCGAAATGACCGGCTATGGTGTTTTCCCCTAAAAAAGTGTGATAAGCTGGTAAATATTTTATGACCTATTCAGTAATAGCTCTAGGTCTTGCTAGATGTAGGTGTGTTTTTCCAGCTCTGTTAGCTCTGTTAGAGTCCGTCGGGCTGGTGCGGACTCATCACCTTAGTTGGTGCAGCTCGTCGACATATGTTGTCTCGTCTGGATATGGATTTGCGATCTGGCCAGCGATATAACGGTGACAAAATGCGCTCATCTCATCCGTTCGACCAACTCTTCTAGTTCAGTGTTACCCAGCCCAAAAAAAGATCGGCGATATGGACGTTTCGGTACCTTATTGCATTTTATTTTCCCCTCAGTTGCCGTTACTACACACAGTAATGAGTAAATTCATCGCACACATTGAACCCAAGATCACAGTTGCGGTTGGATTCTGGGATATGCACTAGGACATTAATGTCGAGGATGACATCGGGAGTTGTACTGGCCACTGGCCATATCGGTCAACATTTTATATTAGTGATAACTTTTCTTAGTTCTCATAATCGATGCAATTCTGATTCCTATACTGATGCAATGTTGATACAATAACTGATTCAGAAATGGTCGTATAGTCGATTAATTCGATTGATTCGAGAGTAACCTATTAAACACAGCACTATGCATTTACATTTTATAAAACGTGAATAGTTATGCAGTATGCGCAGCTGTATCTTCGGGGAGCAGACGTCGGTGTCCGAGGTCATCTGGCAGTAGGGATCTTGATGGATTCGTAGGTTCACGATGATGACAGGAGTGCTTGGAAATTGGAAGGCTCGCGATCTTCTTTCAGGAATGGATGAGGAATATGCCTGGAATAGAGTAAGGAGAATCAGCATCGGGAAGGTGGTGGTTGGCAAATGACCAGTGGCCGTTGAAGTTGTTCCTATTAAACGATTGTCTTAAAAAGGATTGCTATTTCTACATATGTATCACTGAAGTGCTTTATTCAAAGATACATCAGTACTGAATGTTAGTAAGGCCATTTCCCACCTTTTCTATGAAAATTAGAACTTAAAAAAATCAGTAGACCATTTTTTCAAAAAAATAGTTACATCCTCTGGCGGCTTTTTTTCTACATCCTCCCCCAAACGCAAAATGGATTTGGCCACACTGCACAGCTGCACCGTGTACAGAAGACCATCAACTTCTGCGCACGTGTCGTGACCGGGAAAAGGCGATGTGATCACATCTCGGGTGCCATATCGAGCCTTGGCTGGCTCACGGCCTAACAGTTGGTGGCTTACCATACCTTGTGTGCAGTCGAGCGGACGATGAAGTCAGGTCATCCGGACTTTCTTCTTAAGACCTTCGGACAGCGAGCCCACCAGCGGCATGATCATAACACCAGGCGAGCGGACTCGTTTACCCTTCCGGCCATCCGTGTGGAGGCCGGCAGGCGGCGACTCTGTTACCGCGGTGTGTCGCTGCTGAACGACAGCGGCATTGAGCCTGGCACTTTGTCTTTCCGGGCAGATGCCAGGCTGTTCGCTGGATCTCTCTGATTCACGATATCGTTTCTGGTGCGAGTGTATGCATGGTATGCGAATGTTTGTAGTCATTTCCGTGTGCCTGTTCCAACTTCCCATTGTATTACCATTCAGACGCGAGTAAGTGAAAAGCCATGTAATCGTGGATCTTATTCAAATAAATCTGTTCTGTTCTGTTCCCCCGCCGTTGCAGCGCGGCCCGTGAGCGGTACGACGCCCCCTTCCCTCCCCACCTGACCTTGAAGGCCAGCTGACCGCACGACAGTGCCCCCGATCGGCGCCCCCCGAGGGAGAGTAGCGGCCCGCCCGGGCCGCGCAGCTCCAATCGCGTACCCTGGAGACATGTCCGCTGAGTTCCCGGTATTCAGTGGTTGGGTTTGGAGCCGTGCGATACACATACGCAGTGATCGGCGCTCAAACGTTACACAATCTGTCAGTCCAAATACCATCGGGCGGAGGGCCCAGCCACGGTTAGGAAATGGGCCAGATTGAGTTCCAAAGTCCACGATCCCATCCATAACTAGTGATCAATGTATGCACACTCGGAGCGCAGACTGCCATGCCACAGGCGTTTAGGTTGTGCGTTACACGCACACTGTTTTTCGTCGTACGTAGACGTGCGATTCCCACAGTCACCGCGAGTGCAGAGGCGCCGGCCGATCGGTTGCCCCACCCCCGCCGGGCCCCGCGTCCCAGTCACACAGTTTTGTCGGGCCAGTCAGCTGACTGCGGCTGTGCGGCGGCCGCGGCAGCGCCGGCCCGTCAAGTAGTGTGGGCCCCACACCCGAGACCACGTCCGTGGGAACTCAGAAAACGAGCGAGCTGAGACTGCCCGGTAAATGTTCAGAATATATGAGGTGGTAGCACGACTATAGTTCGTTTATTTTCAAAAGGACGCTGGCTCAAAGTTCAATATCGAAGCTCTCACGTGAGTTTTGGCAGCTTCAGTGTCTGGCCAAGAATTTCTAACCGAAAAAATAATCGATTTCAAATTTTGCACGGAAAGTAGCTGGAAATTGTTCCTTAAAAATGAACATATTATGATGACGTCACTGGTGGCAGCAGGCACCCAAATGCCCGTGCAGTGGGACAAGTGTCAACGAATTTGGGTGAAACTTAGTTTTTCACTGTTGCCGAGCTTATAATCGAGTGAGCGGCTCCGTCCATGATAGTCATAAGTTAAATTGAAATACATGTTCGACAGCATGACGTCACCGCTGTTCTCATATCTGCTTCGAAAACGCCCATATGGAAATTATCGGGAAGAAATCACATGTCAAAATTAGTCGACGTTCGATTTTCTCAGGTTCAGTTTTTGCTCGTTTTGCTCGCTTAAACACGTGCTTGTTCGAAAAACATACTTGGAGCCAGCGTCCTTTTGAAAAAAAAAAAACGAACTATAACAAAATACTCCCTGCGACTAGACAACGCCTATAAAGCGACTACTATGTGTTCACTACTTCATTACAGTGGTGGATGCACCATGTGCCCACATTCTCCCAATACAAACCAAACTCTGGTATAAGCCGGACCGAATTTACAACGTAAGTTGCCCATCAAGAATATTAACAATATCCCTGATGACACCATCACACATGTCCGTTATGAATGCTCATAGAGCGTCAATGAAGGGACCGCAGATGGGTGACAATTTCCGCCGACGATCTGCGCCTGAAATCAACTGCAGAAGCCGCACTTAGCTCCATAAATATACACCCGACGCGGCCGGGCTCCGAGACATTCTGTCCCAGTGAGGTCAGCGCGATGTACCGAACGCGGTCAGCGGGCTTCAGATACGGCTCCCTGCTGTCGATAACGAGAACTGATAAATTGTCAGTGATTAGTGCTAAATACGTGAGAGTACCGGCAACAGGTAATCACCGTAACTCGATAATCGTCAACTGTTTGTTGGTTTCTGCGCTCAGTATCAGGCAGATTTTTTCTGGATCAGAGATCCATACTGCACAACATTGTTCTGTGTGTAGTGAGGGGTTCAGGTCAGGTCAAGCCCGGAAAGATGCATCTTCAACATGTCTCTGAGCGACAGTCCCCACTGTGCCCCGCAGTAGACCTCAGTCGGAGAGGGGAGGGGTGTCAGTCAGCGGAGGACCAGCGCTGCACGGGCAGATCGGCACGCACCAACCGAACCGCACGACGAGCGTGTCCGCTGCGGGGCCCGGTACGGGTGAACAGAGCAAGAGGGTGCCATGAAGGATCTGTGCAGGCACTGAGAATGTTTCAGTGCTGCAGGATACCTACGTCACTAACTAGATTTAGGATAGATAAGTGCTTCGAGGGATGACGACCGATTAAAAATGGTGACTTCCTCTTCATGTCAGATCAATGTTTACCGCTCCTCGCTAAACATGAGAACCATGCCAGATCAGCTTCCAAAACATTCGCAACCATTTTAAACACGTCCTCCCATCACCGTCACTGTAACAGCCCCCTATTGCCAAACATATAACCAATAACCACGCCCCATCGCAGCCTCTGTAACCCTGCGTCCCCCCCCGCCACCATGCCCGAGCGCGGCGGCGTAGGTGACTCGGTACTCACAGGTCAAAGTGTTTGTTCCACTTGGGACTGAGCGTAGCGTGGCACGTCTCCGTGCAGTGGCACTGGCCAGAGCCGTCCACGCTGATCCGAGCGAACGGGTCCGGCAACCCTGCGGACGGCCGAACAGATGGAGATTTAGCAGATGGAGATACAGAGGAGATGTATAGCACTGAACAGAGATATCACAATTTCATGGTATTTCAATTTGCAAAAAAAAAACATTTATTAGACACCCAGGCACTTTGGTTGATTTCTGGGTGGGTATGATTTACTTAGACTGAGAACATCGTCAAAAGGGTCGCCATTGAAAAATGGGATCCCATTAAGCTCACTTAAAATCAAACCAAGCTATAAACAAACAACCAGTGGCATGAAAGAGGGAGGTAAGGTACTCACTGAAGAAATCCTTCCTGGCCAGATCCTTGGCACATAATACTGAAATCATAAGCAGATTGTGAGAGCAACCCATCGACAGGGCTCCCTGGTCTTGACACTAGCTGAATTGATGGTAAAAAAAAAAACAATATAAGCTATAGGTATGCATCAGATTCATGCAAAGAAAATTTGTTTAATGCCCAAGAACCTTAAATGGACCAAAATGAGGTAAATAGGGACAAAAATGCTATGGGTTTTAAGATTATCAATCACCAAGATAATTAAATCGAACTAGAGAGGAACATTGGTAATCCTCACAAACAGATTAAGGACTCAACCTTCTCACACAACTGCCAGGTCCCTTCTCTACTACCACTCACTTGTCAGCCGTATTTTGGAGGTGCCATTCCTTCTGTGACCACTATTGGGTGACATTTTTCCCATGCACCATGTATTGAGTGATGGGCATTGCACTTCCACTGCTTTTCAGCACATCTGGAAACAAAACAAGGACAGACAATATGGGTCAAGTGTCACACGCACCTAGCAGCAACTAACAGAAAAGAGCATATAGAACAAGAATTCCACATTATAAAAATATCAACATGACAAGTGGAATAGCATGGCCACACTGATAGCTGGTTACTAACAGGACAGGAACTTTAGTTAAGGTTTAGACTGGTCAGTTTTTATAATATTGGGTCAGTTAGGCTTAGGTGCTCACATCAATTGAATCTCATTTAAAGATTGAATGCAATCACTAGTTGTCAGTTCTTGAGATGTAGAACAAGAAAGCAGGCCCTAGCCCTGCATGCATCAAAATGTGAGGCTAGACTGACTGCACGCATGGCAACAAACTAGATGAGCTGCACCAGCTACTAGAACTTTGTGAAAGTTAACAAGGGTTAACATTCCACTTAAGTACCTAAGCATCAAAGTCTAGAAACATGCACTTCACTTCTGACATAAAACTGCAATATACGGACCAACAAATGATCCTTGCATTACCCTTGTAAGCCTGCTGTGCACCATTTTCCTGGCACATAAATGTGCCAGAAAAGCAACTCAAACTGGGCATGGCACCACTTTTGGGCCACACTGATCCAGTATCCATGCACAATCCGCACTGCGCCCCTAGCAACTCCACTCTGCACCGGCGGAGTGCCCCACACCCAAGAGATCAAGATCTGGCCAACACTGCCATGCTTTACCATTACAGCCTGGAGCATGATCCCAACTGATCCTCACAATAACAAATATTTGACAGCAATCGAGTTCAAGCAATTGGATTTGAGAATCAAGTGAAATGACATGGGTATACGAATGGGTGGGGATGACGTGCAGGAGTAAAAAAAAACTATCGATCATGAACACTACCAGAATTTGGATAAAAGGATTTGGATGATGAGGAGCTATAGTCTGCTAATCTCCTCAGTTTTAAGTGCCTATAATTCAGGATTCCATCGAATGTCTCAAATCAAACTAGCAAGCACCTTCAGGCTCAAGTGGTGATAGGTAGAAGTTTGAAAGGGAAAACAAATAAAATAAATGGTGACTGATGCCTCACTCAGTCCTCACGAAACAAAAACCCAAGGCCCTAAATACACAAAAACCAACCTTCAGTTCAGCCCCCATACGCCCTGTCCTTTTCACAGCGAATGTGAAGTGAGTTGACAAGTGAGTTGGTGAGAAACGCTGCGTGGCGCGCGTTAGACGAAAGCCCAATTAGTTAGAGATGATGATTTTGCAGCCAGTTTTGAACTCGTGATGTTCACGAATCGATTCTCAAAAATAATTTTTGCGCTTTTTTAAAGCTCGAACATTTAAAAGTGATAAGAAAATCAATTGACAACAGAATGGAATGAATTTACAAAGTCATACTTAATTTGTGTCGAAATAAATCGGCCTTCAGATGGATAGAGATGAACCATTACACTTATAAAATACTCTCCACTCCGATCTCACATCACTCGTGAGTTGAGGTGGATGCGAGTTGTCGGCGAGTTCACGAGTTGGTTTGGGTGTTTTGCGTCAGGGTATATTGAGTGAACGTAGCGACTAGTGATGGACGCTTGAGCCCTGGCAGCTACGCGCCGTAATCCAACAAGAACAAGCGTAGCGACTAGCGAGGTATTATTATTTATATTGAATTGACATAATTATGCGAGTGAGTTATTGACCAAATTGCTGTATGTTGACAAAGCAATAAGCATGTATTGACATTTCTAAAAAGTGAAATAGGTTAGGTACCTATATGGCATTGGAAATATAGGGGAGGGTAGGGCTATTTAGTTACAAATTAAATATCTTAAAAAGCAATTGCTATGACACCAATAGGTATTTATGCAAGCGGAAATGCTGCACTTGTTTTACATGTCTGCGAGGTCAGACCTGGTGGTACGCCAAGTCACTCTTCAAGTTACCCCGAAAATGCCTATTCCAATTCCTTTGGTTTCCCATCATTCACGGAAAAATGAATAACTGTATAAAAATAATTATTTGCATGTGCATTCCAAATAAACTAGACTAGCCTGCGAAGAAAATTGGCACAGCTCTATTGCATAGGTAATTTGGATGCTAAGTGCGGAAAACCTAAAAGTGTAAGCTGTAACACATTGCCCCAATCTCTCCTAACCTTCTATTTACTCTAGGCTTGTGCATCAAGAGATTGTTTTTCACTTTAACTTATCAGAGATCAAGATCCACTGTAATCACAGGTTCAAACATTTTCTCTTGTGGAAATTCATTGGGATTATGAATAAAGACTATGTTTTTTGTTTACCCATAATTCATTTCAGACATGTGCATGGATACAAGGAATTGGATGTGGGATCTGATGCCACAAATCTTGATCTCTTGCTTAATTACTTAGTTACTTGATGCATGGAAATTTAGGCAGGCCAAGAGCAGTGGCGGATCCAAGGGGGGGGGGGTCACATGGGTCATGGCCCCCCCCCCCTTGAGGCCCGGGGGCCCAAAGACCTGCCAGGGGCACCACCGGCCTATCAGGGGTATCACAGTCCTGACGGGGGCACCACAGGACCGCCAGGGGCACCACAGGCCTAGCAGGGACACCACGGGCCTGGTGCCCCTGGGCCCTGACAGGACTGTAACGCCCCTGACAAGCCTGAAGTGTCCCCGGCAGGCACGTGGTGCCTCTGACAGGCCTGAGGCGCCCCTGCAAGGCCGGTGGTGCCCCTGGCAGGCCTTAGGTGTCCATGGCAGGCCTGTGGTGCCCTTGCTAGGCCTCTGGTGCCCCTAACAGGCTTGTAATGCCCCTGGAAGGACTGTGGTGCCCCTGGGCCCTGACAAGCCTGAGGTGCCCGGTCATGACAGGCTCGTGGTGCCCCTGACAGGCCAGTGGTGCCTTGCTAGGCCTGTGGTACCCCTGGCAGGCCTGTGGTGCCCCTGACAGGCCCAATGTGCCCCTGCGAGGCCGGTGGTGCCCCTGGCAGACCTCTGGTGCCCCTGGCAGGTCTGTGGTACTGGTGCCCCTGGCAGGTCTGTGGCGCCCCTGGCAGACCTGTGTTGACTGGTGCCCCTGCTAGGTCGCTGGTGCCCCTCACAGACCTGTGGTGCCCCTGGGCCTTGACAAGCCTGAGATGTCTGGCTATGACAGGCTCGTGGTGCCCCTGATAGACCAGTGGTGCCCTTGCTAGGCCTGTAGTGCCCCTGGCAGGCCTGTGGTGCCCTTGCTAAGCCTCTGGTGCCCCTGACAGGCTTGTGGTGCCCCTGGAAGGACTGTGGTGTCCCTGGGCCCTGACAGGCCTGAGGTGCCCATGACAGGCCCGTGGTGCCCTTGCTAGGCCTGTGGTGCCCCTGGCAGGCCTCTGGTGCCCCTGCTACCCCTGCGCCCGGAGAGGACTATGGTGCCCCTGAAAAGCCTGAAGTGCCTCTCGACAGGCCCGTGGTGCCCCTGACAGGCCCAAGTTACCCCTGCGAGGTCGGTGGTGCTCCTGGCAGGCCTCTGATGCCCCTGGCAGGTCTGTGGTGCCCCTGGCAGGCCTGTGTTGACTGGTGCCCCTGCTAGGCCGCTGGTGCCCCTCACAGGCCTGCGTTGCCCCTGGAAGGACTGTGGTGCCCCTGCCCCTAGGGGTGCTCATGGGCCCAACAGGCCCGTTGTGCCCCCGACAGGCCTGTCGTGTATACTTGCTAGACCTGTGGTGCCACTGCTTCCTGGCAGGCCTGTGGTGCCCCTGGCGGGCCTGTGGCGCCCCTACAAGGCCGTAGGTGCCCCTGACAGGTTTGTGGTGTCCCTGGAAGGACTTTGGTGCCCCTGACAAGCCTGAAGTGTCAAGGACAGACCCTTTAGACGCCAGGGTCAAGTTCGTCGGACTGACAACGATTCGCTTACCTGATAACGTTCCTGGTAAGTACTCACTACTCAGCGTCCACAACATATATACACATAGCACATTCATATATACTTGCTTACAATTGGTAAATGTGGTTGTGGCTTAGAGTTAAGATACTGACTAAAAATAAAAAATAAAAAGAAAAAAACCCTGAAAATGGGGGCACCACCGAAATGAAGTGGACGAAATCCGTTGAGTTTTTAATTTTGGGTATAGGTAGGGGCACCACTTCGATTCATGACCCTCCCCTTGGAGTTTTCCTGGATCCGCCCCTGGCCAAGAGCCTGTAGTGTCTGCTCATGCCAAGACCAAGTTCTTGGGTGACAGTGTTACTGATCATATGGTTGAGGCAGGGTGAAGTGCAGATGTTTCGAGTGAGAGTCAGGACAGTTCAGGACAGTGTCAGGCACCAACACCCTCAATGTGTTCCCTCATGGGAACACATTGAGATGTGTTCACATTGACATATTGACACATTGACAGATGGTGGCAGGCTGTTCCAGTTGTTGATGACTGACTGAGAAAGGTGACAGCATGGGGCTTCACAAGATTTCAGGAGTGCCTTCTTGGGCTCTGGTCATAGTCCTGTTAAAAAAAATCCCCATATCTCATCCAAAAAGATCATAAACCCAGTTTCAAGTTTGCTTAGAGATCTGTTGGGAGGATTGATCCATGCTTTTATGGGAGATACACTGAGATCTCACATACTGAACACAGCTATGTATGTGTCTGCCCTATTAAAATGTGATCTTTGTTTTGTTACAAGTTTACATAGAATTTCAGTGGTTCTGCCCAGCTTTGAAGGGATGACAGCTTAGGCAGTTACCAACACTTCACAAAATATGCACACACAATATGGCCATGAAGAGACTGTGAAGCACATGGTGCATTTTTGAGTACCCATGTATAAGAAAAGGTGCCTAGGAAGCTTAGTGATTTCCATTTTCAACTCTACCATTCAATATTTTCTCCCACACCCCATTATTGCAGGTCTGATGACTGCTAGCATCCGGCTGTGATGTCCGACTCCGCTGAACCCGCGGAGGGTGGCGGTGGTGACCCTCCGGCCGCCGGACCCGAGGACGCCCCCGACCCTCCAGCTCCCGTCGCGGACACAGGGACCGGGCCGGATACTGAGAGCACTACCAGCCGGGCGGGCACGGAGACGGGTCCGGACACCGAGAGCACCGCTGCCCCGGCGGATACCGGGTCCGGAGCCGGAGTGGACACCGGAGCCGGAGCTGGAGCGGACACCGGGTCCGGAGCCGGAGTGGACACGGCGCCGGGGGCAGATACGGAGACGGACACGGATACCAAGAGTGATGCACCGTCGGAAACGAAAGCCAAAGACAGAGGTGAGGGGAGATCCAGCCTAGAAACATGCTAGGTACTGCACGTTAAAATATACGGCCTCAGGTGTGTGATTCTAAGCTTGGCTGGTAGGCACGAATCAGGTTTAGTCGTTATACGTTTATGCAGCTTTTACATTTATGAATCGCTGAGTGCTCCGCCCGTTTGATTGAAAAGAGTCGTTGTAATTTGAACAGCTGGTTAGCTGAATTGTCTGAAATAAAGGCTCAAAGGCTTGAACTTTTTGCTGTATGAGCTATTTTCGTGAGCAGTCTATCATTGCCCATCCTCATCAGTGTCATTTTATTACTTTTCCTCATCTTATGTGAGTAGTGTTAAGTCTGACCATCGATATGATCAGTCAGTTTAATCCCGGATGAGTCTGTTCAGTTCAGCTGCCAGTAATCAATGTGTTGAGTCCCAGTTAACAGTTTTTTCAGTTCATGCTAGCCACTTTATTTCCCTAAATGGTCTATTAGATCTCGTATAAATTATCTGCTCATTCTTCGATACCCGGCCTGCTCGGTCTTTCACGATAAGGTAATCATTGGCTCCCCAACAGGGCGATAAGTGAGTTTTCACCGTTCTGTTGAAGCGTCCATCCGCTATTCTGCGATCGGTCTGCCTGGCCTCCGCTGACCATCCGATCTGCCTTCCCCAGTGAACCTGCTGCTGAAGGCGGCCGGAGACGCTCCGATCATGCGGCAGCGGCTGTGGAAGGTGGATCCGGCACAGAAGGTCACCTGGGTCATCCAGTTTATCAAACGCTACATCCGCATGGAGCCCGAGGAGTCACTGGTGAGGCGGGGAGACGCTGGGGAGCCAGTGGGGAGTCGCTGGGGAGCCAGTGGGGAGTCACTGGGAGGACTGAGCGGTGGGGAGTCTGGATATAGGGAAGTCTATGTAGGGAAGGGAGATAGGAAGAACCCATTGGTAGACAAGGATAGGGATGAGCCGATTGAGAGATGGGGTGGTCCCTGGGGAGGAGGAGGACTGTGGGAAGAGCCGCTGAGGAGGTGGGATAATCGCTGGAGAAGTGCGGCTCGGGAATGGCTGAGGAGAATCGTCGGGAAACATGAGGGCGGGGAAATTATTGGTGAGGAGGCTGGACGATGAGTACTCGCTGGGGGGGGGGGGGGGGGGGGGGCGAGTCGCTCTGAAGAATTTTATAGGAGGTGGGCTGATGACTATGTCGCTGAGGATGTATGTATGTGTCATTCACTAACAAGGTGGAAATCGTTCTCGCCAGGGGAATGGGAAATAGCAGGGGAGGCGCAAGAGTTGCTGCTGGGGTTCTGGATAGAAAAAGCCAATGGCCAATGGGGCACGTGAAATACAGGTGTTGCATGTCATTGTGGCGCCTTGGAGCCGTACGTTTGTTGTCGCTCTCCTACCTACCCCATAGAAAGTTGCGTGGATTTTATTTTTACAAATATGCGTCAATGTTAAAACGCCGCTTTCCACCCAGTTATTGGCTGGCCCAGCGGTCAGCACAGATGGGCGGGTTTGTCTTCACTGCTGCCTCCACAGGCGAGTGTTCCGCTCGTCAACAGTGTCGCCCTCTCGTAGCGCCGCGCTGGCAGGTCTCTCCTGACTGTGCCGGCGGCCTCTGACTGACCGCTCCCCTCCCTGACCTCACGTCCTGCACCCCGACAGTTCGTGTACGTCAGCCAGGCGTTCTCACCCGCACCGGACCAGACCATCGGTAACCTGCTCGAGTGTTTTGGATCAGAGGGAAAACTGGTGATGCACTACTGCAAGACACAGGCTTGGGGCTGAGGCGGCTCGGGCTGTGTCGTAAGACGCGGGACTGGGGCTGAGGCGGCTCGTACTGTGCCGTAACTGCAGCTCCGGGACTGAGCCTAAACTGCTGACCCGGCTGTGACGCTAAGTCAGGCGGCAGAGTGGTGGGTGACACTCCCAAGTGATGATGAAGGAGGAATCAGAAACTGTGATCTGAGACTGCAGGCGTGTAATTACTCTGGACGGTCAGAGAGACATGGAGCTCACTGTGTGCGTCTCCAGCCTTGTGCGCAGCGGACGCTGGGTCGCGTCAGTTGTCAGATCCGAGCGTGGTCTGTTAGATCGCATCTGCCAACTAGAGGCTGCCTCAGGGCAGTGTGCGCTGCTTCTATGCGTCCGATGTCGCACGGAGAAGCATGAAATGCAGACGGGATGCAGTTCCTGTCCAGCCTTGATCTAGCACTCCCGTTGGCTCCGTGCATCTACAGTCCTCGAGATGGTATTCCTGATAAGTGGCGCTGAGAGACGTGGGGAGCAGCTCAGTGTGGCCCATGGATGGGTGAGTGTGATGGGGTCACGCTCACGATTCCTTTTTTTGTGAGTGGTGTGTTCAGTGTTTCATGTGTGCATTGGTGCATGTCATGTCAATCGTTAATCATCACGGTGAATGCCTACAAAATGCCAATTAGTTGAATGCAATGCATGATTGTCGCCTTC
Source organism: Amphibalanus amphitrite (assembly GCF_019059575.1). Classification (NCBI taxonomy): domain Eukaryota; kingdom Metazoa; phylum Arthropoda; class Thecostraca; order Balanomorpha; family Balanidae; genus Amphibalanus; species Amphibalanus amphitrite. The sequence goes on along the minus strand of NW_024882276.1, from coordinate 187,918 downwards.
CTCTCCGGCAATTTTCAAAAGCAGTTATATTCAAGTCGAATCCGCATTGTTTCATGTTGCAATTTTAAGAATAGTAAATCTCTTCAGTGATTTTGTTCCATGCCGGCGGGTTTACTGATGGTGAGTCATTTTGTGATATGGCCGATGATTAGTGATTGCCTTCTTCGTCGACTGTCCGGGTCTGCAGATTGTAGTTTTATTTATGCCGATCTATGTGCTGGTCCGCAGCTCCTATGGTGCGACTCGCAGCACGCCATAGAGGTCAGTGTTTCCCATAGCTAATGGATTATAGCAAGGGGAAGAGAGTGCCCGTCAGTATATCAGCTTGTGTGGGTGATTTTAGTGTATTTTTGTCGTGCTTAGTGTTATTTGTCAGTCATGATTGCGTTGTACTTGCATTATAAAGCGTTGATTCAGATATTTAAATAAATATAAGATTGTGCCTTTTCAGTCTATAGTTCCATGCACTCGCTAGGTGTGTACTCATTCCGCCTAAGTCGAATCGCATTCTTAGTAGATAGCAATGGAAATGGCTAGTTCAGCGTTGCAAGAGGTATACGATCTCGCACGCACTTCTTGACCACTCGAAGGTGAAGAGGTGGGACGGGCGGGCGGAAGTAAATGTTTCTGCAGAGAGGCCTGTACCACCCTCATCGTGATCCGTTGTGTTGTTAGAGCTGTTGGGTGTGCTGCCATTTGCTGAAGGGCATCCAGCATTAGGTCGATGTTTGGTTTCCTGGTAGGTGTCGCCACTGCTGTGAGACGGAGATGTGCAGCGCGCACTGCTACTGAAGTCGCGTAACATGGCCATATTACCGTCACTTTAATTTGAGCAGAGGTCGCTTTTTTACGTTGTGTAGGTAAGTGTTTACAAAGTAGGTAATATAGTTAAAGGCATGGCTCGGGTGGGCTACCATTTATATATTTTTCTTTTTAGTTAAAAAAAATTCATAGTGTCAGGGCTGTGACGAAAAATAAGTGGCCTAAATCCGATGAGAAAACAGGATTTGGGGGTACCCTAGGTTTGGCTCCTGCATGAGTTGGCCCCAGTGCTGCCAGATTTGGAGGATTTCCGCAAATCTGGAGGATTTTGAACTCTATTTGCGGACAAATTTCGCTTTTGGAGGATTTTTGAATCTGGAGGAAAATCTGGAGGATTTGTCGCCCGATGATTATATTCAATTTCATGGAAAAATATAACACATTCAAGACTAAAAAGGCATTTTCCTGCCCAGCGTCACTATACCCGTTAGGATATATCACGTCCTTTATCACCGTGAGACTGCAGAATGTCTCAGTCTGTAGCTATATCTACGAGGGTACCAAACTACTGGCGGATCTAAGGGGGACATTTGGGGCAAATGCCCCCGGTTCCCCTGCAGCGCCCGAAATCGACGAAAATGATCGTTTCTTTTTGAAGGATAAAACGAAAACTAAACGACTTTTATAAGAAAAAGTATCTTTTAAACTGCACAGCAGTGCGAAAGGATTCGAAATCCGATGGTTTTTAGAATTTGGTGAATTTTTTTTGGGGGGTAGAGCCCCCCGCAGCGTCCAAGACCGCCTTGCCATATCTACCAATAGGATTTGGAGGAATCTGGAGGATTTTTGTAACTGATCTGGAGGATTACAGCATTCCCCATCTGGCAGCACTGGTTGGCCCCCCCCCCCCAAAACGCAAGCCTGGATCCGCCAGTGGCCACCGAGTGATAGCTCTGGAATGATAGCTTAAATCAGCTATTATCGGTGGAATCCGTCGTGCGTGGCATGGGAGTGCGTGCCCCTGCTCCGGGAGGCAGTGAGGTGGAGGGAAGTGCAGTGCAGCAGTGCAGTGAGGTGAAGTGAAGTGCTCCGGGGCCGGGTGGTACATGAGCATTTGCCACCGACACATGCCACCGACACCGACGTTGATCGACTTTGGTGAGTCTGACACGTTGTATCTTTTGACATATCTTATATTGTTTAAGTGCTTCATATTCCGACTTTGGCAAATCGCGCTTCTTGGTCTGAAGGAAAGTTGTGTTGTTTGCGAAAATAGCTCCCAACAGAAAAAAATCTTGGAACTGATCCAGTTTTTTTTTTTTTTGCTCCAGGCATGGGGCTTGGTCAGTGGTCAGTTCTTCCGTCGACTACCACTTACAATGGAGGACAACTACGACAACAACACAGGGTCTCCGGTTCCGTCTATCACTAAACGCCGTCTGGTCGTGGATGAGGTCGAACTTATGGCCATGAACGGAACGTCGGTTCAACGACCCCCCCCCCCCCGCCTCCCCCAGTCGATCTTGCGTTAATCGTCGGTCACTGCGAGTGTGCAGGTAGGTATATGAGCGACCTTTCGTTATTTCCCGTGCGTTTGTTTGTGTATATATTTACATTTGTTTTTCATGCAGATGATATGAAGTGCTAATAAATGTTCCATTATTATCTTTTAATTTTATAATGTGTTGGATGCTTGAAAAATGCACTTACACGGGAATATTGCAGAATGCAAAACACAATCATTGAGACTTGTAGTTATCACTTATCTAGGATATAACCTTTTTTGCACGTCTTTTCGGCCTTACACAATTTCCTTTTTGGTAATTGATTAGTCCTTTTTGCAGTAACTAGTGAAAGTATGTGCTGCTAAAGAAAGCAGTTTTTGCGAACTTTTCATGCAGCAGCTTTAACTAGTATAGATATTCTACTTTCAGCCACAATGCTTTTGTTAGCATTATTCTACTTGTCGTGGGGTAACAATAGCGCTAAAACGGTTCATATGTGAGTACAGAAGGTACTAACTGCATGCTATTCTTAGCACCTTTTAAAGTTTAGCACCGCTAGGGTACTGAAAATTGGTCTAGCAGGTGTAGGGTACTACATTTACCACATGCCGAGATATCCCTTTAACATTAGCACGTGCATTTGGGAAATGGCTTCGGCCCGCCTCGGCTAATGTTGAAGGTATTTGGGAAACGATTCGGCCCTAGGGCTTTTTGATTTTCCCAGACAAAGTTTTACTGAATATTCTGAGCGGAAGATCCAATTTCAAAGAAGATATTTACGGATTGTGTGTTCACTAACAGCAACAGCAAAAGTAAGTGACTGCGTGTTTACATACTTTTGCTGTCAACGTAATTCAACTAAACAAGGTTATCGTTCCAATGCCAATGTATTTATTGCTGCAGAACATGGTCGGAATAATCATTATTTCTACATAATGCACGCAAAAAAACGAACAATTTAAATGCGTGAAGCATCTTAACGTGCCACAATGAAACATTGATTTTGTTCCAGCTGGGATCCAAGACGCGTTTGATTCAGCGTTTCACCCAATTTTTAGTTTTCCTCACGGTTTCCTCACTGCTGCTGGACTCCATATCTTTATTCTAACTTCTGGCGTTTCACCATCTTCATCCTCAGCTTTTTCATTCCTAAATAAAGGGAAGTAGGAATTTCATCTTTCATACTCAACGCAGCCTTATAATGAAAAACCCACCAAATAATCACGGTGACTATAAATATGAACATAGTATTAATATAATATTAACACAATATTAAGATTAAAGTGTAAAATATCAAATGAATATGATATTAACTGTTGCGCCGGTACGGCATGTGGTAAATCTCACAGTGTATATAAATACAGTGGCGGCAAATGCGCTTGGTCACGTGACCAAATCTGCACGTGCGGTTGTGGCGAGGGCACTTCCCGAAACTCTGGTGCCAACGGCCTCGCGGCGCCCATAGAGAATACATGGGACCTTTTCTTTTCAGACCTGTCGTGTCTAAACCAAGCCATTTAGTGCAAGGATACGACTGGTTTGAGATTCAGTAGTCTTTTGGCTATAAGTCGGCATAAGAAACGTATTTTTATCGGCAAAATTCGTAAAGTACCAGGTGGTTTTCCGCTACCCTGCACGCCTCCTAGCCCCCCGACCGGAGGAGTCAGTAGCGCTCCACTCACGACTTTTGGCGATAGCTCAAAACACCTTACAGCTAGAGGGCTACTATTTGGCACACCTTATCCTTGCTTCCATACGCATCTTTGGAAACCAATTGCATTTCCGTCTCAGGTCAGATCACTGACTTATGACGTCACACGTGAACCTCTGCAATAGTCCCAAAATACTGAAACTTCGCAATGCCCTCGGTGCCAGAGGAGCTGTCACAGCGAGATGATATATACAGGACCTAGTATCCTCTAGAAGTCTCAAAACTTGTATATCTCGGATTTCTCCTAGAGGTCTCTTACCTGGTACTCTTACCTGGTGGGGCTCCTTCTGCTTCGCAGCCGGTAGTAAGGACTGGAGCAGGAGGAACCCGGATAGGATCAGGACACGCCAGTCACAGTCTCCCCACGATGATGTCCTATAGATATGGCCAGATGACTGGAAAGTGTGTGTCCTCGTGGTATATGCCATTGGAAAACAACACTTATCGGTATGTTTGCACAAATATCGCGAGTCAGATGTAGTCGTACAATGTGTTACCTAGTGCCTGTGCGAGAAGTCGTTTGAAAGACGACAGATCTGAAGCGGCCACCACGGCCTCTGGCAAACTATTCCAGATAGCCACCCGACGATGCGAAAACGAGCGCTGCCGCACGTTCGAAACAGCACGTGCTACATGCAGCTTGAAGCAGTGACCACGAGTTCCACCTCGGGGAGGCTGATGGAAAATGTCCTCAGGGGTTATTGTGCTCTTCCCATGGAAAATCTTCCAGTACTGTATCAGATCGGCGCGAATTAGTCGGCCTTGCACAGAGAAAAGGTCAAGTTCCTTCAGCCTCTCCGCATAAGTCATGTCATGCATCCCTTCAATGTGTTTTGTCCATCTGCGCTGTACCCTTTCTAGTTTACGCACATCCTCAGCATATTCGGTGTACCACAGACAAGACGCATACTCAAGCACAGGCCTTACATGCGTCCTGAGAAGGAACAACATGAATGCGGGTGATCGACAAACTGTAGCCTTTTTAAAATTGTGACACAGTCCACCGGCCTTATGCACTACAGTGGCTATATGTAGATGAAATTTTAACGAATCATCGACCAACACTCCTAGGTCGCGCTGCGAGTGATGGATCGGAAGTGGTGTACCGTCTAACGTGTACAACGGATGAGATTGGCTACAGAACTTCCGGGAAAATCTCAACACCGCACACTTAGCCTTGTTCATGCGCAAGCCCCAGGACAGAGAGGTCTTATACAGCACGTCAATATCTTGTTGCAGTGTCGGATCTGTCTGGGGATACAACGCCACAGAGTTGCGCGCAACAGAAGCATACAATTTAAGGTCATCGGCAAACATCTTAAAAGTACAGGAAAGCTTTGAGCACACAAAATTAATATATATCAAAAACAACAGCGGACCTAACACGGAACCCTGTGGAACACCACTGCACACGTCTCTGCTGCTGCTTAAGTTACCACCAACACACACCTGCATGACTCTATCTGTTAAGAATGAAGAAATCCAAGAGAGTAGGCATCCATCAATACCCAACAGCTGAAGTTTCCTAAGCAGTATTCTATGACACACCACATCGAACGCCTTGGAGTAATCAAACAGAACAAGATCAACGGTCTGACCTGCGTCAACTTTCAATGATACGTCGTCATAGACAAGTAGGAGCTGTTCCATCACCGATCTCTCGGGACGGAACCCAAACTGGTGCTCCGATATAATTCTATTTGAATCCAGGTACTCGTATACATGTTTGGCAATGACACGTTCTAGCACCTTACAACAGACAGGGGTAAGACTTACGGGTCTATAATTAAGGGGTTCATATCGCTTTCCCTTCTTAAACAGCGGTATTACATTAGACCTCTTCCAGGCAGTGGCGGCGGAAGGTATTCTAGGATAGGGGTGCAAACGATATTGAAGCGCCCCTTCCCGCTGGGCGCCCCTTACCATGCCGATGGCCGTCCCTGCACTGGAAAATCAGTTTCGCCCCTATACAGGCGCCCATAGAAGTTTGCAGAGTGCTATTCCTGGTCATAATCATCTCCCCAGTAAAAAAAAAAACGCAAAATACGCCCTAGCACTAGGGGTGTAACCGCCCATACGGACAGTGCAATTTTACAGGCCCCAATCTCGGACCTCCCTTAACATTCATATGTTGTAAACGGCAAACCGCCCCCGATAAATGTTACACAAACTAATTTCCTCTCGCATATCGGCCATCAGGCGCCCCTTTTTATCGCATGGAGCCTCCAACGCTATAAGCCCTCATATGTTCGTGTTGGCGTTCGGAGGCTATCGCCTTCAAAGACGTCTCCATAAATGTTTCTTTTTCGTCCCACACACAGGCGCCCCTCTCGCATGCAGGCGCCCCTCTTCCGCATGGCGCGCTTCTCGAGTAGCTGCGCCCTCCTAGCCTTTATCGCCTGGCAAGATTATATTCGACAGGGTCGGCAGCATCTGCCTTTGTTTCAGATAAGGATGCCCTCCACTCTTCAGCATATCAAAAGATACTTTTCCCACGTCATTGCCACCCTCTTCGTGTCACAAGTGCCTTTATCAGTTGCGGTGTCGCCTCGCACTGCTCAGCTTTATGGCTGCCGCACCTCTTAACTTCCTGCCTCCTCTACAGATTTTCGAGGCGCCCCTTTCCATAGCTTTAGGGTGCAGCTGCCCCCCTTGCCCCCCTGCTTCCGCCGCCACTGCTTCCAGGCGCTTGGAACGGTACCTTCCACAATCGATCGGTTAAAGATAACATGTAAAGGGTAAGTTAGGACATCACTACAATTTTTTAACACTAGCGGATGAATAAAATCAGGACCCATTGCAGAGTTTGTGTCAAGGGAGCGAAGATGTGACAGCACATCCTGCGCCGTAACTCGGATAGCGTCAATAGAACCGTCAAAGGTCTGATGAGGCTCTTGGGCAGTGGGGACCTCTTTCATAAACACAGAGGCAAAAGAAGAGGCCAGTATTTCACCCATGACTAATGGGTCCGAAGTCAGTTGTCCCGTATCTAACCTTAAAGGCCCTACAGCAACCGGCGCAACCTTCTTAGATCTGACGTAAGAGTGCAAGAGTTTTGGACACTCACTGAACCTCTGTATCATAGATTGCTCGTATGACGCCTGAGACATCACATCAAAGTTACGAACTCTCTTGTTTATAGTAGAAAAATGAACAAAGGCATCGCGGGCCGCAGCGGATGTCCGGCCGCTATGCAGCCTGACTCTTTTATATGTCAGCCAAGCCTCGTGTCGCCTGCTTAGTAAACTCCTAGGTGGATTTTTTGACCAGGGTGGCTTGCCACCCGAGCTCCTGCTTTTAGGAGGCACATGATCTAACACTTTACTAACGACAATGTCTCTAAATCTGTCAAAACTATCAGAGGCATTTAAATATCTAAGCTCAAAATTCCAATCAACCAATCCTAGGTCCTCCTTCAATCTACGATAATTTCCCTTGTGCCAAGAGAACTTCCCTTGCACTGCCTTTGCTACTGATGACTCGCCACTGAAGATATAGTCAAATACTACAGGCACATGATCACAAGCAGGCAAGGGGGGTTGCACTATGACACTGCCAATTCTATCCCACTCAGAAGTCAAGACGAGATCTAATGTGTTTCCAGACCTAGGAAACGTGGGCTCTGACACCCACTGTACTAGACCTTTTGATTCAAACACATCCATAAATTTAGTCTCAAGTGGCGGGTACGAGCCCACTGGTAAGCACCCAGATTGACACCACTGAATACCTGGAAGATTGAGATCACCCAAGACTACAATCTCTTTGCCCTCCACAATACTCTGTAAACAATCAACAAGAGCATCATTCTTCGCTAAATCATTTGAAGGGGGTCTATAAACACACGCAAAATACACATTGTAACTAGCTAGACGAAACAACAAAGCATTATCAGTGAGATCAGCTACTTCATCAACCATTAAAGACTCATGGACATAAGCACAGACTCCGTGTTTTCCTACATCGCCAATCACATCCTTACGAAACAACTGGAAATGTGGAATAGAAACAATGGCATTCGAGACTGAGGACGTTAGATGAGATTCAGTAATACATATAATTTTCAAGTCATGCTGCTCAATTAATCTCATTAATGAGGTCATCTTACTGCAGATGCCATTTACCCGCGCCCCACTGGGGGGGGGCTATTTATAGCCCCCCCTCCCGTTTTTCTGCAATAACTTCCAAACCGCTTGACGGATCAACGCCAAACTTTCAGCACCTTCGGCTGCATCAATTTGACACCTTGTGTCAAAATTTGAACTTCGTAGCTACCATAGGTCGGCCGGAAATGACGTCAGAGTGACGTCATGTTCGTCCGATTTCGACGCAAAACATTGAACCACGGCAATCGCTCCCAAGAGCTCAGTTTTTAAGCTAGATCCAATTTCTTTGCACGAATGGACTCAGAATTGACCGCGCTATCAAACTGCTATCTCGGATTTTCAAAATTTTGAAAATTTCGAAAATTTTATATAATAATATTCAAAATTTATATTTTTATATTTTTTTTCAAAAAGTTTTTGACTTTTCGAAAAAAACGGAATATATGTGACAGAACGCATGATTATGACTAACTCTAGCAAGTTTTAGCTAAATATCTTCAAAAATGGCCAAGTTATACGCATTATTGCAAAAAATTCACAATTATTAATTTTTCAAATCAATTTTTCAGTACGTATTTGACATCGTACACCAATATAAATGGCACCATCGTGTTCCTGAGCTCAAACTGCATCCAATAGACACCTTTTTTGTTGAAAAATTTTAACTTCAAAATTTGACCTTTTTTGACCTGAAAGTGACCTGACCTAAGCTAAATTCGACTCAAAATGACCTCGAATGACACAGACGACATCAAATTCGAAATCTATGGCCTAAATGGACCATAAAACATGTGTCACGTGACCGACGCATGACATAATATTTCCGTGACCTGTGATGACCTGACCCTGACCTGAAAATCAAAGTACAAGTTTGGTACCCTCAAGGTATCTAGAGCATCTGTTCACGAGTGTGGAAACCAAAAATGAGCCTGATCTGACTTGTAAGACGGCGGCCAGAGCCCAAAATGTGAACAAGCCAAAATGCTAATAATTTTTACTTTGACCTGACCTGTGACGTCATCGGTGACCTCGAGGTCAATGAAATTAGGTTTCGCTCGACAGTTTTTCCGGGGCTATCAGACGCCGTTTGAACTTTGACGATCGGCCCAGTAGTTTCGGAGTTAGGAGGGGGGGCTATGAATAGCCCCCCCCCCAGTAGGGCGTGTTATACACAGACCCCAGTGGGGCGCGGGTTTACATTTACTGTACAACATTTGATCACAGTGTGCTGCAGACTGGGAGACGGGTCACCTAGTTTTCCTGGTTGACAGGGGTGGTGGCAGGTGCTCCCACACTATTCTGGGTCTCCGTGGCAGGCAGAGCACTCGCCGTGGGCATGGCCTCAGTATCAGTGCCACTAACAGGGGGTTCCCTGGCAGGTGCTGCCTGCTGGTTACACTCTGACTTTCTCTGAGCTTCGGCTCCACCGTGAGGCCGAGGCACGCTCGCTGTGAACACCCGAGCGATAGGTTGTTGCTGCCTTCTCATGTTTAGTTCCTGTCGCTGGGTGAAAGTTAAGTCCCTACGGATGTAAACATGGTCGTACTGTGATCCCTTCAAGAATTTTGCCTTGTCAAGGACGAGAGCCCTGAGCTCGCTGTCCATTATCTTTGCTCGACATAATTCAGGATGATCTTTGATTTTCACAATGTCTGTTAGAGACACCCTGACCCCCATCATAACAGTGGAGAGCTCTGCAAACTCTGCTGATATGGCATCAGCAGTTCTGGCAACAAGACCCTTGATGACCACTGAACATCTCCTCTTCTCCCTCTCCCGTGCCTCGATGACTTCCTGTCTGATCATTTTCCGATAGTCCTGATCAGCTGAGGGCCTGACCACACTGGCATCACGAGGGGGCAAGGCAGGGAAGTCCCGTGAGGACAAAGTCGGAACAGTTCTCTCTGAAGGTGTTGGCTGTGGGGGAGGAGCAGAAGACCCCAGTGATTTCTGTCCAATGGCTGCATCCAGCTTTGCTGTGAGCTTAGCCATCTCAGAACATAGACCTTTGACAGTTAGGTAGAGTTGTTTTACACAAACAGTTTCATTTTCTTTTTCCTTTTCCTTGCTCTTCCTGCTGCGAGTATTTGGTACCTCTGTCCAAGCGCCCGCACCAGGCTTCACACGACATCCAGAGCACACAAATAGCACAGAGTTCTCCTCACGCAGAGAAGAAATTAGAGCAATAGCATTGTCAGCGAGGCCCGTGCACATCTCAGATGGACAAAACCATGCATTACATCTGTCACACCCTATTGCAGAGTCATCCACCACAGTCTCGCACATACCACAGTGAAACACATCATGCTGTGAAGACCCTCCAGCCCGTGGCTCATCCCCCAATGCAGCTTGGCCAGAATCAGTCTCTTGGGCCGAAGCGGCATCAGTACCCCCCTCTGCCCCACCCGCTGTTGGGGCACCTTGAGCAGAAGCAGCACCAGTACCTGCACGACTGTTAGCAGATGCATTGTTCTTACCGCCACGAGGGCGTGTCGGTGCCATGCAGTTGGGAGAAGGGACAGGCAAGAAACAATAGCAGGCAAGACCAAGGCTGAGGCGTGCAATGCGGACAAGGAAAGCCGGTCAGCTTCCAGACACCCTACCGGTAAGCTTTGTGCAGATTGAGTGCAGTGCAGTGCTCCTCCAGGGTCGATCAGCGTGCAAAGACCAGCAGCAGTTGTTCACCAGGCCTCCTCAAGTGCTTCCTCCGCCTCTTGAGCTCCGATGCGATCACTTACCAATCACGCCCATTACGATTAGCTTATATTAGCCATTAGCCATTAGCTTATAAGCATGTTAAGCATAAGTTAACAAATGAGCAGCCCTGAAGTCCTATATAATATATGTATTCTAACAGAAAGTTAACAGAAAGGTCACATGAGGTCAGGCCGATCGCGTGACGTCACCATTACAAGTCAATGGGGAAAATATAGAAACTGTAATTTTGACGCCGAGAATGATCTAAACCTAGCTCAGAAGCACATGGAATCGCAATTTCATGCAATTCTTGCAATGTCTTATGCTTCACTTTTGCATCTTTATCCTAGCGTGACGTCATTTATGACGTCACAAAGGTCACAAGTTTTTTCGTCAATAACTCCTGATAAAATTGAACTGGCAAGTCGGAAAAGTCGCCAATATACTCGGGAAGACTTACCGAATCGAATGATATACGATATTAACCTCCTCCGACCAACTTCGTGACCTGAGTGCCTCTGACCTGGCTTTGACCCGATGTGAACACCTTATGTTGACCCCACCCAAACAAAAGTGTACCATTTTAACGCACCGGAGCATGACAAACATGATGGTACTAAAATCGCGACTCTGCGCCGTTTTTTGGCAAAGTTATTTATCAAAACCTGAAATCGTATTTTGGCCCTCGGGGCACTTGACCTGACCCTCAGAGGCCACCAGTTGACCTGAGACTTTTGAACCGTGCATCAATCGCTGCGTCCCCGGTCCCGTAACGGCACACATGCTTGTTTTTCCCGCGAGGCTAGCTCAATTAGGGCGAGGGAGTCGTGCCCGCCCGCTCTCGCGGCCGGGGCGTAGTAAAAAAACTAAGAAGTCTGGTGATGATCGATGCAAGATTCTTACAGATAATAGAAGATGAAGGTAGGGCATAAGTTATTAAAGATAAGTGAAACAAATTTGCAGCCCTCAGTAGCCTTGATTTATGCATTAAGAGTTACAGAGCTATAGGCGGCGGAACGGGGAGGGCACCGGGGCACCGTGCCCCCTTTAATTTTGGCATTTTAACATTAGCCCTATGGGCGTTGCATGGAAAGAATCGGACCGAAAGTCGGCAGTGCCCCCCCCCCCCTTAATTGAAGGTGTTCCGCCGCTACTGTATAGAACAACTGTAAGCTGCAGGCTCAGCTTTTCAGTTTCTACCTATGCCTGCAAACACAATAAAATCAATGGAAGAGTAATAATAGATTAATTGCATTTTATTGATGCTATTCAAGTATCAATGGTAACTATGTCACCGATGATTCAATATTATTTGCACGGTATCATTTACCGTACCACACGGCTAAATATTTAGTATCCAAAATAATGCAGTAAAATAAGCTGCGCCACGTCTGTCGACAAAATCTGGTGCCAACTCAAGGTCAAACGGAAAATGTGGTCACGTGACCAATGTCCTGCAGCTGGTAAATCTCTTCCCAACCTTGGGCTGTGAAAATGCAGTTTTATTCACCTTGGTTTTTGGCTACGGACCTCGTGCCTACCGGCACTCGGTCCTCCGCACAAGAACCTCGGTGAATAAAACGCATTTTCCCAGCCCCGGTCGGGAATATATATTAGTACACGGGTGCTAAACAAATATGGGTACTTATATTAGCACCTTGATACTAAACTAGATCTCCGTTAAGTACGAATAAAATGCTTAGCTTAGCACCGCTAGGGTACTGAAAATTAGTCAATTGAAAAGTACCTCTATGGTGCTAAACTTTTTTTACAGTGTAGGTACCCCGGCCGGCTTATCATTTCTAGACACAGATTGGAGTGGCACGACTCTCCCTATTCGCTTTGCTCGAATTTATAGATTCGGCACAAGTCGCTGCGAATTTTATCGAATTCCAATACCGGTAAATATTAAATCAGACAGTGACCTAAGAAATAAATAATGTGATAGACTCAAAGGTTGGGCTTTCTTCTATTGTAAATTTATCTCGCAAAAAAAATGCGAAGCACGTTTTCACGGTCCATCGCATTTTTTCTTGCCTGACCGTGTCGAAATATGTGATGTCCGTCGAAATTATGCTATGGTTATGCCTTGACCAAAAAATGGCGTACCGCGTTTGTCGATCGGTATGGTGAACACATTCAAGGTGCTTTCATCGTTCTATTGTCTCTGTAACTCTATCAATAGTTGTGGTAAAACTGCTGGTGACCGTTAATTACCTGATTTCTTGGGGTATAAGGTGGGGGTTACCGGTGCAGTTTTCAATTAGTTATTAATGCTATGATTACCTGTTACACTACGTTTGCCTGTATTTTGTATGGCTTGACTAAAAAGAAGCGCAGTTTGATTTTATTCCGTTGAGTGGATGACCCAAGTTAGAGATCTCAAAATTGACCTAGCCTTCTATTCAGATTACCGATATGTAAAAACAAGACTATTCTTTATACATACCGCCAGTGACCAATCGCTGAAGGTTTGAGAACAATCATGAACATTGGCCATATTTCCTTTTGTGAGCAGTCACATTATTTATTTGCCAGTTTGTTTTTGGTCGTAATTAATTACCTCAGCGTAAGCATGGGAGCACACTCTGTAACTGTACATTGCCAAGCGCCGCGGATGTATTGCTAGTTGCTACACATTGCATGCAGTCGCCGGCAGCTGGCAGTGAGTCGGGCGGCACAGCCTACCTTCCAGGGGCGCCAGCCGACCGCCTGGTCAAACTGGCTGACTGCGCAGACCCATAACGGCGGAACAGACCCATATACCGTCGCTCCTGGGTCCGCACTCCCTTCTCCCCTGTCCCCTACCATCGCCCCTGCTCCTCCATCCCCCTCCCCTCTCCCCCTCTCGCCGCCACGTCGTCCGCGCGCCGTCCCTGTCGGCCGCCGCACGTGCGTCGGTACCGTCGGCGGGCTCGTCGGCGCCGACGTCAGGGCCTCATCACCCGTCAGATCGGGCGCCACGGCCGACGATCCCCAGTAGACGCCCATACCGCCCCGTCGACGCGCGCAGTTGGCGGCAAAAATCGATAGACGGCCGCGGGCGGTCTGACATTTGGTGGCCAGATGTCAGCTCTAGGGGCCAGTGCAGGGGGGGGGGGAGGGGGACTGGGACTCAGTATGTGGGCCGAGGTGAGGGTTACTGGGGAATGAGGGTGCTGCGAGCAGATGTGGTCGGGCTGTTTTTTCGAAATTATTCACAGAAAACATAGGCTGGAAATCTATCTCTTTTTTTAAAAAATGTGTAAACAATGTTTGAAAAAAAAACGCAAGCGTAACATAAAATCTGAAAATGTATTACCTGGTAGCTGCCCAACAAAAAGGCCACGTTTCGACACAATCGGTTGAAGCAGTCATCGGTTGCCAGCAGTCATTGAAGAGATATCAGCAGACAAATTTTGACCCGTCTCGACTTGGCGCGTGGCAGGTCTCGGAACGATCACCCACATGCGACAAAAGTATGTTCCGCTCTTGTTTGAAGGAATGTGACTATGTGATGCAGCAGACCAGGGGGCGTCGAAGTCTAGTTCCTACCAAACTGGCACTCCCATGCCTACGTCACCACGAGGACGCCCGAGGGCATTTACATGTTGAAGATAGGGAAATTGCCATAGTTTAGAGCCGCCTGGAGGGCAAACTTGAGATAGCTGATAATGTAAATGTGTCCTAATATGATCATCTACATGTTATTTATCCAAATCCAGGGCCAATTAATCGATATCTTGTCACGTTTTCCAGTGGTGATGCGCTAACTTTCGTGGTTCTTGCAGCCAATAAGGGTGTTTCATAGTGCGATTCAGCCGCATTATCGACTTTAATGCCATAAACCAACAGGGAACATATGATTTGCAGCTCCCTGGCGTGATAGCTGCCAGTAGGGCTCCGGAGTCGGAGTCATGAAGTCGGTCGGAGTTGACAGTTCTGACCTGAGTCGTCGAGTCGGAGTCAGAGTCGATTTTAAAAGCAGGAGTCTGAGTCAGTCACCGAAATTCGATCCCCTACCTATCAGGGTTCCGTAGTCGGAGTTGTAGTCGGTCCGAATCGACAGTTCTGACCAGAGTCAGAGTCAGAGTCGATTTTGAAAGCCAGAGTCGGAGTCGGAGTCACCAAAAATCTATTGCCTCCGCAGACCTGCTAGGGCTGTGGAGTCGGAGTCGGTCAGAGCCGATATTTGAAATCAAAGTCATAGTTGATTTTTTAAAGTCTGAGTCAGAGTCGGAGTCATCAAGAAACCCATGGACGATCCGCAGTGCCATGCAGTAAGGGCGCTGCCGATCGATGCCCTGAATTGCCATGATTTATGAATTGAATGAATAGATGGCAATAAATTAGGTACCTTCTATTATTCATCCCTTGCCACTTGGAGGACTTACTTTCAGTAGAAAAAGACGCATTATTTGCTTGTTTATTTATTGACATATTTTTTGAGCAGTTAGGGATACAGACACAAAACACAATGATAGCACCTCGCTGGTGCAAATCATTGCTAGATAGATACTGAAATGTGTTGCCATTGAAGAATCTACTGATTTTCCTGGCGGCTCTCGTTTTCAAGTAACAAATGGTCTTGTAATTGCTCACCGTCTGGCGTCTAGTTCAAAGGTTTTCTGAAAGCTAATCAAACGTTACCATGGATGCTCTTGATGGCATAGCGCTTGCTGGTTCTGGGTTCTTAATTGGTGGTTCTTGCGTCTGATCCTGTTGCTTCATCTTCCATCACATCAAATTTCTAATGGAACAGACACTTCTACCTTTTATTTCACAATCAGTCGACTTGCATTTACCCATGTGGCCTGCTGGCCCTTTTATTTCCACGATAGAATCTACCAATTATTGAAAAAGCCTCGGATAAAAAAGCAAGAAAAGTATGTCAAGTTAAATAATTGCGACGGCCCTAGAAAACCAGAAAAAAATATCAATAAGCTTGTCAATCTCACTTCCCTCACTTCGTAACAAAAAACACGCAGCAAAACATGCGAAAGAGTCCTTAGCAACGCCTTAGCAACGTACTTGTCTGAAGTGCGCAATATGTGTCGCATCTGGAAAATTTAGTAGCTACTTGATTATTCAACTAGAGTTGGACTATATAAGCTAGGCTTTTATATAGAAAATAAGTGTTTGCTTATTGAATTTATGGCAACTGGTTGCTTAACTTCAAAATAATGATTTATTACAGAAAAAGCTTGTTTGCGACATTTTTGTAAAGAAACAACGGAAATAGCTTTGACTCGTACGCTATTCTAGTACATTTTTGGTAGAAAACTTCGTCCAACCTTATGTTTTAGGGCCTTGCAGCAGACCGTCGCAAAGTTGAAGTGCTTGCCGAGATAGAACGCTAAAGCTCGGGCTACATTAGCGGTCGGTTTTTGCGTTTTGCCGATTTCGGCGAAGTATGTAGAGCATTACCGGGCCAGGCCGGGACGAACACTAATCGCAGATAAACCGGCTCGCTCACTGCGCTCTCTCACTCGTGGGCTAAATTCACGCACAACTGGAAAATTACTTATTCCTGCGCTTGGGACTGAAGGTCACTTCGTCATTTTGGTCATGTTGGCCAACCAGTAGGAAAGCGTTTGGAAAGCCATAGAGTCAGTAGGAAAGCGAAATATTTTGAAAGTAGAACCCAACCACCAAAGCTGACGCCTCACACCATTATTCACTTAGTCCGTTGCCAGTATTTACGTCCCAAATGCCTACTATATAATTCACCTGGATTCAGCACGTCCTAAGGCGGTGCTGCAGCCTGCAAAGTTCAAAGCTAACACCACTAGCAGTACCTATAAAACATTTATTATTTCGTGTGTGCCACATTCCGACGGATGACGCGTACTGGCGACCTACAAACTCGAAACTGCCGGCTACCGGCATTCCTTCTCGGGGCAGAACCTCCAAACTTACCCTGACCTCAGTCCCCGCCCCGCGCCTCCCTTGCTCGATGACCCCTCCCCCAGCGGTGGGCTGTGGGGGAGACGGGGGGAGGGGGAGCGCTGCACGTGCCGGCAGCTGTCCCTGCACCCCAGGGGTAATACAGGGAACAAAGAGCGTGGGAACGGCGATCGATTTCGTTCTGAATGGAGCGGACGGGGCGGGGGAGTCGGAAATCGATCTGCGCTGGGATCATGAAAAGGAAAGGTAAACATTGTACCGACCTCTTTGATATCCTTTTACAAATGTTCTTTTTAGGTATAGATACTCCATAAAAGCAGGCTTCTCCACAATATATGTAGTTTTTGGTGCTAATATGTTGTGTTTCAAACTGCATGTCTAAAACGGGGTTTCATGGTTTGACTGTCACATCGACTGACACGACCCGCACACATTAATTGACATTTTAGAGAGTGACATTGAAATGGTAGGTTGACATTGACACTGACGCTGACGCTGACGCTGACTGACGGGGACCATAGGCACATCAGAGGACAACGCTGACAGGTGGAGTGACATGCTACGGATGCTGACACCTCGACTGACATCAACTGACGTGACACCGAGGTATCTACTGACACTGAAGTGACACTGGTCACTGACACATTCACTGACACTGACATTCATACATCACCTCAGCTGGCATTTATACACGACATTTCTCGTTCCGTTGGATACCCAGAGTCACAAATAACAGTAGTACTACTGTTAACAGTACTACTGTTATCTGTGCCAGAGTTAAATTGTTTCGGTACAGACACCCTACCTGGAAACTAATTAATAACCTAGCCGTCCTCCACTTCATGACCCGATCAGAAATTGCTACAGTCCACTTCAAACTAAGCTGTGTTACTCATTGTTGCCATGGGACCGCCGCGCCGTCGGTGTTACTACGTCCATGATCGTCGGCTGGTCCCGCGTCCCCACCGACGTTCGACGCGTGTTATGAGCGTCTACTGGCGGTGCGGCCGTTCTCTGTTGCCCGCGGCGTGCCGATCGTCGGCGCCGACGGCTTCTGCTACGGCCGGCGCCAGTGCGCATGCGCGCGGTGGCTGATCGCCGTCATCGTCGGTTTCGAGAGCCAGACCGTGTTGTGACGACAAGCTGGTGGAAGGTGTTAAAGGGACCCTTCCACCTTCAAAAAAGTTAATATTGTGACCCAATTTCATTGACCTCTGTCAAACCGATGCCGTCACAGGTCAGGTCTATACTGTCGAATTTTCACCGTTTACAGGCATTTCAAGAAATGTGTTGTAAAATCGAGTAAAATGCATTTCATTGAAAATCATCGATGGGGAATTGTTCGTCAAACAAATATTTTGCTAGTTGAGGTCACTCACTAATACCAGGTCAGGTCACAGAGGTCAGGTCACTGGAGGGTCACAATATGAAAATGTCTTGTGATACATGTTTTATGGTCCATTTTACATGTCAAATGCGATTATTTGGGCCAGGCAGCTTTTGGGGCCACTTGAGGTTATGTTCTGGTGAAGTTTAGGTCAAGGTCAGGTTAAATTAGATCAAATTTCAAACTTGATATTTTTGCATAAAATGGGTTTTGCATAAATTCGATGCAGCTCGTCACGGGGAGTCTAATGATGCTCTTGGTTTTGCGCAACGTGGTGTAGAATCGCTAAAAATTGAGTTAAAAAATTGACGTCATTAATTTTGAACAGTTTTTTTCGCTATAACTTGGCCAAAAAGGAAATATCAATCTTAGATTTGATATGTAGATAGAAGAGCGCAGGGACTATCACACATATTCCGTTTTTTCGAAATTCGAAAAACTTTCGATATTTTTTTAATATTTTTTTTTTGTGTCAATCACAAACTTTTGAAAGTCCGAGATAGCAGTTTTGTAGCGCCGTCTTTTCTCTACTCAAGCAACATAACGAACTTTGAAATTGCTTGTTAACTGTAGCTTTTGTGAGCATTTCAAGATTTCATGTTTTTTGCTCATTTTGCTCGAACATTACCTCACTTTGACTAAATAACTCCTGACCTAAGGTGACCAAAGACTTGAAATTTTGTGTGAAGGTGTCAAATTGATGCTCGGGAAGGTACCGAAAATTTGGCGGCGCTGTGCGCCGCTGTTTTCTTGCTATCTAGGAAAACCACAGGGGGCATATTGCCCCCCCCCCTTACGGGGCGAGGGATGAGCGTTAATTTCACGACACTGGTCAATATCTTCAAGTTCAAATGAGGTAAAATAATACATGTTGCACAATGATACAAACTTCGCAAACGGTTACATAGTTAGTTGAGTTATGTTTATTATTTATCGAGCCACATGTTTCAAATAAATTGTATTAAAAAACTCATACCAGAACAATTGCTTACGTAAGTAGGTAGAATAGCCTCAACGTTTGTATCACTAAAAGGTCGTGTGTTGAGGAGTCAAGCATGCGTGCAAATAATAAATAAATGAACTTCAATAACATTTCCTAGATTCGCATGATTCTTACAATGCTGACAACGTGAAAGCTGATACATCTATGACCATTAAAGGCATATTACATACATGTAGCGTGCGACTAAATACGCGAGTGATTGGACCAATAGGTCCATCATTTGCACATATCACATATTGCACAGTCTCAAGTACCCACATAGAACAGTCATACATACAACTGCAATAGTTCCTTCTCACGTATTCAATTAATGCGATATTGAACACTCAATGTAATCGCTAATGAATCAGATAAATGATTCCGGTGATGTGCTTCAATGACATTAGCTGTTCCTATGCTTCAACCTGCTTTCTCAGTCATTCGATGTGCAGATATTGTAATGCAGAATATTATGCCTACAAATAAGTTACAGGCAATGTGTGGAATCAGGCATTCAGGTATTCTGTATGTAGAATGCCGACCTGACCGAGTTAGGAGGCACTCTACAGATTCAGAATGACTAGAAATTCTGTAAAATTGTACGCATGCATCCAATGTCTCCCAGTAAGTATCTCTTTCATTGTACATTTAGTGAACTCCTTTGTATAAGGTATCGATCATCGGTGGACGCCCAGCCGCCTTCCCTCTCTCACTCATCCCCCTCCCCTCCAGTGGCAGACAGTCGCCTTTCAGCGTACCACCACTGTTAGCTGCAGATGTCATTTGGCCGGGGTCACTGTCGAGTCTGGCCGTTTGAACACCCCGCTCGAGGAGTCGGGTCGTTTGAAGGCGCACGGTCCGTCGCTGATGGGGGTCGGCCGGACGGATTCCTCTCCGACGGGACGCCGGCCAGTCAGTGTCGTCGCCAGCTCATAGGCCAGTCGCTGAAACGCTCCAGAGTCGACGTTCTCGGCGACCAGGCTGAGGACGAAGAGGTCACCGAGCCCCAGGGCGTCGGAGAGGTCACGGAGGTCGTCAGGGTGGGCGAGCGGCGCGCGGCGGCTGAGCGCCGCCACACGCAGCTGGGGGATCGGCATGGTCACCAGCCGCCAGAGCAGGCTGCAGCCGCTGATCACGGACAGGATGATCAGCCAGAACCATAGCAGCAGGTAGACCTTCTCGTAGAGGGCGTTCAGCGTCAGCACGCAGATGGTGTCGGTGGTGGCGCCGTCGGACCCGTCCGCAGCCGGCAGGGTAACCCGACACCCGGTCATCTTGGGAAACTGCTCTTCCATCGGTCCGGGCTGGTCCTCGACCCAGCGGTGACTCACAACGCGAGCCCCGTAACCGAGAAACCCCCCGCCGAGGTAGGCGTCCATCAGAAACAAACTGCTGATCACGTTGACGAAGTTGAGAGCCTCGCAGGCGACGTAGAAGGACAAGTAGGCCTGATGTTGTCCCCTGGTCCTGCGGAAGTACTGAGTGACGTTCGCCAGACACAGAGGCTGTCTGCTGGTCGAACATCCGGTTGCTGGTGTCCTGGACGATGGAGGCGATGGTGCGTCCCTCCAGGGCGTTCCAGATCCAGTGCGGCAGGTAGAACAGCAGGCCCTGGACGATGAGCAGCAGCGCCGCCCACGAGTAGTAGCTGTGACGCCGGCCGTGGGGAATGCCCGACTCCTCAGTGGTGCCTGAAGGGGCCAACAGGAGCGTTATTAGCTGATCTATTGTGCGTTTTGTGGGTGGTGGGGTGGAATTAAACATGTGGCAAATGCAATAACGTTGAGACTTGAATATCGTAGAAGAATAACCGTATGCTCACTATCTTTTAACAATCCAAAATTAGCCTAAAATGAATGAATATATTTCGGAAACGTTCCCTCTAGTACTTCGCCACCTTATAACGTTGAGACTTGTTTAAATTTCACTTCAGTCTCTCAATGTTCTATTTCTGTGGCATGGCACCGTTCAGACTGTCAAACTATAACTGCGCTACAGCTATTGACTGATTCAGCAGCGATTTTGTTGTCGTTTTTGTTATCAATGAGACGGACGAATCTATAATCTATATCGCTCAAATTTATCCTAATGGATTTCTTAGGAAAGATAAACACCCTGCTGCTGCGTCTGGATTGTTTACGAACATGGAACACTTTTTGTGTTTCCATTTTGTCTTGAACCACTCTCAGCCCCCTAACTCTAACACATCCCCCACCACCCACTTCCGACGATAGCGGAGTCCCGCTGCCTCGTACCGTCTGTCGGCTTCAGGCTGTAGGTGCCGGCCGACCAGCAGAAGGCGTTGATGACCGGCGTCGAGGCGCCATCGCTGCCGGCGGCCGGCTGGCACTGCAGGGGATCCACCATCAGCCCAGTGGTGTACAGAAGGCCTCCGAACGCTGCAGGGACGACACATACCAGTCTGACGTCACCACAGTGCGACACATACCAGTCTGACGTCACCACATCGGGACATATAGCGGTCTGACGTCACTACAGCGGGTTACACGCCACCACAGCGGGACACATACAAGTCTGACGTCACCACAGCGGGACACACGCCACCACAGCGGGACACATACAGGTCTGACGTCACCACAGCGCGACACATACAGGTCTGATGTCACCATAGCACGACACATAACGGTCTGACGTCACCACAGCGGGACACATACCAGTCTGACGTCACCATAGTGGGACACATACCAGTCTGACGTCACCATAGTGGGACACACAGCGGTCTGACGTCACCACAGCGGGACACATACAGTCGGACGTCACCGCAGCGGGACACATAACTACCAGTCTGACGTCACCACAGGGCGACACATACCAGTCTGACGTCACCACACGGGACACATAGCGTTCTGACGTCATTGCAGCACGGGCGTCTGTTGCAACAGGTAACCATGGTGAGGACAGAGTCATCGTGAATTAGTGACAACTGCAGATGTATGGATGTTACAGCAATCCATGAGTGCAACTTAGTACCGCAACTGCGACACATTCCATAGGACGAATATGTTTCGGGTGGAGAATCCAAAGAAGCAAGCACAAGTCATCCTTCAAGCCGTCTTTTATGGCGACTTTTTCTTATTATCGTTATGATTAGCAACGTCTATTAAAACTATCATTATAGACAGGCAAATGAGTACCAGGTCACATGTTGACTGTAACATAAAAAGTTATCGATGTCTCCTTTTTATTAATCTACACTGAAAATATCCCACGAAGAGTGCAGCTATGTTTTTTTTTTTTGCGGGGTTTCCTTCCAATCACTCATTCTCCGCTGCTAAACTCACCGACAAACACAGTGGTGGTGGCCCGGTAGTGCAGCGAGAAGGCGCCCGTGTCGATCTTCACCCGGGTGGAGCCGAGGCCTTGGATCGCCTGGGCGACACTCTCCAGCGCCATGGCTGCCATGGCTGGTCCCTGCCGCGTCGACCTTCAGCGGAGCGCTGCAGGAACGAGCGCTAAGGTAGTGTAACATAGGCAGTGAGTAAGCATAAGGGAGATTTATGCAACGAGCCTGGGGTTAGCACTCAGGTGACCTCCAAAACAAAAGTACACCATTCGACGCACCAGCGCATGACAAACACGATGCTGCCTAAATCGCGACTCCGCAAGCATTTATGGCGAATCAATTTACAAAAAAAAAAAATCGACTCCTAGCATGTGCATTTAACCTGACCTCATAGGTATCTGGTTGACCAATAGCCAGCGACTTTAGCATTGGGTGCCAGTTTTTGTTAAGTAGGTGACAACGGACAGGCTCGTTTTTTCCGCCATGCACTAGCTCAATGATGGGCGAAACGGCGGGGAGGAGTTTCGCCCCCTCCGCTCAATCGGGGCACATGTGGAAAGCCGATGAATCCAGCGAGGGTAAAATAACTTGAGGTAATTTTAGGTTCCGCATTTTGCACATTATTATTTAGCTTGTATATTGACTCACCCCTGTGCCCACCCCCGTTCACTCACCTGTTCGGACTGAGTTGTCCTTCCCGTGTCCGATCCGGAGTGCAGCGGTGTGCCCGTACCGACCTCCCCGCGTCCACTGGCTCGGTTTGGTATGGACCACTGCCCCGACCGGCAGCCCCTGAGCCGTGACACTATGGCGTGAGTCGCCACACTTGGCCGCCGGCCGTCGGTGTTATACGAACCGTCCGAATGCCGACCATTACACTAAGGACGGCGCCAGGCTACTCGCGGAGTGAGTGGTGTTCCTGGAAACGCAAACGGCCGGCGCGGCTTTAATGACGCTACTGCAGGCACCTGGCGAGTGGTGGTTAGACAGGTGCTTTATGATGTTCCTTTGTGATGTGCCGACGAAGACCTTTTCATGTGGATTTGAATGGATTCTTTGGAAGCCTGTCTTGTTATCTTGTGATAGTTGTGGCATGAAATTTGGGATATCAATAATCAAATAAACGTACGTAGTTATTTACTATATCATAACCTAATGATTAAGTTGGTAAGTTACAGACAAACGCGAAAACGTAATCTTTGAAAGATATATTTGCTTACAATAAGAAAGGTACATACCTACGTTGCACAAGGTGAGGAGTCACTTACATCCCGGAGAGCGTGTGAATCACATGCCAATGCTTATTTTCATGATGTGTGTTCGCTGGTTGATGAACGGTCAAAACGGTACAACTTTTTGGATTGTTGATGTGAGCGCAGCATGTGAAACCGCCGATGTGAGATTCGTCAAACGGAACAAAGTGTGGCCGCCAAGTATGACCACTATCCAAGTTCAAACAATGTATTGTCAGCTCCATATTAGCCCTGTGCACTTGCACAAAAGAGGCCTGAAAGGAGGTTTGAAAGAAGGTTGATGAAAAAAGGTCTGAAAAAGTGGGGGCGTAGAGAGAGAGAGAAAGAGAGAGAGAGAGAGAGAGAGAGAGAGAGAAAGAGAGAGAAAGACAGAGAGACAGAAAGAGGGAGAGCGAGAGAGAACGAGAGAGAGAGAGAGAGAGAGAGAGAGAGACAGAGAGACAGATAGAGGGAGAGAGAGAGAGAACGAGAGAGGGAGAGAGAGAGAGAGAGAGAGAGAGAGAGAGAGAGAGAGAGAGAGAGAGAGAGAGAGAGAGAGAGAGAGAGAGAGAGAGAGAGAGAGAGAGAGAGAGAGAGAGAGAGAGAGAGGAAGGGAGGGAGAGGAAACAGACAACACAGACAAGACGGTCATACGCTTGTGGATGTGACTTATGGTATGATCAGTATGTAAGCTTGTGATATAAATTTTTCTCGCCTATTTTTGATGGGTTACTCCGTGCCCCGACTGTTTTGCTTTATTCCCGGGTTGTACCGCTTCTGCCTTCCATAGACATAATATTATTTGTGAATATACGTTCCTTTCACGGTGTATGTTTCGTCCTCGGACTACTTCCACAACACACTGCTAATAGTACCTGCAGGTCAGGTGATCGGGCACAGTGCCTGCCGGCTGCCACGGTGGCCCACGTTTATAGGAGCGAAACACGGGAGGTGGAACTACTTTTGCTGCTGCTATGAAAAGAGGTCAGGTCTTATAGGTCAGTTTTTTTTTGCAGAATGAACAAGGTAAAAACGTCAAAATTTCAGGCGGATATTGCAATTTCAAAGCGCCAAATTTACTTTCTGACACGTTACCGGCACTTTATGTGTCATGTTAACAGTTATTTAGGTATGCAGTTAATAGCATTAAATGCAGATAAAGCCTGACTTCAAACACAGAGTGCAGGGACATTACCGCGACTTGATCAACATTACCGCGACAGCTATCTACACTCCGCTTTCCACTTCACGTGTTATGCGGTGCAACATGTCAGGCGCAAATGGTAGTGACACCTAGTGGCAGTGGTTCAACATAGCATTGGAGCGATGCGGTGCAGCATAACTTCAGGCGAGTATGCTAGTGACATCTAGCGGCAGTACTATAACATTATTGGGAAGCTGTGCGGTACAGCATGATTTTAGGGTACAGCATAACTTCAGGCGCAAACGGTCCTGACATCTGGCGGCGGTGCTGTAACATGAATGGGAAGACGTGCGGTGCAGCATAACTTCAGGCGCACAATGTAGATAGTAGCGACTGCAGTATAACTTATGTTTGAAGGAGTGCCAACCGTCGTGCATCATAATGATTATGTGAACAGATGATGGGCAGACCGGCGAAGCATATAAACATGAGGCTATTTGTGGAACACATCTACTTTAGGTGCAGTAGCTAGGTATGTAATATTTGCCTGTGCCCATTGAGTAGTTCTGAGACAGCGCTTGTGGCACCAGCTATGAGCCTTTTTGATATGGCTTTGTGGCCTCGCATCTGCGTTGACAGCTGGTACCATGCATTGCGACTCTAATGCTGTAGGTCTCTGAATTAATTTTTGTAAGATTATAGACTTCTGATTGGGAATGAGGACCAACGACGTTCTAACTATGGTTCTAACATCTCGTCTTGGGAAGTCTCAATGTGAATAAGCAAAGCATAAGCTCTACGCCCTAAGAAAGCTACGATACTGTTTATAGTCCGGCGGCTGGTCCGGCCAACAAAGAGGCATGTCATTGTTCACTTTCCCATTGTTCGTGTCTCGAGTGCCACATTCCGCCGACGATGCACAATGCCCACATATGACGTGTCACTAGCATCAAAGAGCGCAGTAGTTTCCGGAAATGTATTGATTCGCATTATGCATTGGCGTCACCAAACGTCTACAAATTGCGGCATCAGCAATGGCAGCTAAGCCGCGCCGCGCTATTTCATTGCATCTTAATTACAGAACGCCGGTTCGTTTACAAGTACGGGGTCGCACGACGGACCATGGCACGGAACTGGCGCGCGATCGGCCCCGTGGTGGCCGCGCCGTCCATCACCGGCCTTCGGCTGAGGTCCCGCGGACGGGCCGCGCCCGAGAGCCACACAGCCCAGCAGTAGCGCGCCAGACAGCGCTGGCTGCTGGGTGTGCGGCGCACCTCCGGCTGGAGCCACCGCGCCTCCGGCAGCGAGCGCTGTGCGCGGGCCGCCGGCCGGTACCGCTCGGAGGTGCTGGCCTGGACCTCGCTGTGGCATCGGGCTGCTTCTGGAGACGGTGTCTGGAAGTCTACTGCCGACCGCACTTCGGTGGGAGCTCGGCGAGACCCTGTTTCAGTTTCTAAGGCCGTTAGGGATC
Organism: Amphibalanus amphitrite; assembly: GCF_019059575.1. Taxonomy (NCBI): domain Eukaryota; kingdom Metazoa; phylum Arthropoda; class Thecostraca; order Balanomorpha; family Balanidae; genus Amphibalanus; species Amphibalanus amphitrite. The sequence continues at coordinate 161,731 of NW_024882276.1, read as the reverse complement.
GAGAGTTTCCATTCATCCAACCGGCCGCGGAAGATTGGTTGGGTATGCATTGTCTTCCAATAGAAGTTGAGACCGGCTGAATAGCGCTAGACTGATTGACTCCAGTCTGTGTCGGAGCGGGCTGGATGGTCAGAGACTGGCTCAGACTCGTCAGCAGCAGAGCGGGCTCAGACTTGACAGGCGTCTTCCGACCGGTGCGACAGGCGGTGAGAAGGTCCGACTTCTCACAGTCGGTGAGACTCGTCTGCAGTGAGCAGCGCTCGCCGGCTGTTCGGCTGGAGTTCTGCGCGTTCTCACACTCACTCGGCCTCAGGCTGAGAGTGGACGTGCGCCACGTCACCTGGGCAGACGACGGCGCGCCAGAGTCGCCCAACAGAGCGTCTCTGAGGCATGATCCGGTCAGCTCGGGTCGGAATCTGCTCGCGGGCTTGTCTCTCACACGGTGGTAGGTGCTGTGCCTGGTGGTGATGGAAGCAGGGATGCCGGAAATTTGCAGACCGTTCTCCGATCTGCTCTGGTCACTGTGAGAGCCGCATGATTTCTTGACAAACATGTTCCGATGATAAGCATGTTCCGAGTTCCGACGCACTATTTGACGGTTTTGTGGTATGTGATAGTTTTACAACTTTGATAGTTTTACAGCTTTCTTTCTAAGACCTAATTCAATATCCCCTGCCTAGGACCTTGCTGTTTTTTTATATACCCTGGTTTTTTATAGCTATTCAGTTTTATTTCGATAAGATTGCAAACGCGTTCATTGGTTTCTCGTGCCCTTTTGACAGTTATGTCTTCAATACGAAGTGTGATCAAAGCCGCGTTCAGCAGGGGAAGGGGAGGGGGCTGAGACGGCGACTCCCGTTTCCTTCCTTCACGCATGTCTCTCAAAACATGCATTTTATGACAATATCTCCATAAACCACAATTATATTCATTTCTCAACAATCACTACGATTCCATGACACGTCTAAATCGATTTAGCGAAATTTCACGTGCGTTTTTCTCGGAAACTATTTACCTTATGCAAAAAATGAGCGTATATATGGTTTTAGCTAGCACCTAATCCTATATTTACATTTTTAAATTACGCCTAAATGCTATGATGGAGCAAATCCATTTTTCAAAATCGGCTTAGATTGTGCCATGGAAACGTAGCCAATATATTCCCTTTCCCGCGCCAATACCTACAAGGTGTACTAAAAGTTTGGATTCTGGTATACCCGTGTGACCGAACTATGAAACCAACTGAGAAAAAAGTAAACGGTACCTGAAAGGCAAAAGAATAAACGGAAGCATTATATTTTTTTTCTATTGGAACACCACGTCAGTCAGGTGGTTCCAGCGAGTAGTAAAGTAATCTTGGTTCCAGCTAGAGCCACGTAACTATGTAGACCGCCAGAGAGCACGCTCCCAATCACCTTCTCCAGCGTTACTAGTGCGTTGATTCTCCCGCTGTCATCTGAGATTTTGTCCTTTAGCTCGCAGTCAGCTGGTCAGTCTGATGGGTTAGTTGCGAACACTTTTCCTTTACGCACCCCCAAAGGAAGGAGTGTGGCGCTGCCAGATACCATGACGCTGCTTTCACACGAAATCCATTTCGAACATTAAAATGCTAAAAGAATTTCATGATATGAAGAAATTTGTTGTAAATGAGACTTAGTGCAGATTTGGTCCAATTAGGTGCATTCGCCAGATAGCCCGTCGTCAGGACGGCTTTTGGGCATAAGATAAATATCAATGTGGCGCAAACCGCACGCATCATAAATTTATATTTTTGTAGTTTTTTAGATGAACAAGTTTTATTCATTCGTATGCGCGAGCATGCCAGTAACGCGTGACGAAAATGGCTTCAAGATTTCTGGGACACTTTTTAGTAGACATTCTGTCAAATGAAACAAATTCAACCCGCGACGGGCCAGTGCTCGGTGCCACCCCCACCGGGCCGGGGGTGTTTTTAAACCTGGGCCTGGAAGAAAAAACAATATTTGGAATCCTGGAGCACGTAGCGACACGCGTTGTATCTTTGGAAAAAGTAAAAGAACATATGAAGAGTATACCTCAGGCAAATTTTTCTAGCTCAGTTAGGGTTGAGCGGCTTGGGGTACAACCCCCTCTCGGTAGGCATGTGTAAAATCGGTAATTTTGGCGAGGGTTAGGTACTAAATTAGCTTTAGTGCTAGCTAGGTCAAACAGCCAAGATTGTCTCTCCAGACCGCAATGCTGACTACCCACTGCTCAACCATGGATATAAAAAAAGGTAGCTTAGCTCGACCCCTGCGGCCTGCACCCGGCCTAACACTTCATGTCGTTACGTTACGGTAAATACGGGCTGTCCTTTGACCATGGACAGGGGCGTCGCCACGGATTTTTGAGTGGGGGGGTCGGGTTTCTAGTCTTCACCCGATGGGTAGGGGTGTTTTTTTTTGCCACACTTCCCAGTTTTGTGCGTGCGTATGTGTGTGTGTGCGTGTGTAACAAATCGGCGCGCAGCGCCGCCAAATTTGGTATAACCTATTGATACCTACCTACATCACTTGCGTAAAAATTATCACTGGTCACTTAAGGTCAGGTCGCCATGTCAAGTTCAATTATACGGTATACCTCTATAAAAACTTTCCCCTCTCGCCATTGTTGTAGCTTTTCTCCCATAACTTCGAAATTTGGTACACTGTATAGCTACCTAATGTATGGGGTTATACGTGTCAGCAATTCATTATTCTAACTGAGGATTTACATCTATGATCTGAAGGCAGGTCAAATACGTGACCTCATCATTAGAAAATAATGAGAAATTAGAAAAAGCACGAATACCTCCTGCTTTGAAAAAGTTCGTCAGAAACGCAAAATATCTTTGGAGCCATGACAAATCAGCTCATCATTGCCAGGGACAGGGTGCAACTTATGGCGAGTGATGACTCGAAAGGTCATTAGTGGAAATGTCCATCGATGGCCACCAGCATTTTTTTTTTTCTACAACTTTTGACGAAGACGCGGTAGAGCGATGACAGAACCTGGAAGGTGTTCACTGTTCAGCTCAACAACACGGATCCGTTCATATGCAGCAGGAGGTCCTTTTTCGATCAGGACATAACGTTGACCTGAGGTCGTTTTAACGTTAACCCTAGAACGCCTAGGGGGGGGGGGGTGTATCAACCCCCCCCCTGAGGTTTTTTCGAAGTGCACGCTAAACGGCTTGTCGTAGCGGGCTGAAATTTTCAATACCCTCTGGGGCAACCTTTGCGCATCTTTTGCCTAAAAAAAAATTGATCGGGTCATGTCAGGTCACGGAGTTATGACGTCATAAGAGGTACAGCCTCCGGCCGACAGTTACCAAACGTGTGCGCCGAATCCCTAGGTTTTCTGCCGGTGATACCCACATTGTTTGATGGATCATGATGAAACTTCCCATGCATGTTGGGGCAAGCATTGGCTATCGTGTGGTGCAAGAAAATTGACCGGGTCAGGTCAGGTCACGGAGCTATGACGTCACAAGAGGAACAGCGTCCGGTACTATTTTTGAAAAGCGCCCGAACCACTATTTTGCTAATTCTTGTCACCTCAATGGGAATATGCAGCAATATTAGCTTCTATAGGGAGCAAATGGACCTCCCAAATCCAAAAATACAATCAGATTTAAAAAATTTAAATTTTGATTTTTCGAATTTCTGCCGCCGACTGTGACCTTGCCGACTTCCGGCGCTCCCAACGCGCCATTTTTAGAGCTAGGGAAACGAAATACATACCAAACGATAGAGAATTGATCAAGGAACACGATAGTGAAGATTTCAAGTCGATATCTCCCACGGTTTTGCCGCAATCGCCGCGGAAAGTTGAAAAAGGTCTATTTTTCCTAAAATTTGACCTTTGACCGGTCAAAAGTAGGTAAAATGTTGACCTAGGACCAAAAAATATACCACCAATCGCGAGATCTCGTTGAGAGCAATCCGTTGGTTTTTTCCGCTAAGCTCTACGACCTTCCGTTTCGAAACGCCAGGGGGGGGGGTCGTAACAACCCCCCCCCCCTGGTCGTTCGTGTTATGAGAAATGGCCTGGTCGTGCGAGGGTTAATTCTGAATGGTCAAATTTTAACTCATGTGACGCGTCTCAAAGAGATAAAGACAGTGGTGACAAGACAACATATGTATATACCATACAAATTCACGGAATCGAAAGTTATTGCAAAGCAGATGTTTCGGCAGAATCTGTCCAGTTAGCTGTTTGCCTTCTTATGGGCCAAACATAGACCTGAGATGAAATCTAACGCGAAGCTAGCGAAAGAGCGTTAAAAGAGCTATCGAATAGTTTTCTGCTTCACTGTAGCCCTTCTATTGGTGGTTTCCCAGTCGCTAACGTATAACGTATACTAAACTAACGCTGAGGCATGCTTTCGACCCCTGATCGATCTACAGGTTTGCGGAAAAAAGAGCATGCTGCTCGTGACGAGAGAAAGCCGATGATACCCATTTACAAGTTTTCGGGTCATCTCAGGACTCAGGTCATCGCCAATAAGTAGAGAAACTCGGGACCTGCTAGAACTTAACGAATGTAAGTTGTGATGGTTTTTCGAGGTTCTGATTACGAATGTTATCTTAGTTTTGAACGAAGATGATGACTCCATGCATTTGGGGTAGATCAGGTCAGGTCAGATCGACCAGTACCTAATAGTGGATGACCACCACCGATTGCTTCCTAGCATGTTATATGAATAAGCAACACAACTACTTCTTAAATGTTCAGATGGGCGCTAAGTTCAAAATCAGCTCCAAAAACTACCCTATCAATTAAAAGCACGTTATGAAAAAGTGAACTAAGGTCATCTTTATTTGAATCAGGGATATCGATTTATTTTAAGTAGGTGATTAACTCGAGCGCACCGGAAGTTTTGTTGCAATCGGCTCCTTTTTGCGCGACTTCTTTGCGAAAGCCCGAGACGGTTCCATCTGACTCCCTTTCCCCTACATGTGCACTGTACAGCTAGTTGTGACGGTAGCCATGGGGCTGAGGCTAGTTTGTAGTTTTGTAGTTAGGTACTGAATACCTACTGATCCGACGAATCGACTGCGACCATTTTTTTAAAACGGTCAGACGAACGCTCGGGGCAGTTTTGGCGCGTCCAATCCTTTGAGGGATAAAAAGGTACTAGGAAACATTCTTGTGCTGGTGTTCCCCGCCCACAGCTAATTGACCTTTAGGTAACTGGCTAATTGGCTTTAGGGAGCTCTTGAAGTGATTTAGAATCTAATGTATTTGTTGGTGTTGCTGACGCCTGCTTCACTGACATAAAAGCTAAAAAAGCATACTCAGCATCGCAAAAAGTGGGGGGGGGGGGGTCGACACCCCCAGTTTTCAAGAGTGGGGGGTCACGACCCCCCCCCCGACCCCCCCGTCGGCGACGCCCCTGAGTCCATGGAAAGGAAACTGGTGTAGTAAGATATGGAAGCTAAATATGGCGGATCATCAAACTTCCCTCTTCTTGCGCATTTGTCACATTTCTGACGCAGTACATTTTCTTTTCGACGCGCAATCCATGTACGCATTTGGTACGCATTGTTTAGTTTGAGATGCAAGTTTATATAGCCTTGGATGCAAAGCTACGAGCAGGGAAATCCGCAGGGTTCCTTTTCCTAGGGAGTGTCTAAAAAGCAGACGAGATTAGCAGACGAGCCCATGCTCAGTAACTACTGGACCGATTTTGATAATTCTTTCACCATTCAATAGCAGGGAAATTATATAGGTGCCGTTTTTCGTTTTTTGGCGATTGGTTCACTTTGACTGGACCAATCGGACCAAAATGATCCAGAACCATACACCCCCTTAAAAGCAGACGAGCCCATGCTCCGAAACTACTGAACCGATTTCGATGAAACCTTCACCATTAGATGCGCCGTGGTCTGAAACGGTGCCGCTTTTGATAATTTTTTGATTGGTCCACCCTAAGTGGTCCAAATCGGTCCAAAACCCTTAAAATCTGTTGCAGACGAGCCCATGCTCCGAAACTACTGGACCGATTTCGATGAAACCTTCACCATTAGATGCGCCGTGGTCTGAAACGGTGCCGTTTTTGATAATTTTTTGATTGGTCCACCCTAAGTGGTCCAAATCGGTCCAAAACCCTTAAAATCTGTTGCAGACGAGCCCATGCTCCGAAACTGCTGGACCGATTTCGATGAAACCTTCACCATTAGACGCGCCGTGGTCTGAAACGGTGCCGTTTTGGATAATTTTTTGATTGGTCCACCCTAAGTGGTCCAAATCGGTCCAAAACCGCTAAAATCTGTTGCAGACGAGCCCATGCTCCGAAACTACTGGACCGATTTCGATGAAACCTTCACCATTAGACGCGCCGTGGTCTGAAACGGTGCCGTTTTTGATAATTTTTTGATTGGTCCACCCTAAGTGGTCCAAATCGGTCCAAAACCGCTAAAATCTGTTGCAGACGAGCCCATGCTCCGAAACTACTGGACCGATTTCGATGAAACCTTCACCATTAGACGTGCCGTGGTCAGAAACGGTGCCGTTTTTGATAATTTTTTATTGGTCCACCCTAAGTGGTCCAAATCGGTCCAAAACCGCTAAAATCTGTTGCAGACGAGCCCATGCTCCGAAACTACTGGACCGATTTCGATGAAACCTTCACCATTAGACGCGCCGTGGTCTGAAACGGTGCCGTTTTTGATAATTTTTTGATTGGTCCACCCTAAGTGGTCCAAATCGGTCCAAAACCCCTAAAATCTGTTGCAGACGAGCCCATGCTCCGAAACTACTGGACCGATTTCGATGAAACCTTCACCATTAGACGCGCCGTGGTCTGAAACGGTGCCGTATTTGATAATTTTTTGATTGGTCCACCCTAAGTGGTCCAAATCGGTCCAAAATGCCTAAAACCCGTTTGTACTTTGTCAGAGTCCGGATAGATTTCTGCAGCACAGAGGTGCCCCAAACCCATTGTAATGCATTTTGCTTTCCAAACTAGAGCAAAAATGCATGCTAATTGGGCCTGGGGCACCTCCGCGCTGCGGAAACCAGCTCATCGGTTGACTACATGAAAACGTATTTTTGGGCTGTACTTGAACCGATTTGGACCACTTAGGGTGGACCAATTAAAAAATTATCCAAAAGCGGCACCGTTACAGACCAGAGCGCGTTGGTGAAGGTTTCATCGAAATCGGTCCAGTAGTTTCGGAGCATGGGCTCGTCTGCAACAGATTTTAGGGGTTTTGGACCGATTTGGACCACTTAGGGTGGACCAATAAAAAATTATCCAAAACGGCACCGTTTCTGACCACGGCACGTCTAATGGTGAAGGTTTCATCGAAATCGGTCCAGTAGTTTCGGAGCATGGGCTCGTCTGCAACAGATTTTAGCGGTTTTGGACCGATTTGGACCACTTAGGGTGGACCAATAAAAAATTATCATAACCGGCACCGTTTCAGACCACGGCGCGTCTAATGGTGAAAGTTTCATCGAAATCGGTCCAGTAGTTTCGGAGCATGGGCTCGTCTGCAGCAGATTTTAGCGATTTTGGACCGATTTGGACCACTTAGGGTGGACCAATCAAAAAATTATCAAAAACGGCACCGTTTCAGACCACGGCGCGTCTAATGGTGAAGGTTTCATCGAAATCGGTCCAGTAGTTTCGGAGCATGGGCTCGTCTGCAACAGATTTTAGCGGTTTTGGACCGATTTGGACCACTTAGGGTGGACCAATAAAAAAATCATCAAAAACGGCACCGTTTCAGACCACGGCGCGTCTAATGGTGAAGGTTTCATCGAAATCGGTCCAGTAGTTTCGGAGCATGGGCTCGTCTGCAACAGATTTTAGGGGGTTTGGACCGATTTGGACCACTTAGGGTGGACCAATCAAAAAATTATCAAAAACGGCACCGTTTCAGACCACGGCGCGTCTAATGGTGAAGGTTTCATCGAAATCGGTCCAGTAGTTTCGGAGCATGGGCTCGTCTGCAACAGATTTTAGCGGTTTTGGACCGATTTGGACCACTTAGGGTAGACCAATAAAAAATCATCAAAAGCGGCACCGTTTCAGACCACGGCGCGTCTAATGGTGAAGGTTTCATTGAAATCGGTCCAGTAGTTTCGGAGCATGGGCTCGTCTGCTTTTAAGGGGGTGTATGGTTCTGGACCATTTTGGTCCGATTGGTCCAGTCAGAGTGAACCAATCGCCAAAAAACGAAAAACGGCACCTATATAAGTTCCCTGCTATTGAATGGTGAAAGAATTACCCAAATCGGTCCAGTAGTTACTGAGCATGGGCTCGTCTGCTAATCTCGTCTGCTTTTTAGACACCCCCCTTTTCCTAGCCTATTACCTGTCCTGTAATTCAGTAAGTAAGTAAGTAAAAACCATTAGTTTTGCTCTGGTATAATATTTTCACGTCATTGATTATTTTTCTCATGATTGCTGACTGCTGTCTGGTGAAATTCTGGTGTAACTGGCCAAAAGTAAAGTAGCTGCAACTGGTGGTTTCTTGGTTTGTAAATTGGCCAATGGGCTTGTTGTGTTGACAGTTGCTTTATTGTGCAATCTAAGTTATTGATTTATAAAGGGTAGACAAGACAATAGTACAATATAAAGAGCATGAAGTGATTGAATGCATGATTGCATTTATTTTTATTCCTTAGCTCAGAGATGTGTTTTCTGTTTCAGGGTGCTGGTGTGTCAATATGCCATTTTTCAACAAAACAAATATAACCCAAGATGGGATTTATCATGAAAAACAGGTACGTTGTAATTGTAAATGTAACAACACGTTTTTGTGATGATGGTTATTGGTTGGCATTTTATAGATACGTAAAGCTGATACCTATGACATGGGTATAGCCTTTTTCAGCCTCTGACTCTCCCACTTATTGCTTTAGGATCATCACTACAAATTTTAACATGACCTTGTCCCCCTCGAAGCGGTTTGATGTGGCCATAAATCTTGGCTTCTTTCTACTGGGCGATGCCGGTCTCTTTAATCGTCCAGTAACTGCTGCCTAGTCCGTATCTTATCATCTACTCTTCAATTATCGAGCAGGCAGCTGTTTTCAGCCAGCTGGTGGGCGTAACGTCTTAGCTCGTTCAGTCATGGTGAAAATGTTCTTCAAGTCTAAATGTGGTATGTTGGGATAGATCCACTAATGAGGTTGACAGCACACATTGCAAGGAATTTCACCTATACGAAGGCATTTATGTAGCTACAATGTATTGATAGAGCAGAGGGTCTTTGCAGATTATATATCTGCAGGTTGTTTGAACTAGTAGGTAAGATGCTCTAAATCTATCTCCTCTCCCCCTCTCAGGTACGCGAGCTCTGTGCGCTGCACGCGCTCAACAACGTCCTACAATGCCGTGAGTTCAGCGAGCGCCAGTTGGACGCCATATGCGAGCGGCTGGCCCCCGGCTCCTGGCTCAACCCGCACCGCTCCGTGCTCGGCACGGGCAACTTTGACGTCAACGTGCTGATGGCCGCCCTGCAGCAGCGCGGCAGGGACGCCCGCTGGTTCGACAAGCGCAGGTGGGCGGGGAGGGCAGGGAGGGCTGCAGCTAGTAGAGCCCCTGACCGATGGGGATTCGTACTTAGCGATGTGCTCTTTGCTTCTGTGTCGGTCGGGCTTTATTTGAAATGCGAAATGTCATTCAGACGTGACATGGCACGTATTATTAGCGATCTTCGTGCCTTTCCATTTTCACTGTTCTGTGAACTCTAAATGGCTTATATCAATGCCTCACTCACTCTGACTGATTCTGACACTGACACATTGGTCTTTTGCTATGACTGGTGTCGAGTCTCACAGCGAGTGTTTTAAAATGGACATTTACCCCGCGTTCGATGTCTCTCGGACGGCGAAGAATCTATGTCGTCCGGCCAATCACGTTTCATAACCGCAGCCGAGCCCCCGCTGACCTTGGACGGGATTGGCCGGACGACGTAGAATCTTTGCCGTCCGGGAGACATCAAACGCGGGGTTAGTTGGCTTTGTAGGTGTGTGGCTGAAGTGTGTAGTCGTGTGTCATCGTATCAGGGATTATTATTCGTGGACACATTTCTTGTCAAGAGTGATTTGATATCTCGGAACTTTGACGCAAACGTTCTTTGGCTTCTTTCAGGAACGTATCCGACCTGGTGCTGGAGCACATTGAGGGTTTCATCCTGAACCTGTTCACCGAGTACCGTCTTGGGCCGCTCACGCTGCCCTATTCGCGACGCCATTGGGTGGCGCTGCGCCGACTGCGCACGGCAGGCCTGCCATCTAGTGAGCCGGCCGCCTACTACAACCTCGACTCCAAGCTGCAGGCGCCCGAGAGGATCGGAACGGTACGGAAGGGATGGACTGAGTCACTGATAGACTGCTGTGATAATGTACGGTTCTGTTTGATTCTGGTGGTTCCAGTGCTGCATTCTACAAGTCAAATAACACTTCTCTTCAGAGCCAGACATAAAAGTAAGAATTTGAAAACAAATGCCTGCTTTAACAGCTTCTTGCTCAGTGCTCAGAATGGTTCTCACTGCTCGGCTTTCTGACAGCTTGACGGCAGGTTCATTGGGGATTCAGCTGCTGTTTACAAGGTATTTCATCACTTGATGTGCCCTGAAGGATCAGACACTGATCAACCTTTTCACGCCGTTCGACAGGAGGAGGACCTGATCCGCTACCTCGACGAGCGGCTGCGCTCCAAAGACGTGGAGCTGTTCGTCGTCGTCAGTCAGGAGGCGGCCGAGGACGGGCGGTGGATCCGACCGGCGCCGGCAGCGCCACCTGTCGACCGGACGGCGGACTCGGAGTGCGCGCCGCCGCCGCCAGAGGCGCCCGAGTCGTCCTCCGGCCGGGCGCGGGTGCTGTGCTCCTCTAACGGCTGATGATGATGATGTTCCTCCCGGCCCCAGCTATTGCCGGGGCGTAGCCGATCGGCTCTGGAATGAGCGAAAGCCGGCGGCAAAGGCCGCCACCACGTCGTCCCGTCGTAGGTCAGGTGGTCGACCGTGCATGTTTCCCAGCGCGTGGAGGCGCGTGCCGCACAGGCACGGGCAGCGAAGCAGCACGTGTCGCGGCGTATCCGCCTCCTCGCCGCACACCAGGCATCGAGCCGCTGGGCACTCGGTGTCGGCGCAGCCCTGACAGGTGTCAGTTGGGCGGCGTCCGATGCGGTGCAGGTACTGGGCCGACTGGCTCCAGTGTCCCGCCCGCAGCTGATGTGTGTCAACCGCGGCCATCCGGTTGTCACCGCTGACCGGTCCCGGTAGATGTTCTTCACCGAATATTTCCTTGTACCAGCCGTCTGGCCATGCACGTTGCCACTGGCGCCGGGCAGACCTGGCGGCGGCGCGGGTGGCGCTCCTGGTGTCAATAGGGGCATTTGACTGGTCCATGCCTGCGGCCTCCTTTGCGATTGCATCGGCGCGCTCGTTGCCGGCCAGGCCACAGTGGGCGGGCACCCACTGGAGGTGCACCGGTCGACCGCGCTCCACCAGTAGCAGCAGCTGCTGCCAGATGGTGGCTCCCAGCTGGGTAGTCTGGGCTGCGGGACCGCTCTCCAGTGTCATCAGCGCCGCACGGGAGTCTAGGCAGGCTATGATTGGGTCGTCACCGCCGGCGGGGGCGGCGTCCTCTTGCTCGATCTCCACGATCTTTGCGAGCGCGTCTCGGAGTGCAACCAGCTCCGCTCTTGTGCTCGAACAGTAGACGCCTGCTGGGGTTCTGACCTCTTCCGTGTTGCCGTTCGGGAGGGTGATGTGGGCGCCTCCTCCGCCCGATGTCACTCCTCCTGTCGCTGATCCGTCCGACCATATCCAGATCGCGCGCTCCGCCCCCGGGAGCTTCTCTAGTAGGTCCTCTGCCGCGGTTCTCCGGGACTCATCTGATCTGCCTCTTGCGCATGCGGGTCCAGCGGTGGGGGCGATGGAGACTCCTTCCGTAGGAGTCCACGGAGGGAGAGTTGCCGCAAGGCTGGGCTCGACTGGAACATCCAGCGCTCCCAGGTCGCGTAGGGTGTTGCGCCCCAGCTCGCGCCAGCCGCGAACGGCGGAGAGGCGGGAGTGCTGTGTCGCGGTGGCCACGGCTCTCAGTGGGTCGTCTGGAGGCAGCGAGGCTGCTCTCATCACCATTCTCGTGGCTAGAGTGGTGCGTCGCATCTCTGCCGTGGCCATGCCGGCCTCCGCCATCAGGCCGTGCGTCGGCGTCGACATGGGACAGCCGGTGACTGCCCTGGCCGCCGCGCGCAGTTCCCGATCGACCAGCTCCACGTGGGACGGGGAGGCCGCCGGCAGCCAGGCTGCTGCAGCGTACTCTAACGCGCCGCGAACATAGCCGTTGGCTACTGTGCGCAGGTGATGCTCTCGTAGTCCCCATGAGTGGCCGGTGAGCTTCCTCAACTGTGCTGTGCGTGGGCGGACCTTGCGGCGCAGGCTGGCGCAGTGTTCGCCGAAGTGGAGGAGGCGGTCTAGCGTCACTCCCAGCAGCTTGACATGAGATGTTGCGGTGACGTCCGATCCTGCGACCTTGAGCGTGACATTCTTGGCGTCAGGGGCCCACTGAGACAGAACCAGGATTTGGGTTTTGTGGCCGGCGATGTTCATCTTGTTCTTGGTCGCCCATCTCGCCATCATGTCTGCCGATTGCTGTGCTCGGGACAGAGCCATCTGGATGTTCGGGCCGGCGCTCACTGTGGCGGTGTCGTCTGCGTACATGTAGCAGTCCGTGCGGGGCACCTTGCGCAGCTCCTCGATGAGGTCGGCGGCCCAGAGCGTGTATAGGGTCGGCGCGAGCACGGATCCCTGCGGCAGGCCGGCTCTGAAGGGCCTGTCCCGGCTGCGAACGCCGTTTACCTCCACGCAGGCTCGGCGATCCCTGAGCAGCTGGAAGATCCAGGTGACGAGGCATTTAGGTAGGTGTCTCAGCAGTTTGTTCTGGAGCATCTTGTGGTCGATGGTATCATATGCTCGCGCGAAATCGTAGGCGACGAGCACAAACTTGTCTGCAGTGATGCCGTCCTTTGGGCGGCCGCGAGCCTTCGGCTTGTTCCAGCCATCTTGTACCGACTGGATCAGCCGGCTCAGGTTATCTTCAGCGGCGCGGCCACGGCGGAAACCCACCTGCTCTGGCGGGATCAGACAGTGCATCTCGCAGAGGTGCGTGAGACGGGCGGCCACCATCCGTTCGGCGAGCTTAGCCACAGTGCTCGTCAGGGCGATTGGACGATAGCTGGAGACGTCCTTGGGGTTCTTCCCTGGCTTCGGGATCGGGATGATAGTAGCCCGTTTCCAGCTTGCCGGGATCGCGCCCTTTGTCCAGGTCGAGTTGATCAGATGGAGCAGCGTCTCGCGCGCTCTGGGGCCCAGGTGCTGCAGGTGCTCCGCGCATACTTGGTCCGGACCCGGCGCCTTCCGCGACTTCATCTTCTTCATCTGGGCGTTCATCTCTTGCATAGAGAAAGGCTGGCAGGCGTCTGTCCTGTTATTACCACAGGAGCAGGGGGCCCGCCGACGTCCTTTCAACTCCGCCTTGGTGCGCCTGTCCCACTTCTTGCTGCGCACGTGCTTGCTGACAGCAGCGTACGTTGCGACAAATGCCTCGGCCTTGCTACGGTCCTCCACGGCCTCGCGGCCGCGGTCCCCGTTGATAGCTTGGCCAGGGGCAGTTGACTGTACACCGCCCTCCATCTTGCGGAGCAACTTGGTGATACGGCCCAGGTTCGCATGTTGGTTGAGCTCTTCTGTGGCGAACGTCCGGAACGCTCTCTTCCTCGCTTCCTCTTCGGTCTCCGCGGCCTTCTTCTTGGCGCGTTTCCACGCCTCGCGGTTCTCCGGTGTGGGCGACTGATCGAGGGCAGCCCTCGCCTCTCGTCGCTCCGCCACGGCACGCTCCAGCTCCGGGTCCAGCGCCCATGGCTTCGGGTCGGCCCTGGCCCCTCTGGGTATGTGTTTCGCGCTGGCTTGCATGATGGCGTCTGTGAGGCGGTTGCTCAGCTGATCGACGGTCAGATGAGCAGGCGCGGCGGCTGTGAGTGCAGTCTCGCAGTCTTGGGTGTACGCCGTCCAGCTCGCCTTCCGGAACGACCATCGGGTCTTCCGGATCCGTCGAGGCCGGCACCCGCTGACGGTGACTGTCATCACCTGTGGCAGGTGGTCACTGCCCAGATCATCACCGGTACGCCAGGTGCAGCGTCTTGCCAGGTCTCGGTGTGCCATGGACACGTCCGGTGCAGTCGGCGGGCCGGTTCCGTAACCAGAGCGGGTGGCAGCTCCGGAGTTGAGGGCCTCCCATCCATTGGTCTCCATCCAGTCTTGCAGCAGTTGGCCGGTACTGTCTGGCTCGGTGCACGACGGGTCCCAGGTTCCGTGGTGGGCATTGAAGTCGCCAGTGATGATGGCGCTGCTGGTTGTTGGGAAGGCGGCCATGGAGAACCGATCCACGCGTTCGTCGTCCCCTGTGGCTCGGATCGGGGGCCGGTATACGTTGTGGACGTCGATGCTGGTGATTGAGCTCGGTCTTGGTCTTGCGTTAGTGTTCTGCGTCTGATTCGGGTGACTAGAGTAGAGGAATACCCGGGTGGCGCACCATTCCGTGGAGTCGTCCAGAGGGTGGAGAGGCGGTTGGTCGATGGTGGTGAACTGAAGGCCGTCGCGAACGAAGAGTGCCACGTCTCCGCCCTTGACAGGTCCGCCGTCCCTCCTCCCACGCGCCCGACGGGTGACCACAGCTGTCTGGTACCCAGGAATTGACGGGTTCTTGTTGGCCGCTAGCTGAGCCTCTTGCACAGCTACCACGTCCGCCTTCGTTGCGCTCAGCCAGCGTTGGAACTCCTGCATCTTAGTGCGGAGCCCCTCCGCGTTCCAGGACACGATGACCAGGCGGCTTCGCGCGGAGCGGTTCAGGCGGTAGCGGCGGTTCTTGGCGCGGCGACTCCGTCCTCCCCGGGCACGGTCGCTGCGGACACCCGGACCCCCGCCGGGGGCGCTACCGGCGGGGTCCGTGTCGCTCACTTATCTACTGGGACCGGGGCCGCCTCGGCTCTGCTCGCCGCGCGGCACCCGATCCCGTAGATGCTCTTGGATGTTGAGGTTGTTGGACGACGTGGTGGCGCGTCGGCCAGCGGCGTTCGCCCCCTGCAGGAGGCGTGTTGTGGTCGTTTGGTTTCCCCCAAGCGCTCGCCACGCCTGGGGTGGGGCCAGGCCCCTCCACCGTCCACCTCGAGGAGGCGATCCACGTCGGACGGCTCCTCTAACGGCTCGGTGGTGCAGCCGCACCACCACAGCCACGGACAGTCTGGTTAGCAGGAGCACGGCCCGGGTGGTGGATGACGGGGGACTGGGCGGCCTGGCTTGGGAGTCTGGGAGGGCCCGGACTCTTGCCCAGACACCGCACACCGCTAGTCGTCGACTTTGTTCACAAATGACAGCACTCGGCCGTGCTACGCAGCGTCACTGGCGACCTTAGCAAAGTCTGACGTCACTGGGGCGTTGTAACGTCACAGGGAGGCTGTGCCGGGTCACGGGGTCGGTTTGGTGACCTAACAGTGCCTGTGGCACCGTCCATGCGCGTTAGATCGCCGGTGCAGCGGTAGGGGACGGACTGGTCTGGCTGAGGGTCGTGATAGCTATGTTGGCGGGCATACAGTTGACCCGTGGGGTCGTAGATTCTTCAGATTTACCTGGGATCAGAGTGGAATGGAGTCTATGGCCCACAGCGTATAGGTTAACCAGAGTCTAGACTTGTTCGCCTGAAAACTAGTCCTGCCAGCTCAAGGCAGAAACAGGCTCTTTTGTCATTCGGGAACTCGCATACAAGAGCCTATTCAGATACCATAGACCTGGCTCGCATCAGTGGCACGCACGATGGTGCATGCAATTAATGCGAGCTAGAGTTGATGTATTTGAACGGGCTCTCGCAGATGACTCTCTGACTGCCCAAAGAGTCTGTTTCAGCCTTAAGGTGCTAGGCACTCCACTCCGGAGTCTAGGCTTGCTAGGCCAGAAACCAGGCTTACTAGGCCATGACTAGGCTCGCTAGGCTAAAGACTAGGCTCGCTCGACCGATGACTAGACTCGCTAGTTCAAAAGCTTGGCTAGTTAGGTCAATGACTAGAATCACTAGGCCAAAGACTAGGCTCATTATGCCGATGGCTAGGCTCGCTAGGCCAAGGCTAGGTTCCACTAGGCCAAAGGCTAGGCCCGCCTGGTTGAAGGCTAGGAATGCTATCCTGTAGACTAGGCCCGAGCGGCCAGAGCTTAGTTTCGCTTTACGGGAAACTGATGGAAGTACCATGGCTGTTCGACTTTGCCTGCTGGTCACACGATTGGGTTAAGAGCGCGTGGCTGATATTAGGGACCGGACGTCTCTTTCGTGATTTAGCTGACTTGTCTAATATTTGGCGGTGTCAAAGTTTGACGCTTCGATATGTGTTCACGTTTGGTCATGATGTGAAATGTGCAACGCGGATTTTGTGCGGTTGTATCGGGCGCATATAGACTAAATAGCTGGAAATATTTATGCTATGAACAGATTAATATATGGACACAAGACATCGAACAGTTAACTTATAATATTTTGTCGCTCAACTTCCACTTGTATGTATCGGTGAACTTTGTTTCCAAGTGGGCGTTAAAGAGGGACGATAGGTTATCATGAAAGACTAACTGGGTTGTTTAATGTTTTTAAGTTGTTCTCTGTTCATCGTTTCTGAGCCTATTGGCTTGTTTTACTATTCCAAGCTGCTTGTTGCTTTAGTTACCTATTCTATTCGCCTTATCTTTCTACGGCGGCGCGTGAATCGAGTTGATTGCAGGTGTGTGACGCCTTTTTTCTATTTCCATCCCCTGCTTCTTCTGTCCCTCTGTTCGCCGGTCCCTGTTCCGTGTTCTGTCCCTTCTCGCTATTCTGTTCCCCTTCCTTTTCCTCTCCTTATTCCGTGCCCGGTGTGTTCCCCTCTCCTTGCCCCTTGTCCTGTCGGTTGCCCCGCTCTGCCCTGCCTTTCCCATGCTCTCTCTCTCTCTCTGTCTCTCCTCTGTCCCCTCTCTCGTCCCATCGGCGGGGGTTCCCCGATCCCATGGACGATGGCTGCGAGTTGCAACAGACGTCTGTTACGTCTAATCGGTGTTCCATTTCCGGCGGTGACTTGCGCTGTTTGTTGAGTGGCTTATTTTGTTTTTGATTGCCTGACACTGGTGATTATGAATCGCGTGCCTTTATGAGTGTTCAGAGAGCGCCACTCGCTTGAATGAGTCACACAGCCTTGAAGTGATGCGTGTATTTGCCCGGGGGCATAGCTGCGGTAGATACTGGAGCTGTGTGAGCGTTAGCCGCTGCTGATGTCGCACCGAACACGACCTGCGAGCGGAACTGATGTACTGCACTCGCGTCACGCGAATGGAGCTGTGTGGTGGTGATATGTGGTCGGCAGACAGGGTAAATAAAACTCGACAGCGGGTACCTACTGCTGCCGTGAGACAGCTATTGGCGTGTATTATCTTACTCCATAGTGTCTACCGTTTTAGTCTTTTGAGAGCTGAATGATTATGCTTTTTCAAGGTCGATATATTTCCAAAACGGGCGACTTTGAATTGGATACCATTCACGGCGTCTCATGACGGCGACACTTTTCTTCTCGCAAAGCCCCAGCTCGATTAGGGGGGGGGGGAGACGACGAAAGGGGGCACACAGCTGAGAGCACTGCCTGCCTCATACCCACTTCGACCAGAGTCTCAGTGTGAAGGATCTCCCCCTTTGGTTCAGTCTTGTCATATGACACTTCATCTTCCCTCGGCTGCCCAAAGTCCACCTCCACGCCCCATGCAGCTGACATGTCATCCTTCCATTGCCCTCCGACATTTGACAGGTCATCCCGCCCCTCCGGTGTGCCAGCGACTGGTCCTCGGTCTCTGACATGTCATCCCTCCACTGCCCCCGACGGGCGACATCTGACATGTCACCCCCTCCGCTGGCGCTGCCCCGGGGATGACATCTCCTCCACTGCCCCGGGCATGACATCCCATCCACTGCCCCCGGTCTCTGACATGGCATCCCTCCACTGTCCGGGGCATCTGACAGGTCGCCCTCTCACCAAGGGCGGGCAGTGGGCGATGGGCGATGGGCGCCGCCCTGCCTCCCAGCACGTGCGATCAATGGCCCGCGGCCCGCTGGCGGAGGCCGGCGGGAGGCGGTGCGCGCGGCGCCAGTCAGCTGACGGCCGGCGGCCGGCGGTTCCGGCGCGGCGCGGCGCTAGTGGCGCATCTGGTGGGCCGCGCGGCGCGCCAGTCATCCGGCAGCCATGGCCGAGGAGGGTGTGGACTCGGGACCGGGCGCCGGCGATACCAACACGCCGTTTGGACGCGGCCAGCGGGGCCGCAAAGGAGCACTCAAAAAGAAGAATGTGTTTGAGGTGAAGGACCACAAGTTCATCCCGCGCTTCTTCAAGCAGTTCACGTTCTGCAGCCACTGCAAGGATTTCATCTGGTGAGTGGGACGGCGGGGCTGGCCGGGGAGCGCCGTCGGTGGTCGATCTCCGAGCGCCTCCGCCCACTGCTGGCTGGCTGGGTGACCGCCCGGGTAGCCGGGAGCGGGGGGCCGTCTGCCGAGAGCACAGATCCGCTCCTACGTGGCTGAGTCCGCCCTGAGGAAACACCGCCACCCACTGGGCTGCATTTATTAGTACCGTCTACAAGGCAGGGAGATAAGCCCGACGTCGCAGTGTGATTAACATTACAACACTTGTTACATGCCCCGTCTCGTTACTTGTTGCATCATCTGTGCACTGGCGCTTTGTCTTGTTTTCCTCCCGCCCCCTCTCCCCTCCCTCCTACACGCGTCTCCCCCAAACTTCACGATCACGCGGCCGCAAAGGCCGGGACTCGGTACAGACCTACCTCTCGCCGTTAGAAGTACGGCCTGAATCAGTGTGGAGATACACGTGCATATGAAGGCCGGTACAGGCACGCAGCGTGTGCCGGGCACGAGCGAAGGCTGGGGATGAGGTTTTGTGAGTCTGGCCGCAAGGACGGCGGGGTGCCGCTCATTACACGGTGATTTACGGTTATTTAGTCTAAGACCAGGACAGGGACTGTACCGACTACCGTTCAAACATGTGTGTCAGGGGCACAAGCCGATCTGGGCTAGTGGCAGCCAGGGGCCGTATTCACGTCGACTTCGTAAGTCGATTTTCTTTCGTAAGTATAATTTGGTATTCACGTCGACACTTCTTAAGTTTTTATCGACGGAGTTCACGTGATTAAAAAAAATTACTTAAGAAGTAGGTCAAACTTAAGGAAATTCTTACGAAAATGATCGACGTGAATACGGGTCCAGGTGTAATAATTTGAAGTGCGTTTCCATCTTGCCTACTCAGTATAGTAACATTAGGGTAGCGGATAAGATAAGCCCTTAGCCCAGGATAAGATAGCCTAACGTCAATAAAACCTGCCTGAAGCAAATACCGCCAATGAGGTGTTCCGATTTGACGAGTGGCCAGCCGGTTGTCACTGATAAATACATAGGTGATCAGGGCCTAGTTCACATGGTTAGAAAAGCCCGTTGGCTAGTTTCACTTTCCCAAACAGTCGCCTACTCTAAGAAACGCTTTTGCTACCGTTGGTTAGGTGTATAAGGGTGGCTACAGCGCTGAGCCTATCTGTCGGGTCGCCGGCGCCCTTTCCAGTAAGTGTCGCTCAGTCGCAGAGGGGCTCAATATGAACCAGGCCCAGTTGAGCAGCTAGCAGCAGCCAGTTGAGCAGCTTTCGGCTGAGCAGCTGGTTTCCCCCGCTGCACTGCTCTGTTCCCGTCCCCGGGAAATGGCAATTTGTCTACATATGGCAAGGCCACTGGTCGTGGTCAGTCAGTGGGCGATGACTGATGACCCTGACAGAGAGTATCTGGTGAATACCTACCCAAGTTGAAGTCAGTCAGTGGTTATATGACGTTGGCTCAGTCCCTAACTCGTGGATATATCTGGTGAAGCATGTTATTGGGTAAGGTCCTACCCAGTCGGTTTCTGCGGTATGGATCGAGTTTCATTCAGTGAAGAGCGGTCAGTGCCAGAGATCTGGAATTAGTCAGTGATCTGTTCAGTGGGTAGGGGAAGCGGGGGTAACACCGCCACTGTGGGAAACACCGCCACCCCATCTGGCGGCGAAAGTATGAAATGTGAAGTGTAAAAATCCGTTATTTCCTATTGACCGCACGAAGGTAAGCGTCTTCTGATTTGTGTTCCGGTGTTTCAGTGTAATCGAAGCTCAATGTGGGCATTTAAAGAAAAATGCACATTCTCTTATAAAAATTCGATGAGTTGGGAGCACTTTTGAATGTCTTTAAGTAGAGACTCATTTTGATTTACTTGATTACATCGAAAAATAACTGATAGGCTTTGTCCAGTAAGATAAGTTTGCTTGAACCGTGTAGTACATTCTTACCGCTGGCGACTTTTGCTTGTGATCACTTTTGGGGAACACCGCCACCCCGTGGCGGTGTTACCCCAATTGAGGTTGCGGTATTTCCTGTTTGTAGCGTGATAAGTGATGAAACTCCAAAGACACGCTTTATTTATGTTCGTAGATGTTCCTAAGTCGGGAATAAGCAGCTTATTTGATTTTTTACTTTATATTTTTCATGCATCCCGACCAAGCACTTGCCAGCTGTATAAAACTGGCAAACAGCTGATGAACGTATACCTATTTAGGTGTCCATTACCGATTATTTGCGAAAATTACCACTTACCGACAGGAAACTCATCGCACACGATCTCTGAACAATTAAAAGCTTTCGTAGGAATGGGTTGGGTTAACATCAACACCGGTGGCGGGGTTACCCACACAATTTGTAGGCAGCAAATATGCAAGGTATTTTTAAAAGTCGTGATACATGAAAACCTTTTAGGAGCATGCAAAATAAGTACCTAAAACACGTGAGAAAATGTTTAAATATTGTAACCAAAACAATAACTACCAAGAGACTTCACACATATTCTCTCATTTTGGCGAAAAGCTTAGGGGGGCGGTGTTACCCCCGCTTCCCCTATATGATAAAAGGTCTCTGGTCCTGGCCAGTGGGCAGTTGATAAAGCTTCGACGGGACGGGCGGTACCTATGCGATGCCACTATGATGCCACTCCTCTCGACATCTTAGGACTTTATAGGAGCCCTGCTATAGGCCCCACCCCGTAAGGTTAGTGTAGGTCTGTGCCTCCGATGCACATTCAGTACCATTCCGCTGACTGCCAGCCGGTATCAATGAATTCTGATAGCCCGGACGTGTCCGTCCGACGGCGCTAACCGAGCACTTCCGGCCGCCTGCAGCGTGTTATGTCTGCTGCAGGTTGTAGCAATGGTGCCGAGCCTATAGTTACACCGTATCCGGCCGATAGGGCCGCAACTGGAATACCAGGACAGGATCATAGCCGGTTCAGAGGGGAACTACAGCTCCGCTACAAAGTTAACTTATGTCATTACGTTTTAGCAATGCATGGAAAGCGATAACAGATTTGGCGGTTCCTCGTGAAAGCTTAGGCTAGATCCGCCTGTGGACTGCAAATCCAAACACAAACTGTGTCCGTACTGGCTTGAGAAGCTGCCCACTAGATTAAGGTGTTCTCATTAGCTAGTAATTACGGCCCGTTGGAGAAACGCTGGTCGTCTGCGGGCGTGGACTTGCCGTCGCGTTTCTGCGGGTTTCCGTCTGCAGAGTGTGGTATTGACCGCGCCGTGAAAAGGCCTCCAATTGGAACTTCTTTTGATCCTAAATGAGCTGCAGCTGGCCGTTCATGGTAAGGGCTTCCAGCCTGGAAACGAATGGCAATGAACTAAATGGCAGTGCAATGTAATGCAATGCAATATGGGTTCTCGATAGGCGGGAAATCGCCGCAATATTGCTGTTTGGTGACCGTCAGCTCAGCATTTACTGTTTACTGACATTGGATTGGAATATTGCATTACGTTTACCTAATGCGGCTTCAGCTAGCGCTCACACTTTTCAGTCTGCAGCCTGTAGGTAAATTTCGACTTTGGTGGAATCGTGAGCTGGCCCAAATCCCTCATTTCTGCTCCAGCCTTCCCATTTCCGGGAATGCCACTCATCTCTGATTGAACTGGTTGAAGCAGGCTCGCAGTACCTAAGTGTCGAGGCGTTCACTGGTGACATTTGCCCTGAACAATTGGCTACAGCAGTTGACTGGTCTGACTAGGCTAGCCATTATGTAGCTGCGCTGCGAGATACACAACTCTGAGCTTGACATTACGCCGTGTTCAGTTGCGGTACAAGAAAGCCACATTTTATAGGTACCCAATGGTAACTTGAGCTGATGAGGTTGTAGTGTGTCCAAAACTTGAAGGGCCATTGAGTTTTTATCCAAGCTAGTTAATATAGGCATTAGAGCACTTCACGGATAGGCTTTTTAGGATCCGGCCCGGCCCATATCCGGCAAGTCATATCCAGATCCGCCCATTATCCGCCTTTCTTTGAATATCAGAATCCGGCCCACCTATTGCGGCCCCCCCGTATTGCAGCCAAACTTCCAAAAAATATCCGTAATAATCCGTTTCACCAATAACTGGTTTCACCCAAAACTGGACTAACAAATTCAATCTAAGGGACCAGACAGCCATACATCTCATAGACCATCATGGTTCCAAAAACCATGCATACATTGCATACATTATCCACTTGAAGACAAGTCTTGTGACAAGTGAGTGTCATAAAATGATGCCTATTACTTTAATCAAACCTCTGATGCCGCTTAACACATTAGGTTAAATTTTAACTTCAATGTTGAATGTTAAAATTTTGATCCGTTTTGATCCGGGTTCAACCTTCAATTCCCAAATCCGGCCCGCCCATATCCGTTCTTTTTTAACAAATTTAAAATCCAATCCTATCCGGTCCGCGGATTTATCCGTGGATAACGGATTTATCCGGCCCATGAAGTCCTCTAATAGGCATTACCTCTTTATGTTGTGCTTGATGTTCCTGTTTGCGCATGTGTCCTAACGCCAACCAACTAGTCGGAGGTGGTCTGCGAAGGGAAACGGTTGGGACACGCCAATGACAGAGGGAGGGGAGGCAGTCAGATTGTTTGCGTGCGGCTCCTTTAATTAGATCTTGATGTGCCGTCGCCCTATACAGCTGCGCCTCTGACGAAGGCCGGCATCATTATGTCGCTGCAGGCGTTCCTTGTGTACTCCGTGCTCCGTCGTGAGTCAATTCCCTGTGATTTTGTTGTACTTGGTGACCTTCAGTATACGGTTTTTCTATTGTAAGTGTTCCGGTCGTAGGAGGAACAGTTAAATTCTTATGCTTCTTACACCGTGTAACGGTTGCGATGTTTTGGAAACGTGCGTCATCGGTATTGCGAACTGTCCGGCGATAAAAATAAGGCATATCCGAGACATATAAACCGGTCTTTAACTGCGTAGTGGCCCTATTCGGGTCTGTTTCATATTTTCATACCTCTTTTGTTCTGGACAGCTGTAATCCGGGACATTACAGTTGCGGCTTGCGTCAGTTGCAGTCCGTGACGTCGCTTCCAGCGGGCATTAATCTTGCAGCGGTCTCAAGTGACTCTGAGATGACCGAGCAGGTGGCACGAGCCACGAGCTCAAACAAATGAGTGCTTGACAATGGGTCAGTGGGTGCGCAGATATTCAACGAACTACAGCCACGTTATTGAATGTTGTTTTCCTGATCTTTTACCGCAGTGTAGGTGAGCGCTGCCTTTGCAGCCCTGATGCCCACAAGTCCTCCGCTCTATGAATGTTTTTCGCGCCATGCAACGCAAGAGCGGCATCTTCCCTGCTGCGAATTTCTCTCCTGTTTTTCATTTATTGTGGTAGAGAATGTCGAAAGATGTGAATGCCCACCCGGTCTAGAATTCTTAGCACGTATTCCTTGCTTTTCGTAAATGATTGCCAAGTTTTCAATTCTTGTGGGTTCCTGGCGAGAATCATAAGCAGGAAGTGGTGCACATGCGCACAATTACAAATATTAAAAGAACGCCTGTTGACTGTTAAGGTATTTTTAAGGTATACTCTAACTCCCTTTCCTTTCACTTCTTATGTAGGCTGAAAGTCATGCTTTCTTTACCCTCTCTCGCCTTTATTACCATCTAACATTTTCCCTTCCATCCGAAACATTGAAATGAAATTATAATTGCTGATCTCGAGATGACTTGATTTGATTTCTATTCAACTTCATGATGTTTGAAAAAAACAACACTAGCATGTTGTACATTTTAGTCCGCACCGTTCAGACCAGTTTCACAAATGGATGTTTGGCGAAGGTAGCGGAGAAGTGCCCTTTATCAATGCCTCGTCTATACACACGATTTTCGTCATTGTTTTCGTGTCTGCCGTGTCTGTGGGTGAGGGCCCCAATAGTGGACGCCCAATTCCCTGGGGATATACTGACGATAAGTCAGAGACTGTCTGCTGTCTCTGCAGCCCGGCCGATCCAGCCGTGGTTGTGGTTATTGTAGCCTGGCCGAGACTACGTCGGACCTGCGAGGTTGTATTTGTTTTGTGACTTATTAGAGATCTGATGTTAGTTGTGAGCATTACATATGGGATGCGCTGCTTTGCCTCGGCGTCCGATATATTGTTTGTCAAGGACAAGTTTTGAGCTCTATTTTTGTTTGCATTTCTTCGACGTGAGATGTATTATCTTGCAACTTTAGCTTAAAAAACAGTCCTTTACCTGAGTTACCTAAGTCCCCTGTGTTCATCCGATTGCGTGGGCGTGAGTGCTTTCAGTTCTTCCAGCTTCTATCCGTTAATATGTCTTACTTTATCATACCTTATTGCCCTCACTTTCTCCTATGCACTTTCCAGCTTCTGTACCGCCTCAGCTTCTCCCAATAACCCCGAATATCATCCCACCGCCTATCAACCCCTTTCCGTCTGCCCCTCCCCGCTCTGTTCAGCATTCCCTGCGTGACCTCTGGCGTCTCCCAGAGTGCGTGTCGGCTCGCTGCTACCCACCTCGAGGTCATCATGTTGACGGCCCGGCCCCCGCACAATTCGCGCGCCCGTTGTGGTGACCGTGAGGCGCATTGATGAGTGCCCCCTGGCGCAGCGGTCGGGTGCTGTTCTGCATTCAGTGCGTGACCACACTTCAGCAGTCTGGCGGGCCGGGGTTAATGGCTGGCGACAGCGAATTGTGGGATTTTTGGTGGTGGTGTGTGTGTGTGTGGGGGGGGGACTGGTTACTGTATATGAAATATTTTTTCATGCCGTGAATCGAAATAATTAAATTTCTGCAAGGTTTCCATCACTGTGCTGTATCACTGTAGGTAGGTGTAATGGGTATAGTTCATTGGTGCTGATTGCTGATCTGATCATAAATGTGAGTATCTATTCTCAGTTCTCACTGAGGGCATTTTGTTGAATCACTCAGTAACAGTGAATAAGCGGTATAACAATGTAGAACGTGCGCTACATCTATAAGAAAAATCCCGAGCCTTCGGATCGGCTGCGGCTAGGAGCCGTAATACATGACCAGAATTTCCTCTCCCAGATATGGATTAACCACCTTCAGGGCGTTATGTAAGGCACGACTGGAGTACCTATGTGTATTTCCCTGGATGACGTCATAAGACGCACAATAACATGCTAGATGGGGGTTCAGCCCTCTTTTGCAATTTATTTCTGGTGATGCGTGGGCGTAGATTGGTTGGCTTTTCCCGTGGCATCCGACAAAGTTCAGTTTATCCAGCTGGCTGCGCCGGGTGGGTAACGGTTATGCTTGGGTGTAGGTGTGAACAATCACCGTTCATAGCTAGCATGAATCGGCGAGAAGTGTATGTTGTTTGATACAGTTTCGCGGCAGTTCTCAGCATTAGCAGAAAACATGTTATTACAGAACACAGTCGTGTGATGCGTTTGAAAGCCGTGCTAGTAATGCTTTTAGGCAGCTCGCTATGGTATTTGAATAATCCCACTCTCTCTGCCAGGGATTTGAATAATAACGGATAATTTGTTCGATGCCCTGATACTTACTCCATCCTAAATTGCTAGTCGTAAAAATATGGTCACTGTGAATCTTGCATTGGATGCTCACAAAGTGGCATTCACTTTTCTAATCCTTTTGGGATAACTTGTGTGCAATGCATGTGACATTAAGTGAGACATAATTTGTTGTTCCTTGCACACAAAAAAGTGTAGGCACAAGCTGATACCGCACAATGAGAATTGATACCTTTTGGGCACGATTGAATATTAGTTAATAATGTAAATTATATGGTAATTTCACCACCTACTTATTTCCATTGTCTAGAATACACAAGCCTACATATTTTCATTATTTTTTATCTGCTCTTTAATGCGACCCACGTCGGCTCAATTCCACCACTTTATTCGCTTTTTTCAAACTTCCGATAAAGAGTGTCTACCTCGGTACCCCACCTGCACGTGGTCGTGAGCCCCACCTCTTCACGCTGCCGCTCTGGTTGTTCGGTGACTCTCCGCTGAGGGGCGGGTTCTCGCCTCCCGCTATAACCGGTCAGAATGTCCGATAAGGTCAGCGTCTTCACGCTAACCACTGACCTCCGGTCGTTTACGGCCATTTTACGAGACCGCAGTGAGCGGAACACATGGACGCGATCCGGAGTGTCCCTAGGGAAGTGAACAGCACGAATGACTAATTCTTATTATCATTCGATTCGGTGCCTGTAACAAAGCTGTTTTGCGGGTGGGTGGAGGGGGGGGGGTGGGGGGGGGAGGAGATACGAGATGCAACATTGGTTGATGATTTAGCTGCCTCTTTCTGTATACTCACCAATGGTGTATCGCTTGTCGGTCTCATCAGCTTCCGGTGTGATAAATCATTCGAAAGATATTTTTTGTTTTGCCTGGACTCTTTGTCTGCATTTTTCACAACCCCTTAGATAGTCTACTTAATTTCTACATTCCCTTATAAAGTGTGTGTGGGAGGGGGAGGGGTGCAGCGCTGAAAGTGTGTCATTTTTGTTCTCCAAGTAAGTTTATTCGCCTGCATTGAATAACGCGTCCTGTTCAACCACAAACTTCCACGAAACCATTCATGTGTAACTTACGACCTTTGGCACTGTGGTCTAGATGAGCAGGAACAGGGCTCAACATGTGACCTTTAGTACGAAACTCCGAAGCCATCGTTTTCGGGAAAAGGTTTCAGAAAATGTTCAACCATGGCTGATTTACGCCGGTGTTTGGCTGCCATCGAGTTTGGCAGCTCATTTCTGCTCAGTGGGCTGGTTCGAATCCATTCTGGTCCCTGCAAAAGGCTAGGCCTCAGGATATGTTAAAATCGATTTAAATGTTAAGACTTTTCCGCTAATGTTTGTAATATGCTGCGTTCTTATTGTAGTTGTTCATACGAGTACATGTGGCATCGCTTTATCAAATTATTTGAGGAAAACATTGCGTGATACGTAGGTAAGTTGGTTGTGGGACGTGGACTTATATTACAGATTTTCGTAGATTTTCATTGGCCAAGAGACAGAACCAGTTGTTGTTGTGACTTAGTGATCAATATCTGTTCAATCTCGTGATGAATTGCTCTTCACCATTATGGTACCTCGTCTTATTCTCCCAGTTTCTTAAATTATACAATCTTATTTTTGTGGGACGATTACGCGTTTCTGTTCCCTGCTAATCTACATATCTAACTAGTTTCTGTGTCTCGGGCCTAGTTCAGTTCTTTTCAGGTACAGATTTTGTTCAACTTAGCTCCTGTCCGTTCTGGTTTTCACTTCCCGCTTCCCATTGTTCGTCCAATTGTTTTGGTCCAATTGTTGCTGTCTTGTCGAGTCTCTATCTCCTTCAGGTTCCATCCAAACTGCAAGATAACTTCTGTCCTTATAGTTCCATTCTTTTCAATTTTTATGTTCCGTTCCAGTTCCTATTTCTATTTCTTCCTCGCGCTCATTCGCTGTTATTGCGCGGGGAATGTCACTCAGCTAATGGAAGTCGGAACAAATTACGTCCGTCGTCCCGTACCGTCGTTAGCGATGAAGGCCGTATAAAATATGTACACCGCCCCTCGGCGCCACTCGGTCTCCACTATAAGCGGTGTCCTTTGTATAGATACAAAGCCGCAGAGTGGACATTTCTCTGGGCAAAGATGGCATGCTTTCCGTGTGCAGATATTTGTTCTGTATCCCATGGATCAGGTACAGAGACGTACTATTAGCTAAGAGCTAATAAATTGTGAGATGATCGACTAAACCAAAGGCTTAGCGGTAATCTCATCTGCAAGCAGGTGCGCACCTGCAGGAGTTTTCGCTCATCCTTCCAGTGTGGTCTGTTACCGTTTAATTCAGATGGCTTTCATTCCTCGAAACTGATTGTTGACGTTGATTTGACTGCCCACCCCCATCTATGCCTGCCGTATACCTGCCACCTCCTTGGGCTTCATACTGTTCAGAGGCTAGCATCTGTAGCTCGCACTGCCGATCGGGCGGCCACCTGGTCTTCCGTTGTCCCTCTCCGCTGCCTGTTGGTGTTGACCCTGCTCTCGTGCGGAGACGCCGGGGCTGACCCGACTGGAAATCGTTACCGCGGCCGACGGGGGTCCCTCGGAGTCGGTCATTAGTCGACCGACGAGGGGCGTGGAGAGCAACATATCGAGGGCTTCGGCGCCGGGTCTCTGGCGACGATATCCCCGGCCCGTTATAAGGACATTTCTGAAATAGCGACCCAGAACTTCCGGGCGTAGGCCTTTTTCGTCCGCGTATTTGTTAAAAATAATTGCGGAGATCTGAAATCTCCCCGACGCTTGCTAAAGTTATATTATACTGCATGCCATGGCAAGATATGTTTCGTAGACAATGTCTGCTAGTTTTCAGCGAAAATAGATGCTCAATTGTGATTCATTTATCCTGCTGATTCCTAAGGTTACGATCGATGTCGCCATAAAGAATCTTTTTCACATGGACTTGATATTCGATCTGTTCGATCAGCTTTGAGCGTCTGGTGCTTAGGTGTCAGACCCGTACATAAGATCCGTGCGTCGCACCCTTCCGGCCTTCATACTTACTCGACCCGACCCGTACGTCGTACCTATCCGAACGACAAAACAAACTGCACTCGGAAAGCCGTTCTGTTGAAATGTCGCAGCCCTGAGGGCCCTTCGGTCGATTCTAAATGTCACTCACACGTCCGGAAAGCAGGAATGAAAGGGTGATTCAGTATGCCGTCGCCCAGTCATGCGGTGCATTCATTGAACCGATTTATGTGTTTGTCAGTAATCGCCTTAACCCGGAAATCGCTGGGCCAATAGGTACTAATCTGTGATCGGCTTTGAATGTGTGTCGAGTGATTTCAGGTTCTAATTCAACATGCTAATCCAAATGATTAATGCTTTACTTTAGTGATTGGTATAACTCGCTGAAGACTGCATCTAACGCATATGTGCTCATTGCTTCGTTTACATGCGTATCACCTTTTTATCCTCTGAACTTGTTTCATTTCACTTTGGCTAGGTTTGGGAATCACATACACGTTTCAGATACACAACTTGGGTCTAGTTGGCCTCTTGTTCATTTTGTTCCCTTGGGCTCAGGGTTGCAAAACAAATATTTTTGTCACCATGCCTACAATGTCGATATTTTTACGTGGTCTCGGAGAAGCTTTTTGCATGCAAAATGGTGCTTGGGAGCTTTCCGAACTATCGAGCACCTACTTATACTATCCCGCGCTCTCCTTTGATGTTCTGCTTTGCGTTTAGCTTCGCTGTCATCAAGCTCCTATTTCGTCTAGATCTGCTTTGTCCTCCACCCCAACAGCGTTTAAGTTTCAACTTATTTAAAGAACTCGCTAATAAATCGATTACAAACAAATCGACATAACTATCTCGCGCCGTCCGTAGGTGCTGTGCTTTCTGTGTCTACCGCCCGCCTTCTATTCAGCTGTGCTTTTTGCCTCCCCGCTTGCCCCACATCTGCGACACCCCCTCCCCCCGCGAGAACACCATCTCCGGTCGGGGGAAATGACCCGCACGGCGGCGGGCTGCCTGTCCGCTCCATGGCGTAATGGCCGGCGACGCGGCGGGCGCCGCCTCTGCTCTGCAGTAGGTATGATGGCCGCCCAGAGGTGTCTCGGCAGGACGGGATAGCGCACCTGCTGTGCAGCCATAGGCCGTCTAATGAAGCTACTTGGGGCGCCGGGCGGGGCTCATTGTGTGACGGGATGCTGCCGTGTGGGAAGGGGGGGGGGAGTTCCGGCTCGGCCAGGGGTCAACGGTGGGACTGTCCCGCGGACTACCCCCCCCCCCCCTCCCCATCCGTGCGTGCAGCACGGATGGTCAAGTCAAAGGTGGGACTATACCTCCGCAGACAGCACATACATATGCAGCAGTGAGAGTCCTAGCCAGGCAGCCAGCCTATATGAGGCTGTTTGCGCACTGACTATCCCGCACGGCGCGCAATGGCCAATATTTGTTGACATGATTATCCATGTTCCCATTTAGACCGTATCAGAGTCAGTGGAAGGACTCGGGCAAAATCGAACGCTACGCTGATTTTCTTTACATGCAACTGCTCAGCCAAATCATACTTCACTCCAGGGTTGTACTCGACTCAAAAAAAATATTTGCCGACTCGACTCATCATTCAACTTCAGAAAGCCCTGACTCAACTCTGACTCAAACAAGGAGCTGATTTTTTCCCTTGACTCGACTCATGACTCAAGCGGCTCGATGAAAATATGAGTTGACTCAAACTTGACTCAATTTTTTTTTGTTGACTCAAAATTGACTCAGATAAAAAAGTTGTTGAGCGGGGGGGGGGGCGATGAAGAAAAAATCCGGCAGCAGGACCAGGCCTAAGTTGTTAAGCGGGGGGAGAATGGAAAGCTTATTACGAGCGAGCGAGCGCAGCGAGCGAAGCGAGTCTTTTCAATATAACGGAAAAATCTCAGTATGAGCGGCCCGGCCCGGCCCGGCCCGGCCCGGCCCGGCCCGGCCCGGCCCGGCCCGGCCCGGCCTGTAACGCTTTTGAGAGGCTTATATCTCAGCAACCGCTGCACTATGGTTGGAAACGGCCTCACGGATGGCCGGGGGTCAACGCGAAAAAATGTTTTGCCCATAACTTGTTAATGCGTAGACCGACTGCGATGAAACTTTGCATAGGTATACCAGTGTCTTTCGTGCATCATACAGTAACACAGAAATGACGAGGTCACGTCACGTCACGCGTGTGTGACGTCATCATTGCAAGTATGTTATAAGTCGCCTATGTCTTTCGTTATGTTATCGATATCGCGAGGCATTTTGAACATGTTTTGAATACTGCTATTACTGAATGGATATTGTTGTTATGCTTTAGGGCGAGAAATATCAACGTAGTGACGCACAGTGTCTTACTATTGGTCATAAAGGGTCAAAAATTTGGAGAAAGATTATTTATAATTTTTTTTTAGATTGGGCAAAAAAGTAAGAAATAAATGACGATCAAATGACAAAACATGCGTCAGATTAACCCGGCAGTTGCTGGGGTATTTCCCCATCCGCCGTTTGCCGGGGGGGGGGGGCGTTCAACGCCCCCAGCCGATAACTCGCGAACAAATAGGCGCATCGAAACGCACGAGGCGCGGCAAACGAAAGAAGAACGCGACGAGACGATTCACATGAATACTTTAAAGTTGAATTTCGAGGTCACAGGTCGGGTCAAGTCAGGTCAAACACTTGAAATCGGGCTTTCAGTAGCATGGACTTTAGAACCTCGCAATCGGTGCCTCGCGTTTCGCGTTTCGATTATATCGTCATCAGTTGGTCCTAAATAAATTCAGTCATCAGTTGGTCCTAAACAATCTGTCACAACTGTCACAACTGTCACAACCCTTCATATAAGTGCTAAAAGAGTGTCAGATCAATGTAGGGGTCAGTCAAACATAGGCCACTGGCCATGGTCAAAGTCAGGTCAATCAGGTAAGCACATAACCCCGAAAATTAAAACTGGTACCTATTCGCAGCCCATGCATGACACATGTTTTATGGGTACTTTTGGGCGTAGATCACGATGGTGACATTCATTTTATCATACGAGTACGTGGCTGGTTGAAAAAAGATCAATTTCAGAAATGCATGCATCATGGTCGTGAAGTAGTCACGAGAAATTGCCAACATTCAGTTCAAGATTTTGGGAAATGTAGAACGATGATCAAAAACCATAGATAGCCCTTTGATTTGCCATGGTATTAGCAGTGTAATGGCGTTTACAGCATGTCTGTATGTCTGCTCTGTCGGTGGATATCCATATCCATACTCCAGGATATCCATACACGTTTGCACGATATCCATACTCCAGGTGCAGCGGCGAGCAGTTACTTCTTACGAGGGGTGCGGAGTCGAAGTCAGAGTCGGAGTCAGAGTCGGAGTCGGAGTCAGAGTCGCCCAGAGTCGTGGCAACGAGCCAGGAGTCGGAGTCGGAGTCGGGGTCGGTCAGGAGCCCGCAGTGGAAGTCGGAGTCGGTCCGAATCGGAACAGCTCCATCACGACTCCGAAACACTGGCAGGGGTCCGGAGTCGGAGACAGAGTCGGCCGGAGTCATGGCAACGAATCAGGAGTCGGAGTCGTAGTCGGAGTCGGATTTGGCGCCACCACGACTCCGCAACCCTGCTTCTTACCATCATTTATAAGGATAAGCGATTGCAAGACTGACGAGCCGACCTGGTGCTAACGAAGCGACGGGTAGGTACGCCTCGGGAGATGAAGCTTCACGGACGATTTTGCGCACAAGTGCGCAGTCTGCTTTTACGTTCCCCTTACGCAGAATTTAACAGAGACTTATTCTGCCAAAAAGCTCAATGGAGGTCGATGGAGAACTTTTTGTATGTCCAATGAAACATAAACGTAATTTTGCAAATATTGCTGTGGTGACACTGCAAACAGAATGCAATGCCGTTCCTGATTTTGAACACGCATGGGAAAAAGAGTCACTCCACTCGATAGCCAACATAACAAGGATTATTTTGATATATAATAATCCAGTTTTACAACGTCATGGAGGTACTCCACATGCTATCACCAGCGCGGTTGTTTAAACCTTTGACGGCGCACCAAAAAAGCCACTATCAGAAACTCCCGATTCCACGTACAATAATGAAGACTAAATGCGCAACTAAATAATTTTTTCTGCCCAATTCAAAACATTTCATCAATTTCCAACAGAATGACACCCCAAATATACATATATTCCGAAATTGCCCACGGCCATCCGTGAGGCCGTTTCCAACCATAGTGCGCTGGACCGATTGGCCTGCGGTCTTTTTTGCTGGGTAGCCCCATCCCTTCTACCCCGTAATTGACTACTTTTGATGCATCTCAGTGACCGTCGTGGCACGTGCCACGTGAAAAGTCAAGGGTGTTCAAGCTGTTTTGCAAAAGTAGTGATTTTGAGAGGCTCATATCTCAGCAGCCGCTTGGGCGATTGACTTGCTGTAATTTTTATAGGGTAGCTGCATCCTTTCTACCAAAAATAGGATACTCTCGATGCATGTGGGTCACCCCCGGTGCACGTGCAAAATACAACAATAAGAGGTGTCAAATTTGTTCCCATTTTAATAACTCGGTAATTACTGGGGCGATTTCGCTGAAACTTGGCATACAGGTAGGCACCCACCAGGCAAGCATTCCCATGGGTTGCGGTTAGGGTGCTACTGCACGTGCGCACGTGCAGGGGGCGCTTCCAGATCTCGAGAACGGCTGGGCCGATTGCGCTCAAATTTGGTACACGGTTGGAGACCGGTTAGTAGGGTGCCGTGCAAAAGTCAGTTTGGACCCCGTTTGCACGTGCGCACGTGCAGAATGCCGCTTCCAGATCTCAGGAACGGCTGGGCCGACTGCGTTCAAATTTGGTACACCGCTAGCGACCGGTTAGAAGGGTGCTTTGCGCAAGCCCGTTGGAAGTACCCTCTCGCCCTTCCGCACGTGCAGGGCTCACTATCTCGCTCGCTCGTTCTTCGCCCAAAAGGCGTTTTACTGGTATATTGTTTCTAGAAAGATGAGTCAGCTGACTCATGTTCCTAAATGTTTTTGACTCAACTCAATGTCAAAAGTTATTTTACTGACTCAACTGTGACTCAACTCAACATCTTGAAAAAAATTCTGACTCAACTGACTCAACTCAACAGCTCAATATTTTATCCGACTCGACTCAAACCTGACTCATCTGAGTCAGAGTTGAGTCAAATCTCTGACTCGACTCATGAGTCAAGCACAACCCTGCTTCACTCAAAACAAAAGTTGGAATGAAACTTGAAATGAAACCTAAACTTTTAGAAATGAAGCTTTTTTGTGTAAATGCTTTTAAATACGATATCTTTCAGCCACGTTTATCTAAAAAATGTTCTCGTCATCTCCGGCGCCGTTTTCTGCGGCGCGGCACGGCGCGGCGCTATTGTCGGCCGATTCAGTTTGGACAGCGATAGGGACCAACGTGAGCGACGCGGCGCGGCCGCTGAATGCTATCGCCACCCCAAAGTTTGCGCTGCACCGTACGCTGAGCGATTCGGTTCGAAGGCCCGGTAAATACGACTGGCGCCTATCAGCTCGGCGCGGATATGTCGCCGGCCACCGCGTTATCACATTTATCCAGATTAATCAGCGGTTATCCGGCGGTCACGTGCGATTTGGTGTGGGCGGTCTCCCGGGACCAGCGGGAGGCGATGTGACATATTTATCCAGCGTCCCCAGTGGTTTGCCTTCGTGATGATTGACGGGTCACTGATGACATTTTCCTGCCACATGGAGCTTCCGTGATAGGAATTCCGGTATGGCTGCGATCAGAAAAGTTAGCTGAGCTGAGCTGTTCAGTGCCCCACCCTCAAGAGACTTATATGATTGACGCCGAATAACTGAGCCATGAATGGGGATGGGAGTATCCCCTGTTTGGGGCGTATCACTGTTCCCTGAAACCCGATTGTCAAGACACTACTTACACTATGATTTTAGCAAAACCCTCTGTGACTGCGCATTTCTACTAAGGACAGTCATGACAGGAAATACACCCAATGCTTTTCACTTCTCGGACTTTTTGGCTCAGTTTACACTTTGCTTACTTTATTTTGCAGTATTGTAGTAGCATCTTTCCAGCATCGACTCCAATCATTATAACCTTGACAATGGTAACAACAGCGTTGCATGTCGACTCTTTCATCCACACTGACGTATTTCCTCGCGTGCCAGGCTGCCTGAATCCACCGTAATGAACCTAAGACCCCGGCCTCCGGACGACCGCCATTTCTGCACACGCCGACCTGTCGTACCGATCAGGATCATTAGACCGCACTGTGCACGGAAACGGATCAGAATCGGTCCGGCGATCTATCCGAGCTGGCAGTGGAGGCGGGCCACTCCGCTCCGTCAACTCCAGTGGAGGATTTGGACGTGCCTCGGCCCGACGGCTGATTAGTGACCTTGGTGATGGCTGGGCTAAGTCGGTCAAATAAGTCGGCTCAGGGAAGTATAGTCGGTTCGCCAGGTGAAGCAGTTTCAGCCGGGGTCAAGCTCATTTGAGTAGCTTCACTATGGGACGTTAGGAAGCTCGAAAAAGTAGCCTGTTGAGCTAGATGAGCTGTGGAGCTCAGTGATGTAGCTTGGTTTAGTTTCGCTAACTATGAGTTAGCTCCACGTTGTGATGTAGAAGTGAGTTACAGCCTTGCTAGGTGAAGTAGCTCCATTCCATCCTCTAAAAGCACTGCCGATCTGTCAAGTATCGAGCCTCGCCCGACGTCGCACCACGCCCGGTGAAGTCGCGCCGTCCCAGTCGACTGCTGGATGGTCTGATTGCTCCATCTGTCAGACCGCCGCGACACGCTCCGTCACTGTCGACGGGACGATGCGTCGACTCCGACACCGACGTCCAAATGGACGTCCCGGCGCAAAGTTAAATCAACCCCACTGATTGCCGAGTCCTGAAATGAGGACTCGGATATTAAGTTGTTGGACGATGTCATGACACCGTCTTTATTAAAATAGTTGCTTCCCGTCATTTTTGATAGTGGCATATTTATTGGTCAAGGCTAGGATTAACGATATAATTAGCGCAACTGATGCACTCGCATCGCACCCTCGCTTCACAAATCACAATGCATAAACGAAATTGCGCTCCATATTTTTCTATCTGCCACACATTTTTATCGATAATTAACGCACTGCTGGTCTATCGATGTGCTCTGCAATATGTAAGCATAAGTGCTCACGCTCAGGCCGTGAGGAAAGGGCGAAAGGGCCTGGGCGTCGACCGCCCCCCCCCCCCCCAGACCCAATTTCTCTGGGTGTCGGCGCTAATTGCGTCCCCTGATCCGCCGATCCCAGCGGCACACCGCCCCCGTCCCTCCCACCCGCGTCAGTCGCCTCAGCGGCCGGCGGCGAGCGGTCCGCCCCACAGGCCCCGGGGCGGCGGATTTCGGCGCGCGGAGACCCTTCGATCGGAGTCGGTCTCCACTCCCCGCTGCGTGTCAACAATGCCGCCCGCTGCCCGCTGTCGGCAGACGGTCCTCCTTCTGAACCTTTTTTGCTGCGACTGCGACCGCGCTCAGCCGTAGGGCGAGCCTGTTTGTCGCTTCAGAAAAGATGAGGCTTGTTGCATTTTCTCTGCTTGAATCGGTCGGCAGTGTTTGCATTTATGGGATTATTGCGCCTTGAAGTGCGGTAGTTGTGTCTGGGATAGTGAATTTGTAAAGCTTGAGATGAAAATAAGCTATAGTGAGGCATTCCCGACCCAGCAATGGCCATAGCTGAGGCGAAGATCAGAAGATGATTGTAGTCATAGAGAACGAATCCATTCTTTCCATAAATGCCTTCTCTTTTGCCGACACATTAGCACAGTCATAACGGCAAGTATTGAAATCAATCTACGGACATGGGATATCCTTTTTGAACCTTATTCGCTTATGATCGGCAGAAGTTTTTTCTTTCTTTTGATCACATTCATTGGCTGTTTAGTGTTTAAAAATGTTAGAATACTTCTAATCGTTTAAAAAAGTTACGTGAATTCTCACAATTGTTCGTTTTGGTCATTTCAACAAAATTCTGACGAGAATTGCATTCAAAAATCAATAACAGACAGTGGAGAATTCCTTTCATGATACTGCGACGCCACCAATGTCCAAGTCGGAAGTTGGGCAATCCTCACCTGCCTGCCCTGTGCGATAGCTGTATCCCAGGGTTCCTAGCTGTCAGCAGCTAATTCCTCATTGGAACTCGTCACTCAACTTCGCTGACCGGCTTTAGTATGACCTTAGTCTGAAAATGTACGTGCGCTGACTTAGGAAGCGTCCTGAGACACAAAGTAACACTTGGCGACAGCAAATTGTGTGCATTGGGCAACGTAAACTTATTTGTGTCTGTTCATTGATCGCCAGACATTTCTAAGCACAAAAAAATGTTTTTTATTTACTGCAACCAAATTATGAAAGCTGAGATTTAGGCACTCTCTGTAAACGCTCCCCTAAGCTTACCATACCGGCGTAGCAACTATTGCGGCAGTCGGGCATTTAGAACCTGCGATTGTTAACGTGACATGAGGCGACCATTAGAGGCCAGTGGTATATCGCAGGTCCCAGCTGGGCGCCATATTACGTTTTATGGCGGTCAGCCACATAGCCACTACGATAAAACCGTAATTGATTGTTGGCTAGGTGCCTGGCACACCCTTATGTGATTGTGTGCGTGTGTGGAGGGGGCGGGTGACCCAAACAATTTTTTTTGACGATGAGAAACGGTCTCATCGTCATCTCATCTCATGAGAAACGTTCTCATCGTCTACATTTAATCATCGCATGATTTGCATGGTAACTTTAGTATTCCTCAAGGAATTGTAAACTTTGTATAAACAACATCAAGACTGCATTAGCATTTATTCTGCTCTCCATGGCTCAACTTTTCTCTTAAACTGGTAGTAAGGCCACTAAGTACTGATGAAAAAGCCATTACTAACCGACCATGGACATTCTGAAGGTAATTTTTCATGTGTTTATCATGGGAGCTAGAAACATAACCGGTCTTTGTTGCTCTGCCCTAGGGCAGAGCCAGTACATTATATTGAGGGCCGGGCTGTCATTGCAAGATCATCGTTGTTTATTTCGCTATCGCTGCTTTTCATGCAATGTGTCCTGCCATGGAATGGCACGGTAAGGCTGAGTGACAATTTTTCCATGTATCCGGATATGCCAGTGCCCAGTAACAATGTAACGGTATTGTTTATCTTTCGGTTGTACATACTCGCGGTTCCAGAAATACTACTACGTCTTGGCAATGGGTTTTACGTTTGCTGATACTGCAAGCTTATGGTGTCTCCGTCACAACCAGGCTCAGGGAGGCTCATATTGCTGATAATCTTCTGCAAATAAACATTTCAAACCTCTTCACTTCTCGTAATCTGTCATGCCTTGACCACAATGTATGGCCATCTCTGCGGTCGCGGTGCCGTCGCGGTCGCGGTGCGTTCTGACGTACCCCCCACCCCACCCCCCCCCTCGCCGGCACGTTATCGCGTCCCGGCGCGCCATGATCGGCGCCATTGGTGCGCCACTATTGTCTGCGGCCGTGCGCCACGATTGTCGACGCTGCGTCACAAATGGCGCGCCGACAGCTGTGCCGCGGCGGTCGGTATTGTGGCTGTCGTGTGCGTGTGACATTCGACGGCTCCTCCCTGGACGGATGGTGCCGCTGCCGGTACCTAAATGGAGCTGGTGCAAGGCAGCGCGAGCCGCCGCCGGCCGGTGGTTCGGATAGGCGCCGCCTACTATTTGGGCTCAGGTCGACTGAACGGGCCGGGACTGAGGCCATCTCGAAATATAAATGCGTGTACAAGTGCCATGACAAGTGCAATAAAAATGTGTTTATTAGGAATTGAGAATGGGTTTGTGTCGAGATGACACAATGTGGGCGTTCAATTTCCTCAACACGTGGATCATGTAGAATAAACGTTTCGACATTTCTGTATGTCCCTTCCTTGCACTGGTTGCTTTTGCACCTCTCACCCTATTATCTTTCTTTCTTAGTGCGAAATAAAATTCTTATCTCCACTTCGCATTTGCATTTCGAAACCGAACTCCAATCGGAAATCCCAAAAATGAAATCAACATGTTCTTTTCAAAGCTGATAATTGTTGAGTCATGTCAAGTTCGGAAAGACGTTGCAGCGGCAGAATCTAATTGCTGTTGATATTGAGCACTGCCTTGCTAATTTGCTGCTAATTCTATAACCGAACAGCCTGAGATCCGGGTCAGCGTCCGCGGCTTTACAGCTGCCTTCCGTGCAGCCGTAGTCCCGGTCCGATCTATGCACGAGTCATGTCACGCCTCTGCACTCTGTCTGTATGTCTGTCTGTGGATACCTTACCGGGACAAACCCGGTGGTGTTCAAAGGGGCGTCTGCTTGTACCGCCTGCTTCCTACATATTCGACAGAGTCTGAGCAATAGAGCCCGCAATTCCAAGTAACTATCAATCAACGGTGTTTTGGGAGTCCCCTTGAATACCTGTTGAAACAGGCGTGGGCCGAGTATTACTAATAAGCTATGACGACAGACATGTAATACCTGTGGTGTTTTCCTGACGATTCTGGAAAGTTCTCTCCGATTACTGTATTTTGCATGTCGGAGACCACACAATGAGTCGGTAACTGTAAGAGGTGACGGTTTTTACATAGGTAACATGTTTGATCCGACATCTGGAAATAACTGGGAAAGCCAGATGGTTGTCAGATTAGTTGGTGTACGAGGCGTCTATATTGATATACCAGATTGACACATGATATCACTAATAAGTCGTCCCATGACTCAATTCTCTTGTAACAAATTATCCCACCTCTTTTGTTCTCCCCCTGTAAGTATTTGCGGAGGATCACAGGGACATCAGACCAATTGTCAGTTTTGGCGGCTCTTCATGCCTGTCAAACGCCCACGAGTATGATAGGTACTGCTTCTGAAAATCAGAGGTGAAAAAAATGTCTACGCTGTCTCCAACTGTATAAGCTGGCATACTGGCTCTGTCTCCAGGCAAATTGTAAACTTTTTTGGCTGAGCAGCACACGAAGCCCTTATTTATACAACCTTTACAATTTTCTGGCTTTGAAAGACACTCAATCAAGTTCTGTTAGAATAGGGGTCGGCAAATGGTGGGGCATGCCCCCTTTGGGGGTAATGGCGCCCTTCGGCGGGGGGTAATGAGGGCCTCTGAGAAAGCCTCATCTTTTTTTAGAATTAATGGCTCCCTTGATGGGACAGACATCGCAACTGTTGTGCCCTAGGATTCAAAGATTAGTCGAGGGCAAACGAACAAAACATGAACTGATTAGCTGGCGCATGCCAATTTTCATGTATGTACATAGCTGCTCACCATTCCGTACAGTCGCGCAAAAGTAACTGTCATGTAGGTATTAACTGGCGCTCGCCTATTGGCGTTTTCACAGTCACTAACGCAAGGGAGAGGAGTTGTCCATTGCACCCTGACCCGAGCATCTCGGCCTCTGAGCTGGAGCTTTGCAGAAAAATTGAGCGTGCTGCCCATGAAGATAGGCAGCGGCTGCTACCCAATTTAAAGGTTCTTAGTCATTTGGTGACCTTCCAGAGGTCAATGACAAGTCCCGAGTAAATCGGCTCTTGCTGTAACTTCTTGAAGTGAGATTTTGTGGCTTGCCATGATCTCAGAATAACAGATCTCACAAATCAACGGTTATTCGGGTTAAGGTCATGCCATTTTCAGGACAGATAAAGATGATCGGCTCGAGGGTACATTTTTCGTGATCCGACCCTTTTAACGTGATCTATTCTATTCCCGAAAAATACCCGCTACCCCTATGCGTATGGGGGTTAACCCGCGCCCCGATGGGGCTCCTGGGTATCCACGCCCTTCTGGAGGTGGAGGTTGAACACCCCTTACTAACTTGGCTCCGGTCACTAGCGAAACGCCGTAGTCGGCGTTCGAAAGAGGGTAAGAAATGATGAAGGAAAACTACAGTCACTTTTTAGGTCAAGTCAAAGGTCAGCTCACCAGAGGTCATCGAACGTAAAATTTCGCCAATTTCCAGGTCAACCTTTGACAATTTTCGACAAACTGGCCTATAGCTCAGGAAAGGATAGAGTTAGAGCGCTGTGGAAAAACGCATTCGATACTCAATTAGCTCAATTAGCAATCCGTTCTTTCTGATGACGCCCCCAGATTTAACCTTATGAATAACGATTAAGCCTTCAGGAGACAAAAACTGCTAAAATGTACGTTGTTTGCCGCTAGTTTTTCTTCAATAGCGTTTCACTCAGAACTTGCAAGAGCGCACTTTTATCAGCATCGTGCTCCTCCCGTCGAGAAGCATCGAAGGTCTTGTTGCACATCAGGTGATCCGTGTCGTCGAGCTAAACACATCTAAGGTATTTTCATCGCTCTGGCATGCCTTTATCAAAAGTTATTAGCGAAAAACTATGATACCGTTCACGACCTGAAATGACCTCAGGGACATACCGGGTGTTCCGAAAAAAGTGTCACGATTTTAGTCACGTGCGATTTCCGTAAAAATTGTCCGAAATAGTTTGGCTTAAGATATGTTGCTCACAACCCTTGTCGATTTTGGTGGACAAAACGGTTCACCAAAATCTACGATGGTTTTCTCGCCAGAACAAAAAATCAAAATCGTCCGATTATGGTTCGAGACGAAATCGTACGTCACCGTCCGCCGCCGACTTCGACGCGAGTGTGACATGGAAACTCGAGATCTGCCCTGCAACAAACTCATTGCAAGGTTTGTTAACCATTTTGAGACAACAGGTTCAGTCCTGAATACTCACAGGGGCAGCAGCGGCAGGCCAGCATCGGTTTCAAAGTCCCCAGAGACCATCGCGGCCGTGCGAAATTCCGTCATTGCCAGTCCCAAGAAGTCGCTCCGTCGACGCTCTCAACAGCTCGGACTTGCTAAAACCAGCGTAAGACGCATCCTATGCGACGAGCTAAAACTGTCATCGTACATAATATCCACCAGACATAAGATGACGGATCGGGACAGGCAAAAGCGGCAAGTCATGTGTCAATGGATCTCCAACAAGATGGAGAGGAACGCGCGGTGGGTGAACCGAGTCTGGTTCTCAGACGAGGCTCACTTCCACCTGAACGGTGCGGTGAACAACCACAACAACACTTTCTGGGGTAACTCACCACCGGAAGAAGTAACGGAGAAGCAGCTGAAAGGCCCGAAGGTCACTGCCTTCGTGGCCTACAACGCCACTCACGGCCTCCTCGGTCCCTACTGGTTCGAAGAAGATGGCCGGACCGTCACCATCAATGGCGAGCGCTACCGCGAGGTCATCCGGGAATTCTACGCGGATCTGACCGATATGCTCACCGATAACCAACTGCAACAGGCATGGTTCATGCAAGACGGAGCTCCGCCTCACACTGCGCGTGAGAGTATCGAATGCCTTAAGGAGCTGTTCAACGCTCGCCTCATGTCTCTCGGCACCGCCCATGAGTGGGCTCCCCACAGCCCTGATCTCAACTCGCTAGACTTTTGGCTGTGGGGGGCTGCCAAGGACACTGTGTACGCAGGCAAGCCCAAGACACTGGTCCAGCTTAAGCAGAACGTCGAAAGATACCTTCATCAAGTCGGTCCCGAGACTCTGACGAAAGTCGCTGAGAGTTTCCAGGCCAGAATCAAGGCGTGTCTCAACCGCGGTGGTGCCCATATCGAGAACGTGAACTACAAGAAGTTCGCGTAAACTTGTGATCGCAGGAACTCCTCTGCCCTCTGGCAAGGAGTTATAGCACTGATACGAGAGTAACCTTGTTGAAAAACGACAAACGTGAGCTTTCATATGGTGTATGTTTTAATGCGTTAATACTTGTCAAGCGTTTATAATACACGTTTGAAACTGTGACACTTTTTTCGGAACACCCTGTATACATGGCGGGGTTGCGGGTGTAGTTTTCCGGTTCAGTGGTCATGTTTACTTGTGATTCAGTGCTTCACAGTGTTAGGAATGACACTCGTCCAAAAGAGGCGTCTTTCAATTTTTACCATTGACTTTGCGACCTCTCCCATTGATAACGAGAGAGGGCGTCAAAGTGAGCTGACCTTTGGTCACAGACATATCTCCGAGATACAAATGGAATTTCATTGGTTTGGAATTTCAGTCATTGGTATGGAATTTCACTAAACTTGGTTATATCACCAATGGGGCCTGGCAGGTGGGGGTAATGGCGCTGCCTTGCGCCAAAAAAGGGGGCACGACCCCGGAGGACCTGCCGACCACTGTGTTAGATAAAAGGTGAAGTATTTTCAAGAGCTGAAAAAGGATCAAAAAGTGGAAACAGAATATTTTGGATTTTGGAGTTGCTTTTGGGGGAGTGTTCCTTTTATACCTTCAAAAACTTTCTGCCATCGTTCTGCCATCTGGACCCAACAATACCAATTGGAATACTGGTTGTGTTTATACTGTGTTCCCATGCTTTTGAACCGCAGTTATCACGAATGCCGCGAACAAATGCGGAGGGTGTATTTGTTTCTGGGATAGACTAATGGCTAGCCTTTATGCTTTAATCGCGAGGTCAACTCAAAACGATTGAACTGATGGTTTACCAATGCTTATAGAGCTTGTGTCAGACCAGACAAAATCAGCTAAGCCCTGCGTCAGTCGTCCTGGACCAATCGTTCGATTACGGACGGTCCGCGTGGCGTTCGCATTGGGGTCCGCCTGATAAAAGACGCCGTTGTACCATTTTATGGCACACAGATGTTACGGTCGGTCCTTGGGCAATGGGCAGCAGTGTGGAGGCTGTGAGGGGATCGGCTAGACGTGTGTGCTGGTGGCTGCTCTCCTTCAACTACACAAAGGCAAGGTAATTGAAATTTTCAACTTACTTTGCTGTTAAATCAGCAATGCTTATGAATACAATGGGTGTTATTTTCCTAAAATAAAAGCCGGACGCAATTATCAGCTTTCGAAAGGACTATCCCTTCGGAGGTCGGCACTTCAAGCAAATCGTAAGAATTACCTAGGAACAAATTTAGGTTAGCAGGGCGTTCAATCATTTCTATGTATACCTAAAACAGACAAAAAAGCAGGCTAGCACTGCACTTGTGGGCATCATTACCGGGTGTTATTCCAAACAGAGGGCTAGTCAATGAGCAACACGCAAATGCCTTAATTTGCCTACCAACTCTCCAATTAAAAGCAAGTCATATTTGGGTGACGTCACGCCTGCCTTAAAATGACTCGCGGATACTCCAGGCAAATTATTTATACCAACCTTATAAAGTGCAATGCTGCCCGTCGTCCCCGGATACCCCTCCCCACCCCCTGCCGCCCTCTCCCCGGCCCGTCCGCCACGGCCGGGCCAGGCCGGCCCGTGGCCTCGGGATCCGCCGACCTTCAGTGTAGGTGGCGCTACTGCCAACTGCCGGACCTGGCCTTACCAGCCGCCATGGCCACCGTTGGCAGGTCGAGAAATGCAGAACTGCAAGGGACTGATT
Source organism: Amphibalanus amphitrite (assembly GCF_019059575.1). Lineage (NCBI taxonomy): Eukaryota > Metazoa > Arthropoda > Thecostraca > Balanomorpha > Balanidae > Amphibalanus > Amphibalanus amphitrite. The sequence continues at coordinate 117,321 of NW_024882276.1, read as the reverse complement.
TGGCTACTGGAATGAAGTCATGCATTGATACTGAAAACGTCATCTCGCATATCCCTACTATTTTAAAGCTATAATTACCTTTGAATAAATGCTTCCTCTGCCATGCAGAAATCTAAGGCATGGGAATAAGCCAATGAAAATAGCAGAGTTGCATTGATATAAGCACCAATGAAGATTTGGATTGTTTTAAATCATTGAGATGCATGCACATATTTAGACTGATCTCTGTCCTTACCTTATAGTGTCAGCAAGATGGGTGCTTTGATATAGACCACAAAGATTTAATATTTGTAAAATCAAAATGATGACTTTGGAGTATTTGCCCTTCACTTCCAACAGGAAGTCCAGAAATGGTTCAATAATATAGGTAAATGCTTGTTGCAAAATGCAAATGCTTGCATTGGGGCTGTGCACCTCAATCTGCAAATATCAAACCATGTGGTTTGTATAATGGGTACATAGAAACAAGTTTTACACATCATGGGCTGACGCTAGGACCAGCTAGGATAAGAAACAACATCAAGCTTAAATAAAACTTCTAATGAATACTTAATCTAAAAATTCTTGAAATTCACAGAGAAGTGCAATCAGCAACAGAAACTTCAGGTTTGTCTTTTCCTTTTGAAGTATTTGTAGAATAAAATGCAATCAATGTATTGTACCACCTTCACATGCATTCCTAAATCAGTCAATCAACACTGAACTTTGAACTGAAATATAAAACAAATGACAGGAAAACGACTGCTTCTGCATCAACTATATAATAAAAATCCTCCACAAGGGATTTTGTACAATATATGTTACTTTTGTTTGAAAAGTTCGATATTTCCTCAGTAGGTACCTATTGATTCCTCAACTTCGATAATTATTCCCCAACCTCAACCATTGTCTTATTTTATTCTTACCTAGGTAGATCCAACTAAGATCCAACCACTCTCTTCCGTCACTTCAAGCACACTTCACTGTCGCGCATACTATCCCAACGGTATTTTCAGAAGCTGCGCCGCGTTGTCACAAGTGCGCAGGGTTTGTGCTAGCGTTTTCGCTACTGAAATTTTTTCGTGTCTCCGGAGACAGCCGTAAGGTCTAGTTTCGCGGCAAGCGTCACAGAGAATCGTCTTTATGGATTCCGCCCGGCTTTAGGAGTCATCACCTTCTCACCACCTTCTGTCTCCGGTGTCTCCGGGGCAGCCTATGTATACTGTATGGCTACTGTATAGTGTATATAGTGCTCTGTGCTGTGGAGTATGAAGTTCTCGTAATGAACTAAGACTCAATATGATTGATTTTTTTGCGTGCATCAAATAAAACGAGAAGAATTTGACGACAACAATGAAACGAGATTGTTAGAAGTTAGATATCGAAGTGGTTGTGTCTCCGACGACCTTCCTTTATTGGATTGACTCTGTCTCCAACACCGGTTGGAGAGTTGACACCTTTTTTCACCTCTGCTGAAAATGTGCTCCGTTCCATGAAACCTCAATTGTGTTGTTTTATGAGTTCCCCCCATTCTCTAGGAGCGCTGCGTTTCAGTTTGCTGAGATTGTCAACACGGCTGTCTGTCGAATGTGGACGCGGCTATCTGTGGACGTCCAGTGGAGGCGGTTGTCCGCAGTGTGGACCCATACAATCAGAGAACACGACTGCGTGCGGCCCTCTGCGGGAATTCCCTCCCGCCGCGCTGGTTGTCTCGCCGTGATTGCAGCCCTCTCCCTCCCCCGGATTTCCCGCTACCAGCACAGTCTGTTTGGCCGCCGCGACGGTCGCCACCGCGCCACTCATCGCCGCGACGGTCGCCGCCGCGCCACTCATCGCCGCGATTGCTCACCAAGGACGCAGCGGGCGTCGGACAGAACGGGGAGAGGGCTAGTCCGGGCGGAGGGAACGGGGGAGATGCTCAGTCCTGCCGGACGCAGGGGAGCTGGTCCGTCTGACCTGTCGAAGGGGGGATAGATTTTCGTTCTGACACACGGAGGGATATGGTTCACCCGCGGTCTGCCGGAAGGGAGCTAATTGGCAGACCGGCAGTCCCGTTCCGGCTGATCCTTTTAGCGTTCCGGTGCGGTCCGCAGGGCGAAGAAGAATTTTATCCTTTCATTCGATTCGTTCTGTCGGGTGACAGAGGCGCGGTCTTGGACCTTCTATCTGTCATTCTGCAACAGCCCGGTGGAGATGCTTTCTACCAGTCGACACCAATATTAAACAGATAAAAATTCGCGAACAGCGAAAGCCTTGTGGTAGGTACCTCTTTTGGAGGCTGGCGGTATCGTTCTTAGTTTTGCATTGCTTGAGCATCATGATTCATGACGCGTCTGTTTTGATGCACTGAGGAGTGACGACAGACCAACTGGGCTGTCCAGGTTTGAGACAACGGGGGCCGTGACTTCAGATGTCTGTGGTTTATGTTAGAAGTGGGTTTCGGGCTCGGCCAGTGACAGACGACAAAACCGCGTTGGGCCTGGTTTCTGGTGACAATGGGCGTGGCTTGGGATGCTAGCGGGCGTGGTTATGGCTGCTGACGGGCTACGAACTGGTGAATGCACTGGCACACCACAATTTTACGAACACTGAATCGCCTCACAGCGCTTGCTTTTCGGCTCGAAAATGCCTGTAACGCTTGCACGAGAAGCCTCTTGCGTTGTAAGCGCTAAATTTATATTGCTATAAAACTGTTCAGCTGAATTACAGCACCGTTTGTGGTGGCGGGCCTGCAGCTGGGTCGCCTGCACCGCCCGGGCTGCTATCAGTGCCGGTGACGTCATCACAGCCCGGGTGTGACGTCACAGTGGCGTCAGCTGCGCAAAGAGCCGGACATGGGTCAAAGGTCGCCGCCGCGCGCGACTGCGTGATCCCGGGCGTGGGGGGGGAGGGGAGGGGAGACGCTGCTGGACCTGACGTAGTCCGCAAATCGGACCTGACTCACAGTCTCACCTGCTTGGTCAAAACGAGCAACGGGACGAGCTGTTTTATGACTAACAAAATTCTCGATGAAAACGCTCTGTGCATACCTGTATCTGTAGCAAAAATGCCACAACCTTTCTGGCATCTGATTACTCTAGGAAGCCAGCAGATTGGTATACATCACAGACAACGAACGGACAGAAGGGCAAAAGGCAACTCGAAAACGATTTACAGACGACGGACAGTCATAAAGGCGAGTACCCATTGCCCTAAGTCAGCCCCTATCCCCTGTACAGTTACAGTGACACGTTCATTAATAAGTGGCCCGTTTCCAATCAGCTAATTGCAACCGCTAGCTCATTTTAATGAGTCGTGCTATGGTGACTAAGTGAATTTGACGTTTTAGTACCTCCGCTTGTGTGTCCCTCGGGGCTGACATGCCATTGGAAACTCGAGATTACGGAGGTAAAATCATCGCATTGGCACACAGTCTCATTTAATCAGGTATGTATGGATAAGCAGAACCTCAATAATTGAAGCTCCCTGCTCTAATCGCTGCAATCTGATTGGTCAGGCAGCGGGCAGGTGGTCGGGTCAGTCCGAGCCGGTACTCTCATTGGCTGTTCCCGGCGCCTGGAACTCAGACTGTACCGCCGGACACCTGTGGTGGTCACGTGACTGGGCGGAGCCTCGGGCCGTCTGCAAATAGCCCGGGGCGTCGCCGGCGGGCGGTCGGGCGGCCGGATACAGCCCACCTGTTCGAGTCATGAACAGGTGTCTAGTGGTCGAGCAGGCTGACTCCGGGAGCTGCACATGACTGGTAACCTGTCAGAGGCCAAGGGCGAGCGGGAGGTCTAGTGACGAGTTTCAGGAACTCGCTGGTGGTTGCTACCTGGCCACCGGCTAGGCTGGTTTCCTGTAGACCCCCACTGTGGTGATTGCCGCGTCTGCAGTTGTCAGAAGGTGGGAATAGGCCACAGAAGGTAGTGACAGGTGGGCTCCACTCAGAGGATCCGTGGAGGACGCGAACGGCCTGTCGGGTCTCAGAGACTCCCCCTGGCACAGGACTGTGTTTGGGAGAGGTCCCGAAAGGAGCCGGTCGTTTCACGGCCACTTGATCTCTCGCGAAGGCTCCCTGGGGCTCGCGGAAACAGATGACCTCAAAGTAATTGCGCTCGCCCGGATTTCGACTTACGCTGTTTGCCAAACAGACGTGGCACGGCCTGTTACCATGACAGTCACTTTGACATAAACTTCGCTTCGCGCTTCAATATGTCTTCGGCGCTCTATTTTGGCCAATCGATTTTACGTGTTCGTCGCCTCTCGAGCTTCACACGTTAATACTTCATCTCCAAGATAGCCGGCGATTCGCCGATGACAGTTTTCCGTCCTCGTGTTGTGTCAAAGACCTGGCTCCGAATGCCCAGCACGACCAGGCTTTAATGGTGTCGTCGTCAGCAATGGTGACAGACGTGTCGTCCAAGATCAATGGAGGCTGTCGTGAGGCTGAGGCTGGGTTTAGTCTGTGTGTCTTAGGGGCGGTCTTGGGGCCCTCTCCCGAGGAATCGCAAGCCGCAACACCGCATTGGCGATCCATTGGCTATCGAAGACCATTAGCGGCAGTAAATACTGTGGTATGGCCATCTTCTGTCAACTGTTCGACATATCTCTCTGTCAAACAGCGAGAGGAGAGATCGGCTCGTATGTCTTCATTGTGTACGGCCACATGGACACTCTCGTCGTCCCAGCCCGACTAGATGTGATCTACTGGCTGTTTCTGTCTGTTTAGGGCACTTCAGTCATCCCTGACCGATTCGTGTCCGATGATCTGACCGAAGGCGGTTCTTAAAATAGCTGCTAGGACGAGTTTCCGCGAAGCCGATTCGTAAACGATCCATCTGCCTTGGATCCCTGATCCGTGCTGTGTTCGTGTCACAGCGAGCGTGGGCCCGCATCCCTGCCTGCCTGCCTGCCGACCTTCGAATTACGGTCGATGTCGTCCTCCAGAGACAAAAAGCTGGGCGCTAGAAGCTGGCTGGTGTGCTGTCCGGCGTCAAGATATTGTCCAAGCTCATTGGCAAACATGTTGCGCACGCCTGTGTTTGATGGTTGACAGTCGTTGACCAATTGCGCTATACGCCTTACGTATTATTTTCTAACTAGTTACGAGTTTATCTTCTTGTTTGAAGGTCGTACCTTTGTGGACATGCAGGTCGGAATGTTGATAGCGTTTCTGCATGATTTTGATCGCCGTTTTCGAAGAGTGTCCGGTGTCTGTTGTTATTTTTAGATACTTGGGCGCCGAAGCATTGCTATGATGTAATGTAGCTTGACGACGCTCGATTCGATACTGTGTTGCAGCCCTCCCATTCACAGCTTTTGCTATTGCGGGCGATGCGAGACGGGGATTATATATAAGTGTATCAATGAACGTGTAACAATTGATACTGAGGTCTAAGGCATTTAGATAAGATCCGTTTTCAGCCCAGCTAATGCAATATTCAATATCATCGTTACATTTACCGAGCAGTCTGTATGGGAGCGAATATTTCGTTTATTATCTATCATAAAATGAATCATCTAGCTGCTCTGCGCAGTGGTGGAGCACGCATCCCGGATCCAGCATAAGGCGAAGAAACCCCTCAAAGCGTTCGGCGGCTCCCGCGTGCCTCAGCTGACGCCGTTTGATAGCACGACGCCCGATCAGGCGGGCACAGTGCACCGGGAACGACCCGTTTTGGCAGTGTGCCAGCCGCCGTCAGCTGTTGTGACCAGCGCACAGGTGGGGGCGCGTCTCACGGTGCACCGTTCCCGCGCGCGCGCCGGAGTGCCGCTCAGTCTGTGACGTCATCGGTGACCTTGGCGGCGGGCCACCTCCGCGTGCCGTGTCAGAGAGCCAATATGGGCGGTTTGTACACAGTGTCTTGGCGAGTCTGGGCGGTTCGTACTTAGTGCCTTGACGGATCTTGGCCGTTTGTGACTCATGTGCAGCCGTTTCTGTGGCCTAAAACAATGCCTCTGTGTGAGTTTTGGCGGGACGCGGCGATCCTGATGGTAACCCGTGAATGTGCATTTCGCGGAACCCGAAGATCTGACTCTGTGAAATTTTAGTTAGAATCATGGAATGTTTTTTCCCGTGCTAATGATTTAAAATCACTCTTCGAAACTGTGGACCACAAATACATTCCGGCCTTGTTGGTGGTCTCGTCTGTATTTTCTGACCAAAAATTCAAGGCCTAAAATTTAATATTACGAGAAGTGAATTAAACCAGACAAGTTAACTCTTCCGTGAAATAAAAAGTAAAGCTTTAGACTAAAACAAAAGATGAAATGCGTGCAATGCGTGAAGGATGAGATGCGTGATGAAATAAGCGAACTTGCACCGTGTTGTGTTTGACAACTTAAACATACCTCGGGCTTCACTGGTGGAAGGGGCATTTGGGGCAAACGCTCCCTGCCCCCGCTGGCCCCAAATCGACGATTTTTTTTTCTTCCAGAATGTTAACCCGCGCGGGGCTGGGGTCTCCAGCCGAACGCGCGGGGCTGGGGGGGGGGGTAAATTTTACCCCCCTGTTATCTCCCGAACTAATGGTCCGATTTGGAAAATTCAAACGCCAATCGAAAGATCTCATCACGAACAACTAAAAACATGTACTTAATTTAAAATTTGAGGTCAAGGTCAAGGTCAGGTCAAGGGTACAAATTGCAAGTTTCTACAGTATCGGCCTTGCACCGTAGTTGCCGAAGAATGGAGTCATGGACTGAGACTGATTGCCCAAAACGTGTTCTTAGGCTACCAAGACAATATTCGTTGCATACAATATCATTCAGAGGTCAAGGTCAAGGTCAGGTCAGGTCAGGTCAGGTCACCAAAAACAAAATATAGAAAAGGGCATGTGCGACACATGTTTTTTGGGTCATTTTACTCATAGAATTCAATAGACACACTCAATAAGTGATATAGACCACCTCTGGATGAATTTCAGGTCGAGGTCAGGTCAAGGTCAGGTCAAGTGAGGTCAAATTTTGAAGTTGGTTGTTAAGACCTAAAAAGGTGTCTGTCTGATGCAGTTTTTCACGGCGAATCGAATGGTGCTATTTTTGTTTCCGTACGAGGTCTAGAATTTAAAAAAAATCGTTTTTCAAAATTTTTGTGTGTCGCGACGTCATAAAATGTTTAATAACTCCCACATTTTTGAACCAATTCTTCTAAAAATTGGTATGTATGTGCACATAGACCACTTCTCTGATATATATTCCGGTTTTTTTCGATACACTCAATATTTTGGATTTTATATTTATTTTCCCAAAAAAGTCAGTTTTTTTTTTAAATTTGGGCCAAAATCCAAAATTTTCAAAAAACCGAGATAGCCATTTGATAGACAAAGTAGGATTACGTATAACCTTTTTTGTTACGTCTTGATTGGTTTAAAAATTAAGGTGTTAGCGGCGTTTGAAATTTTGCCGTTTTTGAGGCGAAAATGGCGAACATGACGTCACTAAAACGTCAATTTCTCAAAAAAATTCCGACGGATTCCGCTCAAATTTTCAGGGAACGTGTCAAATTGATGTAAGAAAAGGTACTGAAAGTTTGGCGGCGCTACGCGCCGCCGTTTTTGAGATATTGCAAAAATGCGCGAGGGGGGGGGGTAATATTTGCCCCCCCAGCCCCGCGCGGGTTAACCCGCGCGGGGCTGGGGGGGGGGGGGTAAATTTTACCCCCCCTCGCGAATTTTTGCGATATCTCGAAAACGGCGGCGCGCACCGCCGCCAAACTTTCAATACCTTTTCTTACATCAATTTGACACGTTCCCTGAAAATTTGAGCGAAATCCGTCGGAAAATTTTTGAGAAATTGACGTTTTAGTGACGTCATGTTCGCCATTTTCGCCTCAAAAACGGCAAAAGTTCAAACGCCGCTAACATCTTCATTTTTAAAGGAATCAAGACGTAACAAAAAAGGTTATACGTAATTTTACTTTGTCTTTCAAATGGCTATCTCGGTTTTTTGAAAATTTTGGATTTTGGCCTAATTTTTTTCAAAAAACTGACTTTTTTGGAAAAATCCTTATAAAATCCAAAATTTTGAGTCTATCGAAAAAACCGGAATATATGTCAGAGAAGTGGTCTATGTGCATCTACATACCAAATTTTAGAAGAATCGGTTCAAAAATGTGGGAGTTATTCAAAATTTTATGACGTCACGACACACAAATTTTTTGAAAAATGACTTTTTTGGAAGTTCTAGACCTCGTACGAAAACAAAAATAGCAACATTCGATTCGCCGTGAAAAACTGCATCAGATAGACACCTTTTTAGGCCTTAACAACCAACTTCAAAATTTGACCTCACTTGACCTGACCTTGACCTGACCTCGACCTGAAATTCATCCAGAGGTGGTCCATATCACTTATTGAGTGTGCCTATTGAATTCTATGAGTAAAATGACCCATAAAACATGTGTCGCACATGCCCTTTTCTATATTTTGTTTTTTGGTGACCTGACCTGACCTGACCTGACCTTGACCTTGACCTCTGAATGATATTGTATGCAACGAATATTGTCTTGGTAGCCTAAGAACACGTTTTGGGCGATCAGTCTCAGTCCATAACTCCATTCTTCGGCAACTACGGTGCAAGGCCGATACTGTAGAAACTTGCAATTTGTACCCTTGACCTGACCTTGACCTTGACCTCAAACTTTAAATTAAGTACATGTTTTTAGTAGTTCGTGATGAGAGCTTTCGATTGGCGTTTGAATTTTCCAAATCGGACCATTAGTTCGGGAGATAACAGGGGGGGTAAAATTTACCCCCCCCCCCCCAGCCCCGCGCGTTCGGCTGGAGACCCCAGCCCCGCGCGGGTTAAGAAAGCTAAACAACTTTTGGGAGAAAACGTTTGTTTTAAACTTCACAGCAATCCATAAAAAGAAATCCAAGACATTTAGAACTTTGGAATTTGGATGGAATTGGAATTTGGAATTTTGAGAAACATGTTTCGGGGTATTCCCCCACGGCATCCGCTGCCGGTTTTCTGGATCCACCAGTGTTGGTTTGATGTCAGGAGCACAGCGACGGTTTCCGGAAGCATTACGTTTCTTTGAACATACTCAATCGAAAATCCACTGATATCAACTCAAGGGTTTAGGCGGTCGCGTTGAATTTCCTTCTGATGAAGCTGGCTTGGCATAAATTCAAGTCAGCGCCAGATGTTCTCGTAGCCGTACAGTTTTTGCGCCCCCGGTGTCCGCGGCTAGCACTGTTAGTGACGACTTTTTGCGCCCCGGCTCGGCTGTTATGTCGTTCACCTTCACGCTTGGGGAGAGCTTGGAAAGGCAGACTGTCAGCATGTTCGTCTGCTTTTCATCTGTTTGTCGCTCGTGACAGGGTTGTAGGTCATCAGGCAGGAAATGGTCGATTCTGCTGCAACGATCAGATAAAGATTATTTGCGTGATTGTGGAATCCTTGCTACAAACTGCTAAACATTGAAGAGCCGCAGTCACCGGTGTCCACTGAGCATTTGGGCAGTGCGACTCTTCTATTCATGAGTTGTGCCTGTGCACTGCCAAACCGTATTGTTTCTGTCACGTTCCATGTTTGATCGCTGTCGTTGATGTGTCAGGGGTCTGAACGATCAGCAGCCAGTGTGACTGGTCCTGTACGGCGGAAATGTCGACACGTCACAGCCGACAGCCAACAGGGTCAGTTCGGCTGGTGGCGCTGGGGTCTCCGGACACTCCGCTCTGAGTCAGGGTCTGTGCACCTGGCCTGCCAGACCGGCGGAAAATACCACCCAATAGCCGGCACTCGACCAACCGTGCAGCGCCAATTTCAGCGATGTTAGTCGTCCTTCCCCGATTCCGATTGATCCATTTGTTAGAGTGCAGACCCCCATCAACCAATATGCAATATGTTGCAAATGCTCTTAACCCGCGCACCGACGGGGGGGGGCGGATATCCGCCCCCCCTGAGGTTTTTCGCGAATAGCGGGAAAACCGCGGCGCGTAGCGCCGCGAAATTTGGTATGACTATAACCTCATCAATTTTACACAAGGTGTGCAAGTTTGAACTTCCTACCTTTTAAGGTCAGGTCACCAGGTCACTTTGAATGACCCAACCTCAAGTCACTTTTTTGCAACTTTGTCACCGTGCCACAGCTACAGTAGATGTCGGAGGCCTTTGAAAGTCGCAGGATATTATTAGGTCATTAGTAGCTACAATTTGTATATCTCGGAATTTTGATATCGGTGACCTAAGGTCAGGTCAATTTCGCGACCTCCTCATTATAAGTCAATGGGGGAAAAATCAACTCCCTGTTTTTACCACTAAAACGGGTCGGAATGGCCCCATATACTTTACATGACTTCATATACGATCAACCTTCACTACCTTGAGGTCTGTTTTGCTGTTGGGCAGCTGTGAGGTCATGTGACGTCATCAAAGGTCACCAAAGGTTTTTGGCCAATAACTCCGTACAGGAACAAGATACAGACGCGTGGATGGTCTCATTGTGTTCAGCTCGTCAAGACGCATCGAATGATATACATGATGACCTCGAGGTCATGTGACCTGAGGTCAACCTTTGACCTTGACCTTTCGAGGTCAACATATATATCATTCGATGCGGATTGACGAGAGGATCACGATGATGCCCTTAGTTTGTTCCTATCTTGACTAATTCGAAAGTTATTCGAGAAAAACTCTCCATATCTAGCGCCGCCATTTTGACTTTTTCGACCCCTGTGACGTCATCTTTGACCTGACCTGAAAATGACCTTAGTAAAAATTGTAGATCTTGGCCGTGCGTATCCGATGCCGTTTACCGCTTGTCGCTATCTTGCTTCGTTCTCGAGATCTCAGGGCGGGGGGGGCGGTCATCCGCCCCCCCCCCCCGTCGGTGCGAAGTTGGCGCAGACCCCCGTCGGTGCGCGGGTTAATTCAATTACAGTTAAGGGAAGCGAGTGAAATTGCTCGGCAGTGGAGCCCCCGTTCAAAGGCAGCCACCCCAGCCGAATGGTTCCTGGATTGCTCCAGTCAGTGAGTGAACACTTGTTCGTGACTTTATTTCAAAGTTGAGTAAGTGTTGAATTCGTATAGAGAGATTCTTTCTCGCTCCAGTAGCCTGGCTCTACCTATCCGATCATTTATCTCTTCTACCCTTCCCACCATCCCTCCTTTCTATCCCTTATCATCTCATGTTCCTTCCGTTCCCACCATTATCCTACCTGTACGGACCCTCCTTCCTTCCACTCCCCTCGCATCTTCCCAGTATTCATTTCATCCTGGGCTCAGTACAGGCAATCCCACCCGGTAGCGTCCGGTAATGCGGCCTATTCCAGGTCCCCGTTTCCCCCCTCTCCCGGCGCCCCCCCCCCCTGCCGGGGTCGAGCTGGACGTGACCTCTGACCTTTCGGAGGATCCGGCTGACGCGAGGTGCCAGGGGGCGGCCGCCGTGGCGGCGGCTCTGAAGGTACCACTCGCTGGGCTTTGAGAGGGAGCAAAGGAAAATGGTTAAACTTTAAAAATGTTCTGAGCTGTGTAATACCTATGCCACAAGGCCTATCAAAAGTTATATAGGCGATAGGTAACGCATCAGTGAAGTAGACTTGCATGCAAAATATAACCGCTTGCTCCAATTCACAAATGTGCTCTTTATAGCAATTACAGTCGCATGTTCGTTAACCCTTTTATTCCGAAAAGGCTGGTATGCTTGTTGAGTTTGAATGTGAATTCACCTTTCTTAACCCGCGAGTTGCTGGGGGGGGGGGGCGTTAAACGCCCCTACTTTTTTTCGCCGGGCCATAGCATAAAAACGGCGCGCCGCAGGCGCGCCAAATTTTGGGTACCTGTAGGGAATTGATTGAAGCTTATTGTGACCAAGTTTAAAAAAAAATCGGTCGGAAATTTTTTGAGATCAAGGTTTTAGTGACGTCATGATTTCTGAGTTTTCGACAAAAAACGGCATATGTTCAAAAAATCATATAAAATCGAAGAATAGACATACAGACATGCCGTAAACGCCATTAGACTGCCAATACCATGAACAATCAAATGGCTATCTTCGATTGTTGATTATCGTTCCGCATTTTCCAAAATCTTGAAGTGAATCTTGGCAATTTCTCGTGACTACTTCACGACCATGATACATGCATTTCTTAAATTGAACTTTTTCAGCCAAACACGTACACATGTGGTAAAATGAATGTCACCATCGTGTTCTACGCCCCAAATTACCCATAAAACATGTGTCACAGGCTGCGAATATCAGTTTTGATTTTCGGGGATATTTGCCTACCCGTTTGACCTGACCTTGACCCTGACCTATGCTTGACTGACCCCTACATGGAGCTGACACTCTTGTAGGCCTTATATGATGCATTGTGCACCGTTTTGACAGAGTTTATGACGAGAGGCGCCCTTTGCGAAGTCCTGAAGTCCATGCTACTGAAAGCCCGATTTCAGGTGTTTGACCTGACCTTGACCTGACCTGTGACCTCAAAATTCAACTTTAAATTACTCATCTGAAGCGTCTCGTCGCGTTCTTTCGTTTGCCGCCTCGTGCGTTTCGCTGCGCCTATTGGTTCTCGAGTTATCGGCTGGGGGCGTTTAACGCCCCCCCCCCCCCCAGCAAACGGTGGGTGGCGAAATACCCCAGCAACTGCCGGGTTAAGTTCCGACATGAAATGTTTGAGTTTAACTCTCTGAACTTTCTGGATATTTTCTGAACAGGTTGTTCAAAAAGTTGGGTTGGCAATAGTACTATATGTTATGAAACGGGACTCCGTGTAACTACTGTTCTCTTATTTAATTTTCATCCAGGCGCTTTCTGGCCTACTACAACCAAATCTGTGTATGGCGTGTCCTGCTCTTCAAAGGTGGTCTAATAACTTAAAATACTAAAATTCCTAACATTATATTATGTTAGGGTGGATGGTAAACGAGATATATCGGCTCCACTGCCCTCAAGAGCCGTTCATGCTGCATTGATCGTATGGGAGCATTGGATCCGCTTGAATTGAAACGTTTCCCGAATTTTCGAGTATGTCGTAGCTCGTAGCACTGAATGGTGCAATGCTCGCATAAGCCATAGCATGGTCATAGCATGGCCATATGATTTGACTTTTCATGGGGAATAACTGTATCCCGTTACAAATTGTCGAGACTAAGTAACTGCACTGGTTTGTGAAAATCTCGCCGCTCTTTTACCGCGGGCCATGTGTTTTGTCTGCTCCTTATCACGTTGGCAGCTGTTTACACCAGTTATTTACGGCCCCTCATATTGGGCTGCGAGCTGGTGAAGTCCGTCAGAATCTTCTACTGCATAAACCACGCGCTGTCATCGTGATTCTGCCGCGAATTGCAAGCGGCGTTTAGCTGGAAGTTTGCGGAAAAGTTCAAAGTTGTAAGAAATGTCATCTTTTTCTACAATCTTCAGGGATGCGATCAGTTGCAACTCTTCATCGCCTTATTCCCATCGTGCCTTCTGCTTGCCATCTTCATGAACTCGTCAGTGACCCTCGAGCTCTAAGATCCACCCAGCGCGTGTACCCCTTCCCCCCTCAAACGGCCTTGGGACAATGGGACATCCCACCACCTGTCGGCTGTGACCTCTGACCTTTGGGCGACACTAGTAGATGGTTCTAAGACGCGTTCAAAGCGGCTCGCTCATCGCCTCAGTAACGGCGTGTGCTCGTCACCCCCCAGGGTCGCGACATTTTGCAGCCCGCGGCAAGCGTGTTTCTTTTTTCCAACCAAAGGAAGGCGCTATACCCGAAGATGCTTCTTGGTAAACAAACCAAACAAAAACAAACATAACCTAACCTCACCTGACCTAACCTACAACCTACAACCTAACCTACAACCTAACCTACAGACCTACAACCTACAAACCTACAACCTACAAACCTACAACCTAACCTACAACGCGCCAAAAAGTTCGGCCGGCGGCGGGCACTGGCGGTCGCAGGGGGGGGGGCCACGGGGGCCATGGCCCCCCCTTTGGTGCTGAAAGGTGGGGCCATACTATCTTTTGGCCCCACCTTTCAGATCGAACAAAAGTCCTAGAAAAGCTTTTCGTATGTTTCATTTTCTTTCTTGCGCCATCAAAGGACGTAAATTTCACTCATGAGTGGGCTCAGTTTCGCATTCTGTCATTTTGGCGGTCAGCGTCGCTGGCACCGGTTCACGAGTATGGCCGGATCTTATATGGAATATCAGCGTGGGTTTACTTAAGGCTCTCGTAGGCCCAGCATTCAGCAATGGCTGGCATGAGACCCTCTTCGGCAGTGGCGGGTGGGCCCTGCTAAAGGAGATTGGCTCCAAGACACTAAAGTAAGACCTCAAGGGTTGGTGCTGTGCACCTCAGAAGCCCGGTGGTGATGCCGTATGCCGGCTTGGTTTCTTAAGGATTAGCGTGGGACCTTCGGGGCCTGCATAGAGTTTGCATGAGCTAGTATGTAATCTCAGAGGCATGTGTGTAATGTGTACACAGTGGCGGTCGGGGGGGCCGGGGGGGCATCAGGGCCATGCCCCCAAAGGTCAATAAAGGGGGCCATCATATCATTTGACCCCCCCCCCCTCAAACAACCAATGGGCCCCCATATAGGTGTATGGGGCCCTGGCAATTATTCGATCGTCACGAGGCTAAAAAAATCCACGCCAAGCTATTAATATAGCTCCCACACCGGTCTTTGAGCGTCCTACACTGACCTCTGAGGGAACTTCAGTGGCGGTCAAGCGCCCACGTTGACCGCTAAGAGCCTACATCAACCTCTGAGGCCCCACATCTGGCCTATGAGGGCCCCTAACCGGCCTCAGGGGTCCCAACCGGCGTCTGAGGGTCTCACACAGGTCTCTGGTGGCCTTATTTCTGTCTCTGGTGTCCCAAGATGAACCTTTAGGTGCCAATAAGGGCCCCGCACTGGCTGCTGAAGACCCGATGCCGGCCTCTAAGGGTCTGCATTGGCCTCTGAGGAGGGCCCATCTTGGCCTTTGAGGGCCCTCTGCTGGCCTCTGGGGTCAAACGACGGCTCATGCCGGTCTTTTAGGGCCCCACGCTGACCTCTGAGGGCCCATGTTGGCCTGTAATGAGTAAGGACCCACATTAGCCTCTGAGAGCCCAACTTGGTCTCTGATGGTCTCAAACTACTGGCCTTTGTAGTTTGCAGGCCCTGTACTGGTCTCTGAGGGCCCTAAACTGGCCTCTACATGAAAACATACATGGTGGGTTTCTGAAGATCAGAGGGCTCACGCAGTCCCCGGCACAGCCTTACGTTGGTCCTGATCGAGATTGCTTTACGTCCTGATGGTCCCGCGCTGATTCCCTCATATTTCGACGTCGGGACCCCATGAGCCGGTGTGGGTCCTGGGGCTGGCAGAGACTGATGAAGTCCTTAGGGCTCAGGGCCAGTCTTTTTAGCAGTAGGACTACGCAGGTTGAGTGAGCCCCAACAGAGCCGCTGCGAAGCCCCGCAGGAGTCGCGCGTGGCCCTCAGATGCCAATTCTGAAAGCTCGGAACCTGTGGGGGTCTCCAGAGGTCGGTGTACCAGTACCTACTCTCTCCCGCCGCCACACAACTAGGTACCTATATGGGTAAATGTCATAGTCTAAAAATGCTCTCTGGGTTTCACATGCTTTTTCAAAGCAAGAGGTATCTGTACTTTTTAGCAAGAGGTACCTACCTATCTGTACTTTTCCGAATTGTTTTATAGTGGTAAGGTCATGAATCCGCGTGCCTGACCTTCCAGTATACCTATGCTACACCGATCCGTCGTCATGGTGCAGCGGCCCGACCGGTGGGCACACCGTGAGACGGTAAATGGAACTGGTGATTTTGCCTTAAATTGAGCTCAATGATTTCACGCAAGAATGAGATGGATGAAGCATAAGTAATGCCAACTGTGCGGCGCCTCGTGGACGTAAAAAATTAGCCGATCACCCCCCCCCCCTCCCGGTGACCAGTAGCGGCGGAACACCTTCAATTAAGGGGGGGGGGCACTGCCGACTTTTGGTCCCATTCTTTCCATGCAACGCCCATAGGGCTAATGTTAAAATGCCAAAATCAAAGGGGGGCACGGTGCCCCGGTGCCCTCCCCGTTCCACCGCCTATGCCGGTGACGGATAAATGTTATGTCCCGCGAGTGTGACTTTGGCCCCCCCCCTTTTGCTAGCGGCTGCGACCGCCAGTGGCGGCGGGGATCGAACCCTAGTTATTAGATCACGAGGCGAGTGTGCTCACCACTACACCACGCAGCCAGCTGGCCGGTGAGAGGTGTAAGTCACTTTTCAATGACGCAATGGGATATTCTCCGTATAGCGCCTTCCTTTGGGTGGAAAAAAGAATTACGCCCGCGGCAATGTGATCTATTAAATACCCCAAGGCGAGCTACCGGAAGTGGTAGAGTAGGTACTGGCCACGTGATCCGGCAGAGGTGCTATTGGACGATCGGCGCCCCGTTTGGGGCGACACCATGAGCCGATCGGGCGCACGCGATGACGTGATGACGCGATGTCATGTGTGGTCGTGACGCTTGCCCGACGCGTGACCCTTAATGGAAATGGTTATTGAGGGGCTCGGCACCCACGCTATGTGTTGGAACCGTATTGATTACTGACATAGGTGCACTTGTGTGGTATGAAATGGTTGGTAGTATCGACGAATCATTCAGGTTTGTTGAATAGCGTGCACCCATTTAAATTCGTTGACGTGTGTTTTCGTGCGTGTGTCTGCTTGTTTTAATCGTAAGCAGACCAGCTAACTGAGGCCTGTTTTATTTTGCAGGGGCTTCGGAAAGCAGGGATTCCAGTGCCAAAGTAAGTACTGCACCATTCACAAGCTTGCATCCGCCTAGATTATAATACAATAGGTATATTATTTTCGCTTACTATGTTATGTGTTCATACATTCATACCTGAACTAAAAGGGGCGGTGTGAGTACTTCGGATCCGTTTAGAAAGAAGTGATATTCTAATTAACGTCTGGTCACGTTTAAAGTAGGTATGTTTAAATGGAAAACATCTCAATGATTTAACATTTCCTTGTAATGCCTTGTCATTACTTTGGAAATACCATGCGCCGTTAGCAGAACAATGACAGTTCCAACACGAAACGAATTGTCCACTTCGAAGTAGTACTATGTGCAGAATTGCACAACGTTTCATTGTTCAGTACTGCATTGATTTTGTCACATCGTTTGTGACACTTTTGTGTGTTTCCGTTTATTATGTTTTGCAGACAATGTCGTTAGATCGCTCGCGGTCGGTTTGTCGGTCTCGGTTTGCAGCTATGTCGTTACTCGTCATTTACATGTGCCCTGTCTGTTTCAGTCTGCAGCTATGTCGTCCACAAGCGCTGCCACGAGTTCGTCACATTCAAGTGTCCCGGCGCCGACAAGGGCGCCGACTCGGACGTAAGTCGATGGGGCTCCCATACATTGGATTGTCACTACAGCTACCCGCACGGTCACACGCTCATTGGACGACATAAATTATCAAATCAAGGCTTTACATAAAAAACAACTTAATTAAGTTATCTTAACTCGCATTTTATTTATATTTAGCTACAAGTTTCATATTTTGTCAACAGGCTAGCATTCGATTTAAACACATTAAACCCCTTTCTCAGTGTATTTATTTTTTCCACATCACTTAAGACCAATATATTGCATTCCATTCGTCCTACGGGAGGGACTATGTATCATTTATTGAAATATGCGCTTCTGACCATCGTTGCACATGTGTAATGTTTATATTGGGCTCTAAATATTTTGATGACTGTCCCCCACCAGTGCCAGTTCTGTTTATATCAACCATCTGATGCTAGGCATGGTTGAACTTGAAAAACCAGTAACTGTGTTCGATCTTCAGTGTCTATTCTGGGATCGGTCGGCGGTAGCTATGGACCAGTTGCTCTGGCACTAGGTGCAAGTGGTCTTTGACACCTCTCAGTGACGGATATCCTTGGTAGGGCAGTCTAGCTGAAATGGAATTTGGATTTGAGACAGATTAACAGCTAAATTTCAATTTTTATGGTAACACATATTTTGAAGATAAGTCGTACGATTCTTTTGCAAGGAAAAACGTTCCTTTGCAATACATATTGATTGTGCAATGGAAGAAAATTTGGAGCGGATTGTCAATTTATTAGAAATGTAATGGAAAGATTAAACGAACATCAAATTATGCATAATGTACCTACACAAAGTAGGAGCATGACTTTTACTCGCGTGCTTGGGCTGAGGAAGCCTTATGTTGAAAATGTGATATATTTCACAAGGCACATATCTTACTGCCAAAATGAGACAATAAGGATATTGCTTCCAGTCTAGTCTTGATATAAACTCAGACAGCTTTACAATGCGACACGATTTACGGCCATTGTACTGTTTTCAGGACAAGCGAACAAAGCACAAATTCAAGGTGCACACCTATAGTAGTCCAACGTTTTGCGACCACTGTGGATCTCTTCTATACGGAATCATTCACCAGGGCATTAAGTGTGAAGGTAATTTGTTCATACGCTAACCCGTCAGCACTGGTGACGTCATTTGTGACGGCTCTTTCTCTCGCTGAAGAGGGCTGTCTTTGCATGAATGTCTTCTGCTTGGGCTGATGGCTGTGCTGGATCTATTTCTATTTGGATGCTGTGCAATGTGCATGGTTATCGTAATGTGCATCGAAAACTACCTAACAAAGTTTGTTCTTTTTGTTCTTATCTGATTAGCTGGTAGGAGCGGGGTTAATGGCAATCGTCGTTTAAATTGCTGATACAGATAACCCAACCCTCCATCTAAGCTGCGGAACAATATCTGCGTTGTTCGCATGTGTCGGGTAGGTACTGCGCAGCGATATAAACTCCGTGAGTGGCGACACATATATCGCTGTCCATTGCCGTTCAGAACGTAACACCGATATGACTCCTCGTCACATTCAGACTTGTGCCGGGACCAAAAATCAAGATCCAGGATCCTCAAGGTCCCACGGCAAATTCAATTTTTAGAATCCAAGGTTTCTAAGGTCCAACGGCAAATTCAATTTCTAGAATCCAAGGTTTCCAAGGTCCCACGGCAATTTCAATTTCTAGAATCAAGGTTTCCAAGGTCCCACGGCAAATTCAATTTCTAGAATCCAAGGTTTCCAAGGTCCCACGACAAATTCAATTTCTAGAATCCAAGGTTTCCAAGGTCCCATAGCAAGTATACTTTGCAGGGTCCACAGTCCCCAAGGTCCCACAACAAGAATGCATTGCAGGATCAACAGTCCCCAAGGTCCCACGACAAGAATGCATTGCAGGATCCACAGTCCCTAGGGTCCCACGACAAGTGTGAATTTCAGGATCCACAGTCCCCAAGGTCCCATGACAAGTACACACTTCAGAGTTCAGGGTCCACAGTCCTCAAGGTCCCACGGCAAGAATACATCTCAGGATCCAAAGTATTCAGGGTCCCACAACAAGAACTTAAACAAACTTACATTCTGATGAGCAGACTTACTTCTAAATATTCTGCCAATGGATGCCCAGCAACATTTAAAGGGGCAGAACCTATGCAAACCTGTGGACTGTGGTGGTTTTATCGTTAACCAACATAGGTAGGGGGAGCTTCAGCACAAGTTAAAAATGAATCATAATATCAATCTCTCCTTCTTTAACCTGACAAATTCGTAAAAAATATAGGTAGGTAATAGGTACCTTGCAATTTGTATTGTCATGTCCCTTTCAATTCAATCTTACCTTATCAGTAGGAATGTAGGATAGCACCTTACAGTTATTGAAGACAGACATTCAAGTATTCTTTCAGGCAATATAAAAAAAAACAGAAATAAAACCTACAGGCTTCATAGAAATGGAAAAGTTGAATTGGATAGGTATATGCTTTCGATTTTCTGCACATTCAGTTACATAATACCTAGGATAAAAAGTAAAATATGTTTTAAGTCTTGTTTGCGCGAGCGCTCACAGAAAAACTGATGGACTAAGCCAATAGAATTAGAGTATCAGCGAGCGCAAACCTTACTTACTGTTCATTCACATTAGATTGAAGGCTCTGAACAAAATTCCATCTGACAATCGTCAGCCGGTTATTCGTCGGCAGATTTTCGTCTGACTTTTTCGTCTCGCATTTTTTTGTCTGTTCGAATTAAATTGGTGCATTTTTCGTCTGAGTATTTTTCTGTCCGGCATTTTTTCGTCTGGACGAGGCGGAAAATGTCCTTATGAAAATAATGCGCGGACTTGAAAATGCACAGACGAACAAATGCATAGACGAAAGTCTGCGGACGAAAATCTGCAGACGAAAAATTGTCCGACGAAAACCTGCTAAACGAAAAAGTTGAACTGTCATGGAATGATTGCTTATATTGCTCATTGCTCAATGGTGATTTGATGAATTGCAAAACAAATAAGTTTGGCACTTAGGGTAGCTTCCAAGTAGCTTCAAGCCCGGCATATCACAACCCAGAAAATATGTGAGGTGAGATTAGAAAAGAACTTTCCAAACCACCACTGTCCACTGTTTGACAGTTTCATAATCCACAACATTGATAATGTAAAAAGCTACCAGGTCTCTTGTTCCAGTTCTGCCTCACAACCATGGCAATGATTTTGCTCTATATATGTCTACACAGTCTGGTTCGTTTTCTCTTTGTGTAGCTATCTAGCCCCTTGCAGCTGGTCGCTCAACCATAGATATTTATTGAAGACTTGAAGTGCTTACAGACAAAACCTAGTGCAGGGTCCTTAGTGGCCCATGTGCAACATAAACCTCATGGTCCAGCTTCCAGGATTCTTGAGGTCCCTCAACAAAATGGTGGTGTAGGTCCAGACCGTTCTCCTAAGATCCCATTACAAATAATAAAACTGGTACTGAAGGTCTGCATTCTGCAGGGTCTTGCAGCATACCAAAATTTTAAGGTCCTAACCCCTGGGTTTCCATGGTTTTACGGCATATGAAATGTTGAGGTCCTGGGTTTCTAAGGTCTCATGTCACATGAAATGTTGATGTCCTGGGATTCCAAGGTCTCGCGACATGTGCAAATGTTGAGGTCCTGGGATTCTAAGGTCTCGCGGCATATGGATGTTTTAAGGTCCTGGGATTCCAAGGTCTCGCGGCATATGGATGTTTTAAGGTCCTGGGTTTCCAAGGTCTCGCGACAAAAATGACAATGCAAGGTCCAGGATCCATCAAGGTCCCAGACCTTGGACTCTGCGAACCCTGGATCTCGGATCTTTTTGGGACCTTGGCACAAGTCTGGTCACATTATCATGAGTGCGGTGAAAACAACCGTCACAAAGCCACTAAAAGCGGTATCCAGGCCACAAAGTGCCCCCACCACTCCTTTTAGCTAACTCAAGCAGTAAACGCCCTCGCCCACGACTTTCCAACAAATGACCTTTACTTTGTTCGGTGTGCGTGACTTCTGCTCATACAGGCTCATACAGCTGCTGGAGGCCTAATAGAGCCTCTGCGGAGGTGATTGAGCATCCAGCTCGTTCAGCCGACAGTGAATGCGCCGCTGTGATTTTCATTGTTCTTGGCAGACTCCGTCACCAGGCTGCCTTCCGGCGCAGAAATTCTCCCGGCCCGTATTCCATACACGTATCTGGCCGTATGCTGGCTCCGTCCCGGCGCCGTCCAGGGAATAAGTCGTTTTCCTTTGTTTAGCGCAGAATCAATAGTGGCTACGGGCAAATGCAATAATGTGCTGGATTGTTGTATGCAATCGGTGTTTCTCGGAGTAGACTGCCGGCGGGCTGAGGGCTCTGTCGGTCATATACTCAGGATGGAGATTGTCATAAGATGCTATATATTGCGGGCTGTTATTTACCTATTGAGTTTGCTAAAAGTGGAAATACTCTGTAATACTCACAGTCAATACCAATGAGTGGTTACGTAGTTATTTGGTTAATGGGTATCACATTTCCTGAATAATTGACACGTCAGGTATCAGATTTACCGCCATGGAAGCTTCAAAAAACATTACGTGTCGTAATCCATTTATCTAAAAAGGCACATCGGTATTGAGTAATACCGTCTTCCTGGAACGGTGAGTAACGATCAGCCTTTCAGTGAAGGTGCAGGGGTCGCATTTCCTCCCGTCGCGCACACGCGATAGGGGAGGGGGCGGGCAGGAGGGGGGGGGGGGGTGGCAGAACGGGTGTCAGCTGAAATTGGTTGCAACTTAACTTGGCCTTCTGACGCTTCGTTGCGCTCCGTGATGACGCCTTCCCACGTTCCTGAATCCTGATGACGCCATCCCCCATTCCGTGGTGACGCCTCGGTGCGCCCCGTGATGACGCCCCAGGGACTGAACTGTCGCTGTCAACACGCGTCAACCGCACCCCGTGTCACTGTCAGTGCCGCAGGTCAAACTCCCCGCGCCAGTCGCGTGTCCCACATCATACACCGGATATTTAAGCGAGAGCCTGACACTTCAGGGTTAATGGACTGGCAAGTCTCAGCCAGATGTATTCCTGGGGATTTTCTCGCTGAAGGGCATTAGCAGACCGCTTTTGGGGTCGTAATGGCTCTTAGAGCCGGTGAAATTACCGCTTTGGGCACATAACATTCACTTGACGCAGTCGTTAGTCAGTTTGGATACAAAGCCTATATTTTGAATAGTTATATGTCTCATTGTTGCATAGCATATCCGTCAGATATGCTGTTATTGACTGGTATTTATCCATTGTTTACTTTCAAATTGGTTTCAGTGCTTACCTAAATGCCTACATTATCATTCTGTTCTGGCTTGCGCGTCATTATAAGAGTGCCATCACCTAGAAAACGCATATTTTTGCGCACTGGGGTACGTCAATTTCTGCAAACTTCCTCAGCTCTCATCGAAATGTCCTGCTCACTATTTGACAGACAAGCATTGGTTGGAACGTGTCGTTAGTGGTTGTACAGTCTGTCTTAAAAGTACCGCGCAAAGTGGCGGTGGATCCATCGAGCCTGACTGAGGAAGGGCCTGCTAAATCTGGGTCACCGAAGCAATGGACATCCTCGTCCATTCCCCAGCTCAATTGGTTCGGTGACTTTCAAATTAAAGCAGACCTTTCTCGGTCAGGCTTGATGGATCCACCGCCACTTTGCGCGGTACTTTTAAGACAGACTGTACAGTGAGTGGCAGCGCTGCATCACGACTACGTGGCGTGACGTCACTGTGTGGAGGAATGACGTCTTTATGTGTGGAGTGACGTCAGTGACCTCTTGATCAGCTGCGGGTACTGATGACTGGCCTGAACCGCACTGTTCTGCCGCTCATAGTCCTGCAACCGATATTTCCAGCTTTGTGCAGCTCCATGCTTTTCTGTTTCTGAAACATTATTACTCAACATTGTTGTTCTCTTAGTAAGGCCTTTCTCGGCTGAGTCAGAAGAGAAGTGGCATGCTCACTGCGTCTCGTCTCTGCCGTCTGTTTTGAGCCTGTCTGTTAAATGGGAGGGAAAGACAAATGTCTGTGTGTCGGCTCATTAGAATAACGTCATCACTCATCCCTCGTCGGCTGTGACATCCCAGTCACCTGAGTCAGCGTCGTGACAAATATCCTGCTTAGCTCCTTGGCTCCCCGACTGCTTCTGGTTAAAAAGGTGTTTTTCCTTTTTAGCAGCGCCAGCAATTACTTGCGTTACGAGGCTGCTAGCCTGTGATCAGAATACTAAGGGACCGAAGGATAAAACACAATGAAAAATAAACTTACTCTGAGCTAATAAGCTGACAAGTTGGAACATGCCCTTAGAATGAAAAAAATGATGTAAAGCTAAAGATGCATGACCATAACGCTACTAAGCTTGCCATGGTCTTGGATGTGACTGCTTTGTTCTAACCGCTTTCACTGACTGCTGAGTGTTTCTGTTCTTGGTAAGTGCATGAACCGCAAACTGTTATGTGCATGTGCTTTGTCGGGTCTCTGGCTAGGTACAATTTTCCCAAAGTGTTCCTCGACAAGCGGAGCACGGGTCAGCTTCAGGTAAGGCACTGCGCGCGTGCTGTCGGTCGGTTCTGATGATGTCACGTCGTTCTGTGACGTGTTCTGACCGTGTCGCGTATAGGTCCTTGACAGCTGTGAGGTTTTCCACCCTTGTGTGCTGGTCAGGCAGTGCCTCCCTGTACGTTCGCCCCCCCCCCCCCTATAGTCTACCTAACTTGAGTGGCCCATACCGACGCTCTCTGGTCTGACCTGACTCTGACTCGACCGTCAGGTATCCTATACAAATCCTGTCCGGCCTGACTAAGCCTGACCAGACTATCCACACTGATATGTGCCAGCGCTGACCTTCGCTGACCGGTCGGTCAACCACAGGTCGAGTCGGCCATCCACAAATGGGTGGAGCACACGTTCTCTGCGCCGACGTTTTGCGATCACTGCGGCTCCATGCTGCACGGCCTCTCCAAGCAGGGGCTCAAGTGTGACTGTAAGCGACTGACAGAGTAGTGTCGGTCCTCGCTGCTGCAGTGGCCTGCACCAAGCTTCAGTGGCCTGCACAACCGCCAGCAGATAGGAGCGTTTTATCACCAGCGTCACTAGCGTATCACCATTACTGACACCAGCGTAACCCGTAACACGCAGAGAAGACGCACTCGATACTGACTGCACCATGGCAGCCTAATGGTTTATTTTTTAGTGCCAGCGGCCCGTCCTGTTGTCCCATACATAGGCACACATGCACTAGTCAGGCCATTTATAGGTCGGCCATTTATCTCGCTTCCTCCTTTTGTATGTATTATTCATTTTCTTTCCTTCTTTTTTACTTTCCTTCTGTCTTCTTTCTTTCATTCGTTTTTTTTCTTTTTTCTTTCTTTCTTTCCTCCTTTCTTTCCGTCCTGCTTCTCTCTCTCTCTCTCTCTCTCTCTCTCTCTCTCTCTCTCTCTCTCTCTCTCTCTCTCTCTCTCTCTCTCTCTCTCTCTCTCTCTCTCTCTCTCTCTCTCGCTCTCCCTCTCTCTCGCTCTCCTTCCTCCCTTCCTCCCTCCCCCCCTCTCTCTCTCCTTCCTCCCTCCCTCCCTTCCTCCCTCCCCCTCTCTCTCTCTTGCTCTCTCTCTCTCTCTCTCTCTCTCTCTCTCTCTCTCTCTCTCTCTCTCTCTCTCTCTCTCTCTCTTTTCTTGTGCAGCTGTCTCCCCGAGCTCCAATACTGATTAGTTTCTGCCTCATCCTTTCATAGCCCTGCCCGAACTCTGCAGTTCCCACTTCCCAGCTGTCACCGCGCTTCTCACGGAAAGCTCCGTGCAGATATCGGTTCAGTGGAACAGCTGCTAGCTCGAATAGTTGGACGGCACCGGCACCCGAGTAGACTTGGAATTGGGCTTGTCGGCTATGCTCCCGTTTAGTTCGGCGTTTGCGTCCAAGTTGGGCGGCATCGATTCACGGCGGATCCAATTATCGGACGGTCCGTGTGGATTCCGTTTGTGTGGATTCCGTCCGTGTGGATTCCGTTTCAGACGGGCTGGATCCGTCGGTATGGTACGAAGGTGGGCATTGGTGAACGGCGGGAGCTGGGAAGCCCGCCTCGTCGGTCTAAGGTGTCTGACCGTGGGGACGTCTGACGGGGACGAAACGGGCAGCTGACAGCTCTTTCTGAACGGCATTAATAACTTGAATTATTTAATGGCAGATATAATCCGTCAAGGATACCTACCCAAAGTGTCAACAAACATGCGTCAGCGGCCTACTTTGGAAGCTGATATACGGTTTCTTTTATTCGTCTGACCTTTGCCAACTGTGTGCCTCTATTATTCAGTTGTTTGGACTAACTTCGCTTTCATCGCTAGATTACTGAGCTTGATTACTGATTATTTAGCAGTCTATTTGGGACTTTCTAGATCTGGCTACGTCTCGCGTTTACGATTTTTATGTTTCCACTATTTTGTCGTTATACCTAGCTCCACTCCAATAAGCTATTCGATTGCTCTTTACCACATCTCTGTATTGGCCGTCTAGTTGCAATGCTGGTGGCACGGCTTTATGATGCTCTCCGGCGCATCAGTACACTACAGGGTGTCTCAAAAGTTCGTTCACAGGTACCAGCCATGCTTTTTTGTCAATAATTCTGAATCAACAGGAAATTAACAGTCGAAATTTTGCATGGGCATTGGTGACAACCTTCCTCAAGCAGTGTCATTGTTTTCAAGTGCATTCGACCCTTCATGAGCTCACAAAAAGGGTTCACCTCTGACCATGGGTCAGGCACGAAAATGTAGGTTGCAAAGTCGGGTATGTTGTGAAACTCTCTGTTTCAGGAGTAATGGGAATGGTTAAGTCGGAAATGACACATGGCTAAGTGTCGGCGAGGATGAGTGCAACATGATGATCATCTCATAAAAACGGTGGCTAAAATTTTTGAAGGGCGAAACCATGCGAGACTAACGGCGTTTTGAACGACCCTCGCACGACAGCAGACTCGTGTTCCGGAAAGCAGCTGAAAATGCGGTCATAACTATTGAAAACTGGCAAGAAGGTCACAGACAGAGGTTACCCATTTTCAAAAAGTGCAGGTCATCGTAAAATAAAGACAAATTATAATCTAAAATTGTTTATAATATCTATAACGCTAATTTTTGGGGACAATAACACAAAAATCGTCAATGCCAAGGACACCTGACCCTCCAAAAGTGTCAGTTATTGTAAAATTTTATCTAACGAAATTTCAAGAGGCAGATCTGCAGCGAATAATTTTCTTTTAAACACAAAATCCCGATAAAACCACACGATGGACAGGTTTGGGCCGTTTACAAAGCAGGACATCTCCCGAGGAAAACACTCCGCAACCGAGCGAAGGTCTTGGCATGGGGAATGACGAGCGCTTGGAATTTGCAAAATTTGCACAATGTGTCTGAGAAACAGACGTCCGATACATTCTGCTACCATATGATGCGAAAAATTTACTCCTGGTACTTCCCGTTTGTTCAGGACTGGGGTCGTTTTGAAAAGGAAAATGGCGCTTGGGATGTCGGCGCCAGTCATTCATGAAGGAGTTAGCGCCAGAGAATGCCTACAAAATACTCAAGAATGGTGTCGATGCAAGCTGTCGGCTTTCAGGGAAAATCAGATGTTGCCGGGGAGCTAGTCAAAACTAAATCCGACGCAGAAACTGCAGGGGATTCCCTTGCAAGAGCCTGAAAGCTGGTAACCTTTTATCAGCCTCCGGCAGCTGACGGAGCAACAAAAATCGGTATGGGCAAATGTTTTTGGAGATACAGCAAAGGGGTTGGTTTCCAACCTTCTTAATCAGTTGTCAAAGCATGCATATTTGTCTAGTGTACACACAGACACCAATACCTTATACTTTTGGCCGGTTCTTATATGCTTTATTGGCATGGGAAATGTGTGAACGAACTTTTGAGACACCCTGTATATACTGCGCCGTTGCCATAACTGATAGACGCCATTGATCAGTGACGGCCGCTTGGTGAGGAAATGGGCTAACTTCGGTGAGAGAATGGAGTCCCGCTGGTAGAGCAATGAGACGCGATAGACAGAGGAATGCAAATCGCTCGATTATAACCTACGCTGCGGTGGTCAATCAGTATGTCGTAACGCACAACCAACATCGCAGTTCTTACCTACATGAGCATTGGGCAAGATACGTAGGCACCTGCCCAAAGGGGAGTGGCTCTTCTTTCAATGGAATGTTGATAGGGCCACTCAGAGTGACCCGTCTTGTCCTGAGGGCAGGGAGCGTGATCCTCCCGTTACCGTTGGACACCAGCTGGCCGGGCCGTCTCACCTGAGCCGATGGCGGCCAAAGGGCAGCGCCGTCTGTCGATGGCAGTTTACCGTCCCGTCCCGGAGACAGGGGTCTGTTTATTTCCACAGATCGACCCGCTCGCCGGCGGTTGGATGGTATCAGTCGCCGGCGGTTAGGGCGGCCCTGTGACCCCAGCCCCACCCAGGGGAGGGGACGGAGTCAGCGGGGCTTCCCGTGCAGAGCTGCTAGCCGCGGGTCTCATTCTGCTCGCTAAAGTTAGTCTGATGAATTGTAAAATAACGCTATGAATGCTCAAGAAAACAAGTATTTTATAGGGATAGATGCTAAATGGTCCTAGACAAAAAGAAAGAAAAAACTGTATTGATGGAGGAAGGCATAACTATGAGCTCTCTCCCACGTAGGAAGTTAAAGCGATCGACACAGATTACATGTAGTCAAAATTTAAATGGGCCCACATGTAGCCGGACAGATAGGGCCGGGAAGTTTTCTGCCTCTCTCATCTCTCCACTTCCCTCTACCGTTTTGCTACCTTCCTCGTTCTCACCTCTTTATTTACATCTCTCTTCGCTCTTCTGTCTTCTCTCTTCCTCTTCCCTCTTCTCTTATCCCTTCTCTCTTATCTTTTCTCTTTCCCATCTTCTATCTTCCTTCCTCCTTCCTCTCTTCCTTCCTATTCTCTACCCTCCCTTATCTTTTTCCTCTATCTTATCTCCTCCCTCTCTTTCCACCTCTCCCTCTCCCACGCCCACACCCACGTCCGGTCCGCCCACGCGGCGGCGGCGGCACAGTCCTGTCTGTGCGGCCGACCGTTTATCCTGATGGTAATGGCGTTTTGCCATGCCGCGCGACCTGCTGCAGAGCCTAGCCGCAGGGGCCGGGACGGGGGTGCGGGGGGGGGGGGTGGTAGGGAGGGTGGAGGGGGTCTATTGTCCGGCCCGGCACTGGTGCCGACGTGGCCCCGTCGCTCGCCGTCGCTCGTCCGCCACCAGAATGGATCGCGCACTGTCGACGACGACAAATGGTTCCTCTCGTGGCCACGGAAAGTCGGGAGACGGCGGAGGTCCGCGCGACACGGACAACGGCACAATCCGTTATATTCTCTCTGGTGGAATTTTAGGGAATTAGATTGAACGGAAGGCGAGAAGGCTGGTAAGAAATGGTGGTCTTTCCGTATCACCCATGGTGCCATTGGTGGCGACCTTCAACCAGCGCAGCCAGGCGAATGTGGAACAATGCGCGAGCGGCAGAACGAACGTGCTATATAGCAGGGACGTGACCGTTAACCCGCGCCCCGTAGGGCTATCGGCGGACCCTACCACCCGTAGGGGGGGGGGGCGTTTCGGCGGGTTTTAAGCTTAGAATGCCAAGTGAGTTTCACGGACCGAAACCATTGAGCTAGGGACCGGTGTTGGAATCCACTCACCAAGTCCACCCCGGCCAGGCCCAGTCTGGCGAAGTCCAGTCCTATGGGGTGCGGTCGAGTGCCTGCACACTGCACAGACGTGCTGCGCCCCCGATGTAACGGAAGTTAGCAGGGATTCAGCAGGGGTTCAGCAGGAATTCAGCAGGGATCGACGGCCAATACGATTTCGCTGAATTTTGGTGGAGAGGTGCAGAATGGTGTCCTCTATCGAAAATCCTAGTGCCAAAATGCGGGGAATCCATCAGGGGGGCCACAAATCCCAAAAAACAGTATGCCCTCAGGGCACAATCGACGAACTTTGAAAACCCTACTTCTAGCCGTCAAAACAGCTAAAAATGCACGTCATTCGAAAGAGGACAAAATTTTACATGCAACGGTACCAAATTTAGGGGGCTAGCGCCCCCCTGAACCGAACAAAACAGCTTCAAATATATGGGCCCGGGAGTATGCCCTCGGGGCATAAATAAACGTTTTCAACAATTTCAGGCCTATAACATCGACAAAATCCAGCAATATGCACATCATTGGAAAGAGCGTAATTTCCCAAACAAAAAACCCAAGTAACATTTTTCGATTGGGCCCACCTGGGGCCCACAGGACCCAATTGAAATTTGGGGCCCAATGTGGCGGCCCCTACGATTTTCTTCAAAATTTGCACAGACACTCTCCTGGGCCCCCTCTTCAATCTGGCTGAAGAAACCTACCGGGGAATCCAAAGGAAGGGGCCCAAAGAGGGCCCCAAAGAGGCCCTTTCTAAGTATTGCCCCTAATTTCGCGACCAACCCCGGCAATATGCACATCATTGGAAAGAGCGTAATTTCCCAAACAAAAAACCCAAGTAACATTTTTCGATGGGGCCCACCTGGGGCCCACAGGACCCAATTGAAATTTGGGGCCCAATGGGGCGGCCCCTACGATTTTCTTCAAAATCTGCACAGACACTCTCCTGGGCCCCCTCTTCAATCTGGCTGAAGAAACCTACCGGGGAATCCAAAGGAAGGGGCCCAAAGAGGGCCCCAAAGAGGCCCTTTCTAAGTATTACCCCTAATTTCGCGACCAACCCCGGCAATATGCACATCATTGGAAAGAGCGTAATTTCCCAAACAAAAAACCCAAGTAACATTTTTCGATGGGGCCCACCTGTGGCCCACGGGACCCAATTGAAATTTGGGGCCCAATGGGGCGGCCCCTACGATTTTCTTCAAGATTTGCACAGACATTCTCCTGGGCCCCCTCTTCAATCTGGCTGAAGAAACCTACCGGGGAATCTAAAGGAAGGGGCCCAAAGAGGGCCCCAAAGAGGCCCTTTCTAAGTATTGCCCCTAATTTCGCGACCAACCCCGGCAATATGCACATCATTAAAAAGAGCGTAATTTCCAGGCCCAGGAGAGTGTCTGTGCAAATTTTGAAGAAAATCGTAGGGGCCGCCCCATTGGGCCCCAAATTTCAATTGGGTCCCGTGGGCCCCAGGTTGGCCACATCGAAAAATGTTACTTGGGTTTTTTGTTTGGGAAATTACGCTCTTTCCAATGATGTGCATATTGCCGGGGTTGGTCGCGAAATTAGGGGCAATACTTAGAAAGGGCCTCTTTGGGGCCCTCTTTGGGCGCCTTCCTTTGGATTCCCCGGTAGGTTTCTTCAGCCAGATTGAAGAGGGGGCCCAGGAGAGTGTCTGTGCAAATTTTGAAGAAAATCGTAGGGGCCGCCCCATTGGGCCCCAAATTTCAATTGGGTCCTGTGGGCCCCAGGTGGGCCCCATCGAAAAATGTTACTTGGGTTTTTTGTTTGGGAAATTACGCTCTTTCCAATGATGTGCATATTGCCGGGGTTTGTCGCGAAATTAGGGGCAATACTAAGAAAGGGCCTCTTTGGGGCCCTCTTTGGGCCCCTTCCTTTGGATTCCCCGGTAGGTTTTTTCAGCCAGATTGAAGAGGGGGCCCAGGAGAGTCTCTGTGCAAATTTTGAAGAAAATCGTAGGGGCCGCCCCATTGGGCCCCAAATTTCAATTGGGTCCTGTGGGCCCCAGGTGGGCCCCATCGAAAAATGTTACTTGGGTTTTTTGTTTGGGAAATTACGCTCTTTCCAATGATGTGCATATTGCCGGGGTTGGTCGCGAAATTAGGGGCAATACTTAGAAAGGGCCTCTTTGGGGCCCTCTTTGGGCCCCTTCCTTTGGATTCCCCGGTAGGTTTCTTCAGCCAGATTGAAGAGGGGGCCCAGGAGAGTGTCTGTGCACATTTTGAAGAAAATCGTAGGGGCCGCCCTATTGGGCCCCAAATTTCAATTGGGTCCCGTGGGCCCCAGGTGGGCCCCATCGAAAACTGTTACTTGGGTTTTTTGTTTGGGAAATTACGCTCTTTCCAATGATGTGCATATTGCCGGGGTTGGTCGCGAAATTAGGGGCAATACTTAGAAAGGGCCTCTTTGGGGCCCTCTTTGGGCCCTTTCCTTTGGATTCCCCGGTAGGTTTCTTCAGCCAGATTGAAGAGGGGGCCCAGGAGAGTGTCTGTGCATATTTTGAAGAAAATCGTAGGGGCCGCCCCATTGGGCCCCAAACTTCAATTGGGTCCTGTGGGCCCCAGGTGGTCCCCATCGAAAAATGTTACTTGGGTTTTTGGTTTGGGAAATTACGCTCATTTCAATGATGTGCATATTGCCGGGGTTGGTCGCTAAATTAGGGGCAATACTTAGAAAGGGCCTCTTTGGGGCCCTCTTTGGGCCCCTTCCTTTGGATTCCCCGGTAGGTTTCTTCAGCCAGATTGAAGAGGGGGCCAGGAGAGTGTCTGTGCAAATTTTGAAGAAAATCGTAGGGGCCGCCCCATTGGGCCCCAAATTTCAATTGGGTCCTGTGGGCCCCAGGTGGTCCCCATCGAAAAATGTTACTTGGGTTTTTGGTTTGGGAAATTACGCTCTTTCCAATGATGTGCATATTGCCGGGGTTGGTCGCGAAATTAGGGGCAATACTTAGAAAGGGCCTCTTTGGGGCCCTCTTTGGGCCCCTTCCTTTGGATTCCCCGGTAGGTTTCTTCAGCCAGATTGAAGAGGGGGCCCAGGAGAGTGTCTGTGCAAATTTTGAAGAAAATCGTAGGGGCCGCCCCATTGGGCCCCAAATTTCAATTGGATCCTGTGGGCCCCAGGTGGGCCCCATCGAAAAATGTTACTTGGGTTTTTGGTTTGGGAAATTACGCTCTTTCCAATGATGTGCATATTGCCGGGGTTTGTCGCGAAATTAGGGGCAATACTTAGAAAGGGCCTCTTTGGGGCCCTCTTTGGGCCCTTTCCTTTGGATTCCCCGGTAGGTTTCTTCAGCCAGATTGAAGAGGGGGCCCAGGAGAGTGTCTGTGCAAATTTTGAAGAAAATCGTAGGGGCCGCCCCATTGGGCCCCAAATTTCAATTGGGTCCTGTGGGCCCCAGGTGGGCCCCATCGAAAAATGTTACTTGGGTTTTTTGTTTGGGAAATTACGCTCTTTCCAATGATGTGCATATTGCTGGATTTTGTCGATGTTATAGGCCTGAAATTGTTGAAAACGTTTATTTATGCCCCGAGGGCATACTCCCGGGCCCATATATTGGAAGCTGTTTTGTTCGGTTCAGGGGGGCGCTAGCCCCCTAAATTTGGTACCGTTGCATGTAAAATTTTGTCCTCTTTCGAATGACGTGCATTTTTAACTGTTTTGACGGCTAGAAGTAGGGTTTTCAAAGTTCGTCGATTGTGCCCTGAGGGCATACTGTTTTTTGGGATTTGTGGCCCCCCTGATGGATTCCCCGCATTTTGGCACTAGGATTTTCGATAGAGGACACCATTTTGCACCTCTCCACCAAAATTCAGCGAAATCGTAGGGGCCGTCGATCCCTGCTGAATCCCTGCTGAACCCCTGCTGAATCCCTGCTAACTTCCGTTACATTGCGCCCCCGGCGGCTTGGAGTGCCTCCTGTTGGCTGTTTGTCTGACCTTCTGCGCACCGGATGTCCCTGAAAACCGGTGGCACGGTGCAAGTCAGCAGTTTAGAACGTGATGGTCATCAGATGACTGGACATTGGCACTCTGTGCAGTAAGCCTGAATACCTACAAGTGGCCAGCTTTCAACTTCTCGACCCGGTAGAAATGTTCTATTTGTGCTTCCTTGTAAAATGCAAAGGCTAGCTTAGAGCTCAACTAATGCGTAAGCTTGAAGGCCGCATGTATTTCATTGCTGAAGAAACGCGATACATATGTCGTTACCCACATCGTTTGGAAAATCTTGAACCTCGGCCCCTCTGGGGCTCCCTCAGTGGGGTAACTGCCAGACGGCAGAGAGCAGCCTCGCTCGCCGGCCGCCGTCGCTCCGCCGCGGCGACATGTGCCCGGTATTTCTCGCCACCTCGTGCGGCCGGTATTTCTGCTCTTCCTCAGCCGTCGACCGTCGACCGTCGGCCGTCGGCTGACCTTTCGGACCTCGTCGGAGTCGGCGCGCTTTGAGAAATCGCCGAGAAGCGACGCTAAATCACCGGCCTGGGAAGGCGGCCTCCTCTGCGGGCTGCGGGCCGGCTGCTGCTCATGCTCAGTGCGTGTTCAATACGGGTTTGCGCGGTCCGGGCATGCAGGACCCACGTTTGAGCGCCCCATCTCTGGAAAGGTGAACAGTGACAGCGAGCGGGGCGTGGGCGTTTTGATTGGTGAGGGGGAGTGAATTGTTGTCTGCACCAATTCATGTTGATTGGATGATTGGTTACGTGAGCATTAGCCAGTCATTGATTGGCTTAGCTCTGTGGGGGGGGGGGGGGATGAGGGCAGCTAAATAAATAATTCGCGATGGACACGATTCCATATGACAGAATGATGGCTTCCATTTTCCAGTGAAGCAGAATGGTGCCCTGAATCAAGCTGAGAGGGGGTGTTGCAGGAGGTAGTTCCCCATTATTCCACGAACCGGCCGACGCTCCGCCTAATTGGAAGCCGTGCCTTTGAGCCTCCTGCAGCGTTACAAGGCTTTATGAAAGTGAAGCGTTGTTTCATGCATGTAGCCATTATATGTAGCAACCTGTCGGCACGATGTAGGACGGTAATTTAGAGTCTTAGACAATGTATTTACTTCAAAACTAAGGTATGCTATTAGCTCTTATTGAGAACGGTGAAAGAAATTGAGAGAGAAGAGGTTGAGGTCGAGAAAAGAGAGAGAGAAAGTGAGAGAGAGAGAGTGAGACAGAGACAGAGACAGAGACAGAGACAGAGACAGAGACAGAGAGAGAGAGAGAGAGAGAGAGAGAGAGAGAGAGAGAGAGAGAGAGAGAGAGAAAGAGAGAGAGAGAGAGAGAGAGAGAGAGAGAGAGAGAGAGAGAGAGAGAGAGAGAGAGAAGAAAGAGAAAGAGAGGAGAGCGCTGAGAAAATAGAAGAGAGGTAACATCATAGTGTAGACAAGTTGCCGCAAACTTGTAGGCTTACCTATAGCTGATCATCTCCGTGTTATCCCTAGTCCTTTCCCGTTCTTCATGACCCCTCAATAGTGATCAGTGACCACACATACCTCCGTACGCTACGGTTCTGACTTTAGGCCCGATTCTGACCAGCCGTGCCGTCAGCGCTACCGCTGGCTCTTCTACCACTGACCTGGTGCTCGACTGGTTGGCGGCAGGGAGCCAGTGGGCCCATTGTTTCTGTCGGGCCGCGGGCCGGGCCGTGTTGTCGAGTGGGCTTACTTTGGCACGCTGCTGACCCGGCGTCCTGCGGCGTCTGACTCGCCACCTCACCGCAGCTGTCACGGGAGGCCACCTCCACCTCGGGTGGCAACTGGCGCCTGAAACGGACGCGAAACGAGCCCGAAACAGGTGTGGGACGAACGTGAAACAGACGTGAGACAAACCTGAAACAGACGCGAGACAAACCTGAAACAGGTGTGGGGAAGCCTGAAACAGTTGTGAGAAACCTGAAACAGACACGGGACAAACCTGATATGCCTCTGGAATTTTAAAACAGAGCGAGACAAACCTGAAACAGGTGTGGGACAGACAACCCTGAAACAGCCGCGCGACACCGGACAAGCCTCAAACAGGCACGAGGCAAACTCGATGCAGACGCAGAACAAACCTGACAGAGCTGTACGACAAATCTGCAACAGCAGCGAGACAAACCTGAAACAGGCACACGACAAATGGACAAACCGTGTCCGAGTTCACTCAGTTCAAATAACGCACACTCGAGAACTTCTTTGAAACGTTAGAAATACAATTTCAGCTAAAATGTTGCTGCATAATTCATTAATTTCATTCAGATGTGTTTTTTATTTCTTGCGCGTTTGGTATTGTATTTTCGTCCTCAGAGCTTCATTTCTCGTGTTTGCAGAGGTGCACGCAAACAGTCTGCTTTTCCAAGACCGTCCGCATAGTTCTTCGTTGGTAGTCGGCGAGAGCCGGCAAGTTTGCGGTTTCGTGCAGGGACCGCAAACTTAGCTCCGAGTTGGTCTGTGAACTTTGGCCACGTGCTTCCACAGAGGCCGTTTCCAAGCTACTCGGTTCGGCCGCCCTATATTTGATTTGAAATCCGCAGGGATTAGTCGGATATCGACCGGAGCCGGAAACGAAAGGCTCAACGATGATCCGCTCGAGGAAATTAAAGGAATGGATGACTTTCCGAACGACTAAACGAGGATTAAATCATGTCCCTTTCACATGTTTAGTCATTCTTGACGCATGAAAGACTCCTAATAGGTTTACCCAGAATGTGAACGGGAATGTCCCAGTTATTTTTCTCATTTACTTGCCGTATATGCTGCATGGAACCCGGGCAGTCACAGGCAGCCTCGGGGAACAGGCAGAGGCGTCCCAATGAGCGCCAGGAAGTGGGCGACTAGGCAGCGGTCGGCCTCGTCTTAGAAGCCCCCGGCGGCGACTGGGCGGGCTTCTCATCCAATAACCTGGTGGCTGGTCTCCCCAGGGGGCACGGGCCGGCTGACAATAGTCGGCGGATCCCATCTGCACTGCGGACAGACAGACAGACAGACAGACAGACAGACAGACAGACAGACAGACAGACACGGACACGGACACGGACACGGACACGGACACGGACACGGACACGGACACGGACACGGACACGGACACAGGCTGACAGACTCTGACTCTGACTATGCCTCCGACTCATCACTCGGGTCCAGCCGGCAGCTGCTGACAATGCAGGCGCCCGGCTGAGCCGTCTCATGGCGCTGATGGTGCTGATGCTCCAGCTCCTGTCGTGCTGATGAGGCGTGGCTCGCGTTTGTGCTGACGGCACGCCCGTCCCCAGCTGGTGAGCTCCTGTTTGTGTTCGTCCCCAGCTGGTGCGGTGTCAGCAGGCCGAGCAAGGACGCTCGTAGAGGTGCTGAATGGCGAAATGGGAGGTTCGGTGTCATAACTCTGTGTGACCAGAATCCAATTCAGTTTTGTGTCAGGAAGCTACAGGACTGGAGGTGTAACAAATATAATGAAAAAAGACGCGTGAGCAAATTCAGTTATCAGGCCGTGAGTTCTACCCTTCAAACATATTAGTTTTCAGATGTCTACAATCATATTTAAACTTATTCTTTCATCTTGACTGTGTATTTTCGTTGACGCAGTTTTACTTCTACAGGCGGTATCATGCTCTGAGAGGTTCTAGTGAAGATTTATGGCTTTGTTTGGTTATGTAAGCAATGCGATGAAAATAGAGCGACATCAAAGAACATATTTCAACATCCCACATTGCTCTTTTCGGTATTGAATTCAGGAATGCCACATTGCTGTCCGTACTTGAGATTTACGATGGAAAACGTTGCTATTTGTGGTTTATTTTCATAGAAGTCTCCATTCATTGCGTCACAACCAGGAAATCAGGAGCTATCCGTGTGTACATACAGGGTGATTCATAGCCGTGTGACCGAAAATAAATGAAAACTACGGGAAATGCATTCGTGTTACAAGCCATTGCCATGTACCATATTAAGCAGCCAAATCTGAAGTTTTGATCCATGTATAGCATCAGTCACAAATACTTTTCCTTCGAATCTCACACTTCTTTTAGACAAGATATTCAAAATGGCCACCTCGGCGACGGATGCACTCCAGCGCCAGAGCCTAAAGTTGGCGATGGCGTGGACGCACAACATTTCTAAGGAAACAGAACCAAAGCAGCTTCCAATGGCATCCTTCAGCCCCAAAATATCCTGGGGACTCTCATCATAGACCTCGGACTTTGCATAGCCCCAGAGGAAGAATTCCACGACGTTGAGCTCCGGCGAGTGTGGCGCCCACCTGACCTCAGCGCCCTTTGAAATCAACTTTCCGGGGTTCGCTTACCATTTTTTTTTGTGCCGTGTTTATCACTGAACCGTGATCACTGAACTGCTTTGAAATGATTAACAATTCTATTTATCTTCTTTGGAGTTTCCCTTGGGTGCAAGCCCTCAGACGTGCAGAAACATCTTTGTGTTTGCTTGACGGACTGCGTTAACCTATACAAATTACACATTTTTACTTTTTGCTGCGCTGTGTACATCTTGAGCGATACACACAGACCAGACTAGGATAGAACAAAACTTTATAAAATTTTCTACTAGCACGTGAAATTTCACGCGGAAATATGCAATCTTCTTCTCAAGAGAGATCAACCAAATAGGTCACATGGCCATGAATCACCCTGTATGTTCGCGAGCGCTGTCTGCGGATACGTTTTTATCCGCCGTTTTCCGCGGGGTCTCGGAGCGGTGTGTCATGTATGTATCGAGCGCCGTCCCAGCTGCTGCCGCCTCGCGTTACAGCCCCGGCGCCCTGCACATAAGCCGCAGGATTCCCCATCCAATCCCCGCCTATGGCAGAGGTGTCAGGCTATATGCATTCCATCAATTTACAGCCTGCGAATGGCGCGCATTATGGCATTTACGGCGAATTTTCAGCTGCGTTAAGTTGATTCGCCTGCACCCTTTGATGTCCGATTCTGGGATGCATATTGATCAGTTGGTTCGGTTCGGGATCGTTTAAACTGCATAAAGATCAAACGGCCCCTTGATCGAGTGGTGCCGCTGGCCAGCGCAGTCTGGCTGGCCTAAACCTCAATCGCATCAGCATCATGATCGAATGATTGCCAGAAGCCAATGTAACTTCCAATGCGGCGCCGGACTGCATGCTAAACGCTAAGCAGAACTTTAATCACGGTGCATGGCTGCTGGGTGCTAGGTTCAGGAAA
The DNA here is from genome assembly GCF_019059575.1 of Amphibalanus amphitrite. Classification (NCBI taxonomy): domain Eukaryota; kingdom Metazoa; phylum Arthropoda; class Thecostraca; order Balanomorpha; family Balanidae; genus Amphibalanus; species Amphibalanus amphitrite. The sequence continues at coordinate 79,126 of NW_024882276.1, read as the reverse complement.
CGTCACGAAGCAGCTCCTCTGTTCTGGACAGCCGGGTACCGAGTGGATTGAACCATTAAAACTTTCAGACTCCGGGCCCAAAGGAGTTTTGTTTGACACTTACCGGTTACCTGTTGAGCGGTGGCGCTCAGACTAACTTCTCTGCGATTGTTTCTCAAGTTTTCCATGGAATTCCAGTGCCGATGGTGCCGAGTCGAGGAATTGTTCTCGCAATCGGCCCTGGGTGGATGTGACGTTGTCCCGCCCACGTGTTGACATGTGGTGCTGCTGATTAAGCTCGGTCAGCCTTTGGTGTAGCTTCTCCTGTCACCCAAAACCATGCGTGTCCAGTGGCGTCTCCATTGGGAGGGATATTTGAGACATACGCCTGCCGTAGCGTCCAAAATTCATGAATATTTGCCGCAAAACTTACTTACATAGGACGTAAACTTTAGACAATATGTTTTAGAAATATGTATTACGCACAGCACAGTAATGCTAGTAGGTGTTGCTTTTTGTACCAAAATCGGAAACCCCAGAAGTTGTTAAAATGAGGAGTTTTTTTACGGAGTATGCTGTCCTTTTGAATTGACTATTTTCCAGATTCGCGTGTCATCAGATTTTCCATCTGGCGCGTGTCCCCACTAGTGGTGTCAATCGGAACTTGATTCTTCGGAATTCCGATTTTGTCCAATGTCCAATTCGGAATTCAGTTGGACAATGACAGCAGGCTTTGGACAACTTTGGACAATCGCTTGCTACACCTCAACATTTTTATAAAGAAATCGTGTTAAACATTGAATGGCTATTAGAAACTTAGCTTTTGATATGATTACCACTTTCGAGCTGGTAACGATACATTAAAAGCAAATTAAATAACGATGTTAAGTGTAAACTATTGCGTAGATGTCGGACATCTTTGGACAAATGGCTGGCTTGGACATTTTTGGACGGACGGTCGACGTAAGTATTGGACATTGGACAGACATTGGACATATGTTTTTTGAAATTGACATCACTAGTCCCCACGTTCACCCTATACACCAACGTGCTTCTATCCCTCCCCGTTTACCCCTCCCGAACTCCCTCAGTGTCCCCAGGGACCCCAGCAGCACTCGGATATCTGATACCATGAGCTTTCCGGAGCCACCGGCCTCCTACGGAGCCCATGGATAATTCATGGTAGCATTAACCAATCCTGGCAGAGAAGGTCGCCGTCGGCTGGCAGCAAAGTTGGCTGGCTTGTCTGAGCTGCTGCTAACGTGGGCATGCGAGTCTTTGAAACGGATTTGCGTAAGAAAATGTAGGAGTTGTACCACGATGGGCTTATGTTGATTGAATTCATGCCGTTTTCTTTTTCTCTTTTTTTTCCTCGGTGCGTTCACGAAGGCTGTTCGAGCTAGCGTCTGGGATGACATTTCGTTCTCACCTTCTTTCTCCGTCGTGCCTCACATGTCCTCAAACTGTCGCCTCTCGTAGCTCCCGATGGTGGTCCTGTGACGTCACCAGTTTCTGCTGTGACTCGGATGACGTCAGCGCAGACCGGCGCCCCAATGAGTCGGTCGGTGGCGCCGCTGAATGGCGCCCCTAATGCCGCCACCGGTCCCCATCTCAGGGAATGCTGATGACTCGCCGGCGGAATGGGCGCCGCTCGCCGCCCGCGGCACCGGCTTTCAGACGACGAGTGTCGCGGCAGGTTCAATGCCGAGCTGAAAGCCGGCTCCCGAGGGCTGCTTTGACATTTAAATCCGCTGAGTGTGAGCCGGATGGCTTGACTTCCGGTGCAGTAAATGACAGAGAGGTTAAGCATCTTCGTTTCTGCTTATTCTTTCGTTGTATTTCTTTTTGTATCATTTGTAATTTCCGTTTTTCCTTTCTCTATATCTCTCTCAACATTCTCCTCCTCCTCCTCCTCCTCCTCCTCCTCCTCCTCCTCCTCCTCCTCCTCCTCCTCCTCCTCCTCCTCCTCCTCCTCCTCCTCCTCCTCCTCCTCCTCCTCCTCCTCCTCCTCCTCCTCCTCCTCCTCCTCCTCCTCCTCCTCCTCCTCCTCCTCCTCCTCCTCCTCCTCCTCTCTCTCCCTCTCTCTCTCTCTCCCTCTCTCTCTCCCTCCCTCTCTCTCTCTCTCTTTTTCTCTGTCTCTCTCCCCTTCTCCATCTGTCTCTCTCTCCCTCCCTCGACTGCTGAGCTCCGCCGGAGGCAAAGCGTGCTTTCTGCTCACCGACCATTCTCACCTGCTCACGTGTTCACTGCTCATTGCATACGTGACGTGCTCACCTGCGCACGTGGTATAGCTCACCGAGTGAGGCGGACGTGACATGTCCGCGTGCAATTTTATGGATGGAGCCACCCCTAGCAGCGCTATGTCAGGAGGCGATCTGAGAAATGGATTCTTTATCCGTAGTTTTTTGTTTTTGTACGGCTCTCTCGAGATTGCGGTAGGTTTTGCACTTTTACATTTCCGGTTATATCTCAGAAACTAATCGATCTACGATGAAGCCATTTTACACGATCGTGGCCGGCTTGTGAACCAAGAAGTCGATCGCATCTTCAACACTTAAAAGCTTAAGACGACGAAGATATAGCCTGAAGTACACTAAATTTTCTAGGTGCAAAACCTAGGCGCTAAAACCCGCGAGACCTGTACCGACGTTCGGTAGTATCGTGTCCTGCCTGTATCGCACATTTCAGGGAAGTTGAAGAAACATTAAAAGGTTTATTGTTTGGCGTGCGATGCAGGCTCACGATTATAACGGATATCACATTTCAGAGGGACACTATCGATTCCTGTGGCTTTCCTGACTGTAACGAGTGCAATTACACCTTCTACTGATACTGATTTTCATCCATGCTGATACTAACTGAGAAGGGGGATATAATCCTACTGTATAATCCCAATAATCTTCCGAAGATCTTAGCCAGGTGGACTGTTTCAGGGCTGCGGCAGGGAGATCCGTTTTGAAACGCCGGTTGCATGGTCATAATATGACCGTAGGCAGATCTCTGTCCGTTATTATTATTTTTGCAGTGGCTCTCACTGTTATCCATTTTTGTTAATTTGGATGCTAGCCCTTGAGCTAGATTTGAGTTGATCGGAATAATAAAATTGCCTATTTGTCTCGCTGCACCGTTACATCCTTTTGCTTGTTTGGGTACTTGGATGAGGTATTTGAAAATGCCTTTCGAGTACGAATATCTTTTCGGAATGATGTCGCTGGCTGTCATCCCAAGAGTCACTTTAGTCCACTGCTGCTTTCTGCTGGTGGCTTGCGTCCATCTACCGAACTCCACTGATTTCCACCGCTCTCTACCGGATTCCCCAGGTGACCTATCCAATACTGCCTGTTGCGCGGCCATTGGCACACATGGATTAGAGTTGCAAAGTTTTCCCAATGGGCTGTTACCGGCACCGCCCCGCCCCACAAAAATTTTCTGGGATACCGGCATGCTACCACGCCCCAAGCAAAAAAACCGCCAAATTACCGGCATACCAAAAAAACTGCATTCTTGAACTCGTAGACCACAGTAGATTCTTGACAATTCTAATTAGAGCCAAACCTGTGAAATGCTGAGGTTCATGTGTTACCCCTACCCTTAGCAATGGAACTTCTACCACAAAATGTATTTTGCAGTGGCTAAGATGGCTGTTATTACAATTCATCAGCCTCTTAGTGTCCGAAGTTTGAATCATATGCTGATAATTTTTTTGTGCAAAATCAAAAATACCGGCATGCTACCGGCAGGACATGTCAGATACCACGAATAAACCTGCGGTAGTGAAAAATTACCGGCATGCCGGTAGTGCGGTAGGGAAATTTTGCAACTCTAACATGGATCACAGGGGCCGTCATCCCCTGGGAGTCTGGCATTTGCAGCCCCCCCCCCCCCCGGCAGAGGGGCGGTTCGATGGCAGGGAGTAACAGGTGTCTGACCGATCAGGAGATGTGAGCTTAGAGCTAACAGGTGTCTGACCCGGGAGATGGGAGCTAACAGGATCCTGACCTCAGGAGCAGGAACGGGAGACGGACAGTGTCTAATGTCAGGGATGTGGAATCTGCTAAGCAAATACATGGAGAACATGGTGTAATATCAGACCGACACAGGCCTTATCACAGGCCAGACGACCGCTGAATGCGTGAGAGTTCTGTTTGATACCGCCTGTAACGAAAAGGGGTTGCAAGTGGGGTTGCGGTCCCCAGGGCTGGGAAATCCCTCATACTTTCATACCCCAGTAGGTAGCAGATATCGGTTTATTGTTCCATCAATTGTAGCAAAATCAGCATTTCTCTCTTCCGTAGATCATAAAGAAAAATACAATAAAAACATCAAAATTCGCACATTTTCGAAAAAGAGGTACCACCGGTCAGTGATCTCGTCGGCGCATATGAACAAAACATCTGTAAAGCCAACACAGCTCAAAACGTCAGCTTTGTGCTCCATTTTATGACGAATCTGGCCGCTCTTTGTAGCAGTTTCCAGTGTAGCAATCATTAATTCTTCATACTCTGAGTCGTGTAGCTAAAGGTATCTGCTACGCCTTTTTATGCGCTATCTTTCTTATAAATATTGCAAAAAGGAATTTAATTATTTGTGAAATATTGCAGCGACATATTTACGAAACAAAACAAATTGTCCTAAAAAGGGAATTGTTCAATGAGCAATAAAAATACGAAAAGAATCAACTCATTTTGCCCATGACAGCTCTAAAAAGCCATCTTTATGAAACAGTATCCTGCAACGTCTTTAATTCTTTTTGATGACGTCATATAATATTTTTTGTCAGTTTCTAGTGTATTTTTTCTTTAAATTATACATATTTTAATAGAATAAGAGTTTAAAAGCACCAATAAACCTTCTTTTGTAAGTAACATTAAGAAACATTTACAAAAATATACAAAAACATCATTTATGTTTGTGTGTTTGGTTGATGCGTTTGATGCGTTGTTTCTGGCGCATTAGAGACGATTCTAGTTGTTTCGCGTGTTTAATTTGATGGGTTTTGATGAGTGTTTCTCTGGGTGTTTTTGCATCATTTCGGCAAGTGTATCTTTCATTTTGCCTCTAGTTTAGGGAAGTGGGATGTTCCAGGCCTAATTTCAAGTGCTGTAATGACCATAGAGATCTTATATACATAGAGATGACACGCCTATGTTAAAGCACTTGATTTCGTGGCGATTCAGTGGGTCTTTTTAAGCAAGGTTTTCTGGGGTGCCATGGCCCGTGACTTGCATTTTGTAAGGATTCGGTCAAGGAGAGTGTGTTCACATCCGCTTATTTTTAAGTACAGTTTTTCTTTTTTGTCTAGCTGTGACGCTTTCGAGCGTTATTATTGAAATGAAATTAGGCATGTTTTAACCTTATGCTCGTATTAGGTACTGCATGTATCATTAACTCTCGCCGTCCGACGGGGGGGGGGGGGCGGGTGCCGCCTCCCTATAGGGTTTTTCACGATAGCTCCGAACACGCAGGCGATAGAGAGCTGAAACTTGGCATACCTGACCTTTGATCCAAGCCGCATCTTGTGACACCAACCGCATTTTCAGGTCAGGTCAAGTCAATGACCTGTGACGTCATAAGTGAACCTCTGCACAGTACTCAGATGTCGCAACTTCGCAACGCCGTCAGTGCCAGAGGAACTTTCACAGATGAAACTTACAGGATGTAGTATCATCCAGAGGTCTCACAATTTGTACATACTCGTATATCTCGGATTTTCCCTAAAAATCATATGAGGTCAGGTCGGCCACGTGACCTCACCATTAGGTATAAGTCAATGGGGAAAAATGAAAACTGCTATGTTAGCGCCGAGAACTATCTCAAACTGTCTCCAGCACATGGAATCGTGATTTCTTGCACGTCTTGCAAGGTCCGATGCTTCACTTTTGCATTGTTGACATTGCGTGGCGTCATTTATGGTCACTTGGGTCATTGATTAAAGAAAGCGCGGTTTTGAGGCTCATGATTACATATATAACTGCAATGAAAACCGTAAGACGGTTTCACAAAAGTCAGTTTGTCAGTTTGGCCAACATGTCTTATTTTCTTGGCCCTATTTTGAATATAATTATTAGCATGAGGCTTACGGTTTTCATTGCAGTTACATACTTGGGTCATTAGAGTTTTTCATCAATAACTCCCCATCAAATTGAGTTAGCGAGTCGGGAAAGCCACCAATAAACTCAGGAAGACCTGCCGATTCGAGTAATATGTAACATGAACTCTTTCAACCAGCTTCGTGATCTGGGGGAGCTGACCTGCCCTTGACCCGAGGTCAACACCTCAAGTTGACCTCACCCGAACAAAAAGTATACCATTCGACGCGCCTGAGCGAGGCGAACACGATGATGCCAAAATAGCGGCTCTCCGACCGTTTTTTTTGCGAAGTTATGGAAAACTGAACTCTGGCTCTTGGTCACTTGACCTGACCTCATGAGACCTTAAAATCGGGGACCAGTCCCTGCGTCTTGTAACGGCGCACACGCTTGTTTTTTCCGCGACGCTCTAGCTTCATCAGGGGCGAAACGGCGAGGGAAAACGTGCCAACCCCCTCCCCCCCGGCCGGCGCGTATGTAGAAAACCAATAGGTCCGGCGAGGGTTAATGTATCATTGAATGGGAACATGTTACATATGTATATTTGAGCTTGCACCGTGCTCAGAAAGGTTCAGAGCAGCCGTTTTCACGACGGTTGACCGAAAGCGCCAAACTTGACCAAATCTCAAGGAACCTACCCTGAAAATTCCATGAACCTGACCCAAATGACCTTAGACCTGTAACCTTTTTTTGGGGGGGGGGACCATGTCAGGGGGGCCATAAAACATGCATCGCACAACCCTAGTAAATAGTAAAGTTGGTTCATGTGCTGACCCTTGGTGACCTGACCTGTGACCTGACATGGTATTATCAGTGACCTCTAATAGCAACATATGTATATACTAGGCAACGTACGCCCTATTTTTAACGTACGCGAAACATTTTATCCTTGACCTGACCTGTGACGTCATCGGTGACCTCGAGGTCAATGAAATTGGAGTTCCGTCGACAAATTTGACAGGGCTATCGAACATCGGTTGAATGTTACGGATCCGTCCAGTAGTTTCGGAGATACGGGAGGGGGGCAAAAAAATGCCCCCCCCCCCACCGCGCGGAAGGTGGCCGGGAGGTCCACCGCCTGCCGGGTTGATGAGAGCCTGAATGAGAGAGAATGTTTTTAGGCGAGCTTTTAAGGAATTCAATAAAAACACAAAATAAAATCATGCTACAAATTTCATTGCTTACCTCAGGAATGAAATCAGCCAGGAAAGAACAGCAATATTTTTAACCAGTAAAACGCCCTTTGGGGCGACCAACGGAGCGAGCGAGAGGGTGGGCCTTGGACAAGCGAATTTGCAAGGGACACCTCCAACTAACTTGTGCACTGCACCCTACTAACCGGTCCCTAGCGATGTGCCAAATTTGAGCGCAATCGGCCTAGCCGTTCTCGAGATCTGGAAGCGGCACCCTGCACGTGCACACGTGCAAAATGGGTCACAACTGACTTTTGCACGGCACCCTACTAACTGGTCCCTAACCATGTACCAAATTTCAGCACAATCGGTTCAGCCGTTCTCGAGATTTGGAATCGCCCCCTGCACGTGCGCACGTGCAGCAGCACCCCAACTGTGGCACATGGATATGCATTGCCTAGTGGGTGCCTACCTACATACCAACTTTCAGCGCAATCGGCCAAGTAGTTACCAAGATATTGCAACAATTGCAAAACTGACACCTCTTCGTTTTGCACGTGGCACGTGCATAAGCGGTCACCCACATGCATCGAGAATAGTCCAATACTTGGTAGAAGGAATGAAGCTACCCTAGAAAAATCATCGAATGTAAATCGGTCAAGTGGTTGCTGAGATATAAGCCTCGCAAAAGCGTAACCACGGCCGGCCGGCCGCTCATACTCAGAAATTTCCGTTAATCTACGAAAGACTACGCTTGCTTCGCTCGCTACGTAATAATTTCTTCAGACTAACAATGCCTCAGCCATATTGGCACGCTACTGGCTGAAAATAAGTTGCTTAAAAAGACCCACTGAATCGCCACGATTTTAAGTGCATGTCATCTCTATGTATATAAGATCTCTATGGTAATGACAACTGTCCGTATAGCGGCGTGCAATACCCAGTTAAAGAGCAAGGTAGCCGCCCAGCACGCAAAGCAAGATGTGAAGATTAGGGAGATATGATCGGATTTGCGCAGAAGGTGAGATCTGATTGAAATATTGATCAAGTAACGCTCAGAAAAGAATATTTTATTTACTTCTTGATTGTTCAATTTTATGTTACCTCTAAACCTTGATAGGTGACAACTGGCAACATGTGTACAGCGGGTTCGGCATGCACAATGATTGTAAATTGTTGACCAGACTGATTAGCCAAATCAACCTGATTTCTTCCAAATACTTTCTGCCTGAGTAGGCTAATACCTCTGAATCCTAAAGGTGCTGGGATGCTGAAAATAAAATTTTAGGGCTCACTGGAGCTTCCTGGTGCTCCGGGGGGTGCTGGAACTTGCCCTGAGAAAACCCAACAGCACCTTATTTTGGTATTTGTATGCTTCCTACAAAGAGTAAGAAATAAGAAAAAGAGCATTCACAGGGGGCAGAAGCAAGACACTGTATCTATTTTTGAGCGTGCAGCAAACTAAATCAAAACATTTAAAGCTCACTTTGAGAAAAGATAGAAAATGGTAGTGGAAAGTTCTGTCCAGAATTTCTATGTAAAATCATTTTCTTTAGCAGAAATGATGTGAGGAACATTTGTGGCAATGTAGTTAATAAGAGTTTCTCGTAATATCTGGTATGTAGCAGATTCAGCATTTTTCCCAGCCCTGGCGGTCCCCTGTTACGTTTGGCGACCTTTGTTTCACGCGTTCCGTGTTGTGTTTCCGTCACCAGAAGCTGCCGGTGCCTGCTTCCTTCGCATGCATTACTTGTTTTTAGCTTTTTACCATGTTTGCTACAAGCCTCAGTTAGTTCTCAAACATTGTTCAGTCCCCTGTCACAGACGTAACAAGACTAACTATTAGTTGCTCTCCTCTCAAACTGACTGCGCCAGTCTCAGTGGACCGACAAAGTTCTGAAAGGATGAAACTCGCCCGTCAGCGAGACTGCCGAATCTCATTTCCAATGCAGGGCTGCGAGTGCAGCGCCCGCCGACATTTGTGAAATTGTCATAGGCTGTCAGCCGACCCGCGAAGGGCGCCGGGTGGGATTTTAACCACTCAATACAGGCGATTACTCGTCTGTCGTGCGACTTTGATAGTCGCTCAACAGGCGAGCGACGTCGGTGCAGCGGACTGGACGCTGCGCCAGTTCTGCTTACACTGGAACATTTGGAGCTCAAATACACCGTTCGCAGTTGCCTGATCGAAGGGAACATTCAAACGTGCCAACTTTGGTAATTCCAGTACCAACGTAAAACGTATTCAATGATCTAAATGGCATAAGTTTTATTTGCTAGACGGATACCTTTTTCTGCCTCCGCAGACCTTGGTGTACTACGCATATATTTCTCTGCTATACGGTGTATTATTTTTGTGTGCCTGTTCTACCTGTTGTGGTATTTCTCCCGTCCATCTCCCACCCCTGTCTCCTGGCGTATTTCTCCCCGCGTCTTTCCCCACTCCACTCCTGTGTCAGTGCCATTGGTGTACGGCCGAAGCTCGGCCATCGACAGCGCGCCCGTCTGCGCTGTTTGCTGTGACCCACGGCGATGGCCGAGTGCATATTGACCTGGAACACAGTCCGATTGGACCGGCCACGGGCCGTTCGTGGGCTGTCCACGGACTCCCCACGGACTGTCCACAGGCTGTCCACGGGCTGTCCACAGGCTGTCCACGGCCCGTCCACGGGCTGTCCACGGATAGACCAGTTGACGAGGGTCTGAGGCTGGAGATTGGGCTGGTCACGGGTTGTCCACCTACTGTCCACGGGCTGTCCACGGACCGTCCAACGGACTTCCCACGGGCTGTGTACAGGCTGTCCAGACTCTCCAGACTATCCAGACTGTCCACAGACTATCCACATACTGTCTCCACGGACTGTCCACGGGCTGTCCACAGGCTGTCCAGACTGTTCCGTCTGGCCACGGGTCGGGGGTCTAGAGCTGGAGATGGGGACGGAGCTACTCATAGGTTGACCCTCACGGGTTTGGGGCTGGGGTTGTGACTGGGGCCATGACTAGGGACTGGGTCTGGGACGAGTGCTGTGGAGACCTCGACTGGAATGAAAGGATGTGTGGTGTGTGTGGTGATGGTGCGCGCCCACACCGTTTTCTGAACATACGCCTGTGCATTGCGCACTGCAGCCAAGGTAAGACGTGTTTGCTCGTTGAGTTGTCGCCTTCCTGGTATGCAGCTGCATGGCTTTGCACGAACTCTGTTTTGTGGAATGTCTCTATGTATGTCACTGCATGCGGGCTCATTTTCAATGTTAATCTTGCTATTTGAAATAGTTGCAAGTATAAAATGCGAAAAATAATGACGTGATTGAACTTTTCCGAACTATTTCAAGTTTTTTTTTTCGACGAGATTCTAAAGTTGTTGGTCAAGTACAATGATTCAGTATTGTTTTCTCGCCTCTCTGGCCCGGTTCATATGATGTCCGTTTTCGCCACGCACTGTTCCCGCCCCTGTGCCCTGTTCGATTCACCTGCTGACGCTGCTCACCGTGCGCTGTTGACAGCGTGTGATATGAACGTACACAAACGGTGCCAGGACAGCGTACCGAACCTCTGCGGGTGCGACCACACCGAGCGACGGGGGCGGATAGAGCTGGGCATCACCGCATCCGGCAACAAACTCACCGTCGAAAGTGAGTACCAGTGTCCTACCAGATCCACTACCAGATCCACTACTAAATTTAGTACTAGATCTACTTAGTATTGATCCTTTCTCAACGTGCAGATATATCATTTATGGCAGATACATGATCTTTTCTGCCATTTGAACAGACATTCTCAATGTGCTTGATGATAAACACGGGCGATTTACCTTCGTAAAGGCTCTGATGTATCACTTTTTGTATAAGCAAAAAGGATCCCTGTTGCTCATCATACGCACATTTCACAATCACTTCTTCCCTCTGGCCAATGTCCCGGACTCGCTGTCAGTTCAGGAAGTGTTGTAATGGATCCTAACTTCGCTAAACCGCGGCTTTTAGCTGCCTGATGCAACTCTGAATGTTTGTGGTCTGGGTGGACTCACAATGTATGAAACTGGCAACCTCAAGGATCCATCTCAGAAACGGGACGCTTTGTAAAGGAATGATTGATAAAACGTGTACCGGAATGTTATGCTGAAACTATCTGATCGATGTTTTTCTTTGAAGTTGGTTTGTGTTTATTTCTAGATCACCTCGAATACATCGTACGAAATTGATGAGAACTCATCAGCCGATCAGCTTTGAAGGCTTTCACTATTGGAAAGAAGTAAGCAACCCTAACTCTGGTTTCATTATTATTTAGACTGGCTATGATGATGTGCGTTAGCGTGAAAAACACGACCTAAAAACCATACTAAAATAACTATTTAGATAATGAGCTGTAATGATATGCCACCCAAAATATGTGAGAGTCTGGCTTATGCTACGTAACTAACTAGTTTTGCGACCGTAAGCCCTATGAAAATGCACTTAACTTGTAAATCCTATAGCGAAACAGTTTGACGTTTGTGCCAATCTTATGCTTTACACTTTCGAATCCGGGTGCACATTTCAGTTCCACAGTGAGCTCTGGGCGGCCGGGCCGATCCCCATTGTCGGCGCGGCTCGATCTGTTGAGCCCGTGGATCGATGTGTCCCGGACCCAGCGCTGTGCGCGGGCGGATCCCCCCCCCCCCGGCCCCTGGCCTCCGGGTTCTGCTCAATCCGCCTCTATCGTGACTTCAGTCCCAGCCTGTCGACGCCCCGGATAGCCTCAATCCTAGTCCAGGCTTTTGGTATCGACCTTCTTTTTTCGTGACCTCAGCCCTATCTAAATATCGCCCGATCTTGATTCGCTTTTATTTTTATTCCAGCCCCTCTTCCCCGTTTCGACCCCACGTAGCTTTGGTGGAGATGCTCACATAAATTTTCATTTTCACATTCATCGTATGCGAACAATGTAAAGACATTGCCTCAATTTGGCGTATTTTTACATCTTAGGATCATGAAACCTTTACCGATAAAAACAAGTGGAAGGAACAGCTGTTGGTAAATTTTCGACTGCCGAGTGTGTTCGAGTCCGCCTATCATTACCAGCAGATAGGAAGGTCATATCCGCACAGTGCGGCGGGGCGTTGGCCGGCCCCGCGGTCCCAGTGCATCCACCAGTGACCGGGGTCATACAGTCATGTCACCACCACATTGCCACTGAGTGTCGGCTCCCATTTGTCTGGGCACGTGACCTGCCTGGCCGGCATGGTATGTGTGGTCGGGGGACGTGCCGCCGCGGCCGGTCCTGGACGCCAGAGTGGATCCGACAGAGGGCCCGGTATTAGACCAGACAGTGCACCTAGTACTGGACTAGACAGTGAACCAGACACTAGACCGAACAGTGGATCACAGAGTGGATCACACAGTAGACCCGGTATTGGACCACACAATGAGCTCGGTATTGGACCTGGTACTGGACCAGACAGTGGACCACAAATTGGAACACACATTGGAGCACACACTAGACCGAGCAGTGGATCACAGAGTGGGTCATACAGTGGACCATACAGTGGACCACACAGTGGACCACACAGTGGACCATGCAGTGGACCATACAGTGGACCACACAGTAGACGACGCACTGGACTGGACAGCGAACCACACGTTGGACCGGCCAGTTGGCCAGCCATTGGTTCTGTTCGATGCCCCGACAGTGAATCCAGCGACAGACGCAGCGCGCGCCAGTGTTCCGACTGCATGGGCTGGCGTTTTGTCGTAGCTCTGATGTTGTCGTGGCTCTGTTGTGTTCCGCCATGACGCGTCCGGCTGAGTTTTGTTGACACGGCTCGCGGCTCGGTCGGTCAGATCACTGGCTGGCACAGTTCACCACTTCAACTATATACGAGTATATCGGGGCCGGGCAGGCGATACCGGCTTATTGTTTGTACAGCGATGATAGGGCGGCCTCGGAGCCGGCGTCTGCCGTTACACACAGAGCGGTGCCATGTGTGTGCATGTATCTATTATTAGTCTTAGCGAGATGTGATTGATGGGTGTGGCTAAAATAAGCCATGAACATATGATTGATTGCATTGAATATTGATATTGAAAACTTGTTGCCATTTACTTTGTTTTTATCGCTCCCCAAATTATCGGTTTTCTTAACACGCTCTCTTAATTAAAGCTGAGGATGTGAGGTCTTCATTGTGTGGCCAACTTTGCTGTTTCACGTCTAATTGAGCTCGAGTTTTGCGAAGAACAGTATGTTTTGTTTAGTCGCTAGACGCAGCGAATAATATCAAATGTTTAAGTCTCAGGATCACCGGTCAGTTTCAAAACCAGGCCAATGCCTAAAATGGGACCTTCAAGTTATCGGTAAATTGTTTCGGTAACAAGGGTTCACATCCTGAAATTATCACAAACTTTTGTGATTCCGTAGCTAAACTATGTAATTGGGGTGACGGAAAACGCGGACGAACTTGTTTAACTTCACGAGTAGTACCCACTGCCCTAGAGTACCTACCTCTATCGAACAGTACCCTAGCAAGGCGCGGAATACCACAACTTGCACCTGCCTGTTGGTTGAATTATTACCGTCTATTACCAGGTGACCGATTTCCCACGCCCATGGCCACGTCACTTTCATGCTGTCGTCTTTGTTATTTTACCACACTCATCAACCCAAAGATGACGTAGTAAGCAAACCGTAAACGAACGACCGCACTTTTCCAGGGTTAGTGACGGCCAGTATGCCTCTCATCTCTCCGCTGGCGCATGATAATTAATTATGAGATTGGCTAGTGAAGCGTTGCATTAATTAGTCCGGAGCCTATTTCTGCGACCGTTTGCTGCAGGGCGGCCCATTTTACGGCGGCGAACCATCGATAACCACCGGCTGCTCCATGGTGTTAGCGGGGGCTGTGGCGTCTGGGCTTACCCCGCCCCGTAACGGCGGTGGTTTACCATGTGAGGTGTCCTCTTTGTAAATGCTCACAAATTTGTAAAAGATGCCTATGCGGAAAAGTATGAATGCATTTGTTTCATTGTTCTTATCTTTTGTGTGAGAGTACAGTATCAGCAGGAATGTAGGAGATTAAATCGAATGGCAACTTCTTTCTTCCTTCTCATCATAGTTCGAAGAAAGGTTTACAAACTAGCTTATCAATTTATGTAGAAACGTTTTAATAGTTTGCTGTTTTGTTTCCGGCTTGTCTGAAGTTAAGTTTTAAATGCGATTCATTCATGTTTATTGCTAATGTTGTGTCGTCCCTAAGCGGCCGGGGTCGGATGCCTTCCAGAACCGTAGCGCCGATCGTCACCAAACTTTCAGTACCCTCCCGTGAATAGCTTTTACTCATTGTGACCAAAAATTTATCCAAAGGCTGATAGCTTGGCCGCTATAATGAAGTCGGAGTGACGTCATTTCTGCCATTTTCGACAAAAAAAGGTGTCGCGGGAAGGAGCTGAGACAACCGTCAGTCGCGTTTCGACTTATAGTCCAATGGTAATGCGGTTACGAAGCAGCTCAAGCTGCCGTCCGCCGCTGCACGCATCTCCGGGGGTAGTCTGGTGCGTGTCCGGTCACACGGCCGCTGGCTAAGCAGCGCGATAACGCAGCCGAGCGGCCGACCGCGACTGAGCAGACCAACCCCTATCCAGACCGCCGCCGGCTCAGTAGCGCAATAGCGCAGCCAACCAGACGGAGCGGCGATCCAGATCCGGTCGCCGGCTTGGGCCAGGATTAGGGGATCAGACCGTGTGTGCTCCAGCTGCCCTGCTCTCATGGAGATGTCCGGAAAAGCTATTGTCCTTTTTTCTCTGCCTTTTTCTTTCTCTTTGGTCAGAGTTTTTGTTAATGTTTTTTTCTTGTGGCTTTCTTTTTTGTCTTCGACCGAACATGAGTTGCTGTGAGTCCCATGAACGTTTCTTTTTTATCATTTTTTATCAGAAAAGGTTTATGATATTTTTGGGTCGACTCGTTTCCGGTACCACGGCTATTCTGCCTGGAAAATACTGATTATAACCTGAACTAGAAAAAACATGCATAATGCCCAACAAATGGGCGGATTGTTTAACCCTATTAGTGGCAGGGGGGGGGGTTGTTTTTATCCACCCCTCAGGTTTTTCGGGAATATCTCCGAAACCGCTGAAGCTACGATGATGAAACTTTCTGACTTTTCCTAAAACTAAATTGGGCACATTCCCTGAAAATTTCAAGTTCATAACTTTACCAGGGGCGGCTCCAGAGCACTGGGAATTGGGGGGTCCTATTCGTGAAGCGAGTCATTTGGGCGAAGATCACGATGCTGCACCAGTTTCGAACAGTGAATGAAAGGTATCATGTGATAACATATACAAAGTTATTGTGCATCCTCTTTTGACACGTTTTTGCTATAATAGGCGGATCCAGGCGTCCAAAAAGGGGGTTATTTTTTACCTCCCAACATAGGTGCCCTGACACCGCCTATGCATGACCAATACAATTTTAGTCGTTCTCTCATAAGAAAATTGTAACATAACAAGACCATTGCCACCCTTTTTAGAAACAGTACCAACAAAAACCTTATTTACTATACTTTTTGTGTACCCCCAATCTCAATGATCTGTATCCGCCTATGATTTTTGAAAATGCATATTTTTAGGATCCATGTGAATTCCTGGTTCATTCTCTATCGATCAGCAAAAGTTGCGTTAAGATTGGTTCAGAAACCTGGCCGTGATAAACAGTCTAAAATGTATCTGCAATTTGCCCGTTTTTACCCCCCTCTACCCCCCTATTGACATTTTTTAATTTTTTTTTTTAGAAATGTAGATCTCGTTGAGCGAAATCGAATGCCGTTTGAATTTTGAAAATCGGCCCGTTAGATCTCGAGATATCAAGGGGGGGGGGGTCGTAAACAGCCCCCCCCCTGCCTATTAGGGGTAGCCAGGAGCCTGCCACTAATATGTAGGGTTAATGTATTTGAACATTATTCAAAATACCGGATACAGGTACACCCGGGTCAACAGTCAGCTGTCAGTATTGAGTATATTGTCATTCCCCTTAGCTGATGAAAGAGGGCAACGAGGGAAACCTTACCTTACCTTACCTATACCTTACTTAGGGAGACCAAATGCCTGATTGGACCCGTTCTCAGCGAGCTCTTTCAATCTCCGTTAGATCTCCATCTTAACCCTCGCCCTGGCAGGGGGGGGTCGATGCGACCCCCCTAAGGTTTTTCGAAGATAGCGTAAAAACGGCGGCGCGCAGCGCCGCCAAATTTGGCACAGCCTATGGGGCAACCTTTTTAAATATGACCTGAAAATTTCAGGTCCAGGTGACCTTGGGTCAGGTCACCAGGTCAGAAAAACCGGTACAAGGTCATGGTCAAATTTCAATTTTCTTTTTGCACCTCTCCAACTCACAGTTTTGCACTGATTTCCTTCAAACTTTCAGGATGTGCTAAGTTCACCGAGTTGTATGACATATAGTTCGGATTTTTTGAGGTCACTGACCTGAGGTCAGTTAGAGGTCATTACGTCGTAATGTTAAGCCTATGGGAAAATACTAAATTCGGAAAATACTGGAGATATCCGCTTCGTTCTTTCACTTTTGTGCTTTGAAACCATAGTACTTAACAGCAGGTCACTTGGTGCTTCTTTGTTTGGTGTACTTATCCCTGGGTCAGGTCAAATGAGGTCAATTGAGGTCAAATGACGTTTTTGCCAATAACTTGGCACATAATGACGCTAGAGCTTAAAAAATGGTATTATTGTGTTCCTGGTGATCAGCCGAATCGAATGATATGCGATATGCTGCAATTTGGTTAACTTGAACTTAATTAATTAATTAAAGTTTACTTAAAATTTAAGAAAAACTTTAAGTACACTTAAGAAAGCAAAAAAGTATATCACTCGACGCGCCTTGACGTTCTGAGTTCACTGGTGCTTTTCTTTTTGCTCTATCTTAATTAGATCAAAAGTTATAAGCGAAAAACTTTTGACCTGTTTTTAGCGAAATTTTTACATTTATACCCCCCAAAACCCCCCTAAATATAGAGCAACCAAATTTGCACAGGGGCGAGAACTCCAGGGGGCCCACCTACCAACCAAATTTGGTGTTTCTAGGTGCCATAGGAGCCAATCGCGAGGGGGAGGGGGGGTCGCATCGACCCCCCCCCCCCCCCCCCTGCCAAGCCGTGTTATGAAAAATGCCCTGCCAGGGCGAGGGTTAAGAAGGAAACAGTGCAATGTCATGCCTACCAGCTTCTTGTCTCGCTTCCAAATCCCCGTGACCACCTTCCTAGTTCCTATGGCTGAATAGTGAATAACGCAAGTCACCGTGTCCGCTCAAAATGTCGCTGCAGCAACAAGCCTTTTCACCGTTTGAAGGGCTGGCTCCGCTAACTTATCCAGCTATTACCATTGCATCGGCGGGAGCTTTCTGTCTCGCCCACGACCTGTTTCCGTCCGTGCGGCCCTCCCACGGCCTCCTCCCGTGCTCTGCCCGCTCTCCCGCTCTCTCTCTCTCCCCCCACCGCTGCATACATTAGCCGGCTGGGTGACCGCGGCGGCGTCTGATGGTGGCAGTCCGTGCCACAGAACTGATCCAATTACCCCCCGCGCAGAGACTCATAGCGGCCCAGCCACATTACACAGAGAACGGAGAGACTCAGACTCAAAGTGACTCCACTCGGAGTCACAGCGAGCCATCCAGACACAGGCCTCAAACTGACCCTGCCAGACTCATAGCTCCCCAGCCTCACTGTGTCGGAGAGAGACAGACTCTAACCGACCCTTCTCGAACTTATAGTGACCTACGTCCTACACACAGAAACATAGACTCAGACTCAAAATACAACACTGCGTGTGATGCTCGGAATGACGCAATTTGTTGGGTTCATTTTGTAGTGAATATTTCTTTACTTTTTCTTTGTTTCTCTTTGAATAAGTTCATTTTATTTTCGCATAAGTCCATGATACTTTCCTGGGAGTTGTGTCAGGCTCTCTACCAAAATGGGCCAAGTGTCTCTCAGCGTTAGTTCCTAATCAATACCAATGCTTCCAGACGTATTACGGAAATCGCCACATGCTTAGGCCATCGGGGGCATATTTGCTCGCTACGACACTTTTTGCCTCTGTTTTTATCCTCTCCGTGCTACTTTTTCATTAGTTGTGTTGTTATTTTTTTGTGTCATCGCTTACCGTAATGATGTCCCCTATAAGCGCCACTGTAGCTCACCGTAGCTCACTGTAGCTCACTGTTGCCACAGTAGGTCATAATTGTGCACAGCGTGGTCCGCGTTTTCCGGGCTAGCTGGTCCTATTCACCTTGTCTGGTGTCGGGCTTCGCAGGGTGTGAGATCTAAGAGTGTGCGGTGGGATAGATTATCACTCTTAATGACAATTATATGGACGGAATACACCTCATAGTTATTTACAAAATAGATATAAGTTATGCATCAGTTTTTCATCCGATGCCTCAAGCCTCGAATCACACTCCGTTTGGGATTGGTATTACTTTTCCTGCATGCTTGGCAACGCTGGGGTAAGATTGTCGTTACCCGTGTTTTACCTTCATGAAATTATAGCTTGAAATGAGCAGCATTTATTGTACGACATCATAAATAACATATCATCATAGACATTATGTCATCTGTTATGATACCTATTACCTAGGCCACGTTCCTACGCCTCTATTCCATGCCACTTTTCGTGAGCCCCATCGGAGTCTGGGGCTGTTTTCGGCAACAAAAATTATTAGTATGTCACTTCATTGCGTTATGCTTCGAGATCTACCAAACATCAATGATTAGTTGTCTAGTCAATCCTCTTACGTCAGTCATCTTATCTCTCTTTTGACTCATTTATGACCACCGCCCGTCTGGTCCGTTTCAGTCCGGCAGGGTAAGAACCTGATCCCGATGGATCCGAACGGCTACTCGGACCCCTACGTCAAGCTGAAGCTGATCCCCGACCAGGATTGCTCTAAGCGCAAAACCAAGACCATCAAGACGTCGCTGAACCCCGTCTGGAACGAGACGTTCACAATGTGAGTGATGGCGAGAGGGATGGCACGGGCCGGGAACAGGCACTGGGCGGACTGCTTTTTATAGTAATGGTCCTCAGTGAAGTCAATGAAGCCTTCAGTAGAGTGCATTTATTCGGCCTGAATATTTCTGGTTACTGCCGTTTTATGCTGCATGGAATGATAGAGGATCCATTGAGTGGTATAATCCGATTATTTTGTCATCGAGGTCATTTGTCATGCTCGAGCATGTATGCTATGATTTGATTTCTTGTTTGTTTTCTTTTTGAAGACCAGACTTATGTTCAGAAGGAGTCTCTCTGATAGCAAATGTCTTAGCTCATACAGTTTGATGGTGTACTCTGGCCATCGCTGGTGAAAAATCGCTGCCGTTGCGATAAATTGGTATGTTCCCTGTGGCCCGCAGCGTCCGGCGCCGGCCCCGGATAGACGCCCGTTTGATATCGTCCGATGCAGCCGTTTCGCGTTTCTGCGAATGCAACGGGTGCGGGCAGATTTACGAAAATTAAAGGCGACCTGAGCGGCCGGCTATACGGGCGCCGCCTTTGGAGACATCGATCGGGAAGCCCGGTGGGAAATTCAGACCTCCGGCTGACTGGGTGGGGTCTATGGCGGACTGGATGGGGCTCTGGTTGACTGATTGGGTGGGTCTCTGGTTGACTGGGGGGAAGGGTGTCTCTGGCTGACTATATGCACCGTCGCAATAGCAGATTGCAGAGCAATAATATGACTGCGTTCTGCACTACCCCAAACTGCCTAACTTCCCATAGGTCGTTCTGCTTTGTGCCTGAGTTCATAGTTGAGGGACACAGAATGGCATTGGGTAGAACCTCTCTGTTCGCCATCTTGTGACGAAACTGGGCGACATTATACTAACGATTGGGAGCATATTCAGACAGCCATGAGAAAAGTTGGTACGGGTTCAATTACATTTCGTATTGCTGAAGTTTGGACATTGACGAGAGAGCCCCGTAAGGAACATTTCACCACGCGACGGTACCTACAGGGACGAGTTTGGCTGGCTAAGTATGGTGCTCAGTGCTCGGTACTTACTCTCTGGAGAGCTCTGAGGAAGGGATTTTGGGTATTGGCTTAGCATAACAATGATACATGTTCTGTGTATGCTTTTGTTTTGACTCATGTTTTAACGAAGAATAATGACAAGTGAACCTCCCTCGGACAACTGGGTTGCACCACCGTATACGATTTCTCTGTTGGCTACTTGTAACACTTTATAAAACACCACATGACTTTAGGAATGCTTCTTCTTTTAGTGCGTTTAAATTGGCAATCAACATTAACTACTAATCTAGTGCACGATTCCTGAATTCGTTAGGCAGTTAGCCCAAGGCATAATTTTGCCATACCAATCACGAGGACCATCCCCCTGTGGGTATCCGTTCGAAGCATATTATGACAAATCTCAGTTGAAATGTCTGAGTTTATTTATCCTGCGCCGTCCCCATGCGGTCTCACATACAGCCCAATGGTCGCCGCTGCGCCGCTTTGTGAACCGCGCGGCGGGCGGCGCCGAGTTGGAAGCGGCGGCGGTCGCCCGGTGGCGGCGCCGGCTCACCTAATGAACCCCAGCTGCGCCCGACCCCACGCTCCCCACGCGCCATCGGCCCACGGCTGACGCAGTAATTGGCGCAACACAGCGCTCTGAAGTGGAAAACAGCGCCCCGCTCTAAAGCAATACAAGCGCCCCGAGCGCCCCAGCACGAGCTGCTCTGCACTGTTTTTGTAGCCACATATAGCGGTGGGACAACCGGACATGGGTAACGACTTAAAGATAATAATGTATAGTTATTTTAGGTGCGCTGTGTTAGCTCGCACACCGACAGCAATCCTCCGCCGGAGGCTTTTCGTTCATTTTGGAAAAAAATGCGTTTCCTAGTGCCGCGAAAAATGCATTGACAATATTTGGACTATTTTGTCCCATATGACGTCTTTTTGACCTCACTTGAAAATTATTCTTGTAAAATGTAGCAATTGTCCACCTATATCAATACGCGAACAGCCGAGCTGAATTGAGCTTGACTTCTAACCTGGGACAGTGTACGCTGTGATCAGACCTTGAACCATGATCCCTGTCAGCTAACTAAAACCACGACCTGACCTTGATAGCTAACTTTGACCGCTGACCTTGACCGCTGACCTTGAGCGCTAACTTTGACCGCTGACCTTGACCGCTGACCTTAACCTCTGACCTTGAGCGCTGACCTTGAGCGCTGACCTTGAGCGCTGACCTTGACCACTGACCTTGACCGCTGACCTTGACTTCTGACCTCGGGCAGTGAGCTGAAGCCTGAGGACAAGGACCGCCGGCTGCTGGTTGAAGTCTGGGACTGGGACCGCACATCCAGGAACGACTTCATGGGATCACTGAGCTTTGGTGAGTGGCAGGACGGCGTTACAGGATACACTGGATGTTACAGAACAGCTTCTGTGAGTGGCAACACTGGATGTTACAGAACAGCTTCTGTGAGTGGCAACACTGGATGTTACAGAACAGCTTCGGTGAGTGGCAACACTGGATGTTACAGAACAGCTTCTGTGAGTGGTAACACTGGATGTTACAGAACAACCTCGCTGAGTAACAGAACGGCCCAGGGCGACACTGGATGTTACAGAACAATACTGATTGTCATGTCATACGGCACGGAACAAGAACAGAATTGGTCGTCGTCGTCATGCATTTGCTTTACTACACTTTGCACTACACATGACGCATACCTAATGCATATGTAGCCGTCGTGATATTGCGACTTATGTAAAACAACATGGTAATAACGTGGATGTAAAGGCCTATAGTGCCGAGATCATTCATGTGAAGTTTCTTGGGCAGATTTATCCGATCTATTGAACGAAGCATGAAATTTGAAAACTGGTTCGGAGGTTCAAAGATCAGCGGGATGAAAATGTCCCATTACGTGCTCATAACCGAATTATGTTACCGAATTATGCCAGCAAGGCGCAGTCTGAGAGCTGTGGCCAGTCCTTAAGTGTAATGATCATTTGAACTGGTGGAATCCATTCCAATATGAAATATGAACTGAAACTGTGTGACAGATTGTGTATAATAATTTTGTATTTGTAAACCAAGTTACTAATGTCTGCAATCCCGTTGCCCATGACAGAACGGAGGATATATTGAATTCATTACGTACCACCAAGGAGGTCGAAATGTAAGCATAATTGATTTGAATGTCAATATCAGTATGTTTCCAGAAGTTGCATCGAATCGCGCCTTCATTTGGGATAAGCTTGCAATTTTGCGATGATGGTAATGAAGCGATGTGAAGTCGAGCTACGAATAAGGATGCCAAGCTTGAGCCACCGTAGCTGGCACGTTTTTCCCGGAGCCGGAGTTGCTGGGTGCCGGTACACAGAGCCGGAGCCGGAGCTTCTAAAAATTGGTTTGATCTACCTCTGAAAAGATCATATCCAGACAAACCAAAATAGCTGAGTGTGAGATGAGTGCGCTCAATATTTGAAGTTTAGATCCGACTGGTAGTGGAACTACGGCCACGGTCCTGGTGGGCGAGAGACTGCGTTAATTATTCCGACAGGAGGCCAATTAGTGCGCTGGAGAGAGTTAAATTAACCTTTAGAGTGTAGACTATATATTAGTTTATTTGAATGTGTTATATTGTGATATACAGGTATTATGGAGTATGTATGAAACAAGGCGCTTTGTCATTTTGCGTTAACGTTAACAAAATAGTAGCTCCCGTAGCTCAGTTGGTTAGAGCGTTGGACTCCGCGTGGTGAGAGCACGTGTTCCCGGTTATAACAGTCCGGGTTCGAAACGCGACGGGCGCTAGACATTTATGGGCCTCCTGACAGGTATGGTTGCGGTTGGTGGCAGGCCGTAGCCAGGCGAACTCAGCGAGGGGACCGGCCGTGCGCGGCTTTGTGCGCACGTTAAAATTCGGACTCTAAATTCTGCCATAGAATCGGAACTGCGCGATCGGAGGGTAGAGGGCAGGGTCATCGCAACAAGCTTCGCTTAGCGGTGGCTCTGTCCTTGTGAATCCTTCCCATCAAAAGGTTCGGACTAAATTTATAAAAAAAAATCCATCTAATTTCGCTCATCTTACACATCAGAATGGCCAGCAATAAGCTCAGCTTTAAAGGGACCCTCACACCTTAACATTAGATTTGAGTTGAGATAGCCAAAATGGGGTCCCTGGCTCACAATTACCGGTTTCGGCACTCACAACATCGAGAAATGCCTTAAATCGGAAATATTGAATTTCAAAATTGCAGCATTTTGTTTCAGAGGGGCTAATGCATAGGAATATCCCTCTGAATGTGTGACGTCAACGCAGATATCTAACGATTTTTAAATGTTTGACTAAAACGTTTTGTAGCACGCGGTGGTATATGCTGCTTTGCGCGCAACAAGTGCCGCACTTTCAGCTGTCAAACTATTGCTTCCAAATAAAGTCGCTAGGAACAGCGGAGATCCCAAAAAGTAAACAAAAGTAAAAGTCTAATATCTTGAAAACCGGTGAATATTTTTCGGTGAAATTTGGTAGATATTCGTTTCCGCTCTTTCTGAACCGAGCGACATCACTTTCATGCCAATTCATAATTCATAAACTTTTTTGAAGGTGGGAGGGTCCCTTTAAATCTCTCTTTTCGCCCATATAACTTCGCATGAAGTAGCCTAGACTCATTCGTTTCTCACCACTCACGAAATCTATTTTTCTTGGTTTCTCACGTTGAATAGACTCGATCGCGCTCCATGACCTATGCTCAGTGGTTTGGTCAATGATCTATATACTCCAGTCTGCTCTAACTGGTGACCTAGCCTCATTGTGTGACCTCTTGCGCGCTGACTACCTGACCTGTGACCCAGACCCAGTCTGACATTTTCCCAACCATCTGACCTGTGACCTCGTGTGACCTCTCTGACCTCGTGTGACCTCTCTGACCCCACTGTCAGGTATCTCGGAGGTCATCAAGGCGCCAGTGGACGGCTGGTTTAAGCTACTCACTCAGGACGAGGGGGAGTTCTACAATGTGCCGGTGCCGCCCGAGGGCACCGACATCATGGAACTGAAGGAACGCGCAAGGGTGAGAAAATGGGGACTGCTCCGGTGAAAAGGGGTGTGGTAGGGTGAAAAGGGATATGGCAGGATGAAACGGACCACAGGGAATGCTTGAGGATAAGGGATTACTCGAGGAATAAGGGATTCCAGCCGTACGTGAACTGGTTGGCTGTAAAAGGAATGTCCTCAGGAATATTCGCTCGAAAATGGGTTGATGTATCTGGGAAAACAAACGACATGTCCCGTCATCTCATATCATGTCGCCTCAAACAGGGCATAAGACATTCCAGGAGATGCACATACATCTCATCAAAATGGTATGTCTCGTCGGACTCGGGTCACCACAAAGTACGAGCGTTTCATCACCTGGCTGCTTGGCCCGTGCGCCCGTACGGCGCTGAGAAATTCGCCAGTCGACCGGATGGCCGGCAAATTCATATGACCTGAGGCATTCGGCCGGTATAAATAGCTGCCTGCAATGAAAGCCAGCCGGCCGCCGGTCCGGCTCCGGCGCGGCGGCGCGAAATTGGCGCGTTGAAGACATTCCCGGCGCGCGGCGCCGATCTGGGCGGTTGAGTGGCTCGGGGGCGGCCGCCACCAGTGGCCGTGGGCCGCCGGTGGCTGTGCAGGCCGTCAGGAGGCGGAGACGCCATCAATTTCACACTGGGCGCTCAGTGCCAACGGCCGATATTCAATTACATTGACGGCGCTCCTCGGCACTGTATCGGGTTGGTAGAGCAGGGAAGCCTGTCGCGCGCTGACGAAGTCTTTATCCAGATCATTTTACCAAGAGGCCGGGAAAGGAATGGCGGGGCTCGATATTGCATTTACAACAGAAAAAAAGGCGAGAATGTCACAATGTCACATTATGCAGTCCTTACGAACCGCATCTATAACTGCCAAGCCTTTCTTGAAGCGGGGCTTCATCGGGCTTAACAACAAAAAGAGAAATGACCCTTAAATCCCATTGGTACAAATTTGCAAATATCACGTGACTTCATAGTTAATCATATGATTTCAAGGTAAGCATTCACTATTCATGCTCCTTATGGCGACGCTTTTGAGAGGCGAACCATCTGCATTGCATCCCCAGCTAAGAAATTCAGCGTCAAGAGTTTGTTCCATGACCTTTAGGCCACCGGCTTTTGATGTGCAACTATCATCTGCACTTTTGGAAGCTTCCTCATTGTTTATGCAAACCTACTTCTTCATCAATCCCTCATGAACTTTCTCAATCTCAGATTCTGATACGAGCCTGTTACTTCATTGCTGTTTTCTTCTTTATGATCTTGTGATCGCACTAAGTTTTCCTTGCAATAATTTGCAGCAATCAATTATGGTTACCTATCTGAAATGTATTGATGTTTGCACCCACCCTATTTGCCATCTACAAAACGCTAATGGTAACTTTCTTCTTGCCTCAGCACCACTTTGGCACCGTACGTAACTACACCGCAGCACTTCTGCCATGCGCGAACTGTAGCACTCCGACTCTTGATGGATGCTCTATCCTCAACTGTTTCTCTCTATGGCACCTTCACTATGTAAACCTCCTCTTGATGCACTGTGCGGGCTGTTGATGTTCGGTGTGTACCGGGCTTTAGTGATTCTGTCGGCCACCAGTCTTCGCTGCCTCTGACCGGCCGCTGCCGCGCGGCGCACCTCTGTTTCAGGGCCGGGGATCTATGACCGACGTAAGACCCGTTACCCCGAGTGTGCCGTGTGCAAGGTCGTGTGCGAGAGCGTGTTTGTACCGTGTGCACAATTGTGGGTTGATAGGCTCGCGAACGCATGCTTGATTTTTTTGCGTTTAGCGTGTGTGTGCTTGTGTCTTTTGAGATTGCTATTTATAGATTCCCTTAGAGAAACACAATTTTAGACGGCCAATGGGAAAAGCAAAAACTTACATCATTAGTCACACCGGTTCTGAACAACGGTTGACAATTGTTAGCTCTGGACTAACACGCGGGGCAACCGCAGCAACGCACAACCGGTACACACCGCTATACGAGATAGGCATAACTATCGTACGTTACTGTATAACGCCACGGCAGACCCGGCAGTGACATTTTATAGCAATTCAGTCCAGTAGTAGCCGCTGGATACCCGACCTGATTGGTAACGCCAGTTGAGGGCAAGATAGCCGCGTGGGAGGGATTTATTTCGCCGAAACATTTCAGCCTGTTTGACAAAGTAATTCGGCCGCACGAGCTGCTCTTATATTTAGCTCCTCCTAAATCAAACCAAAAATGTTTGTAGCAATGATTTCTGCGTAATTATTTATTACTGTTATCAAGCTGATAGTAAGCCTTATAGGACCGTTTTCTGATACAGAACACAAATAGCACAAATACGGTCACCGCTGGCTCGCGACTCGATGTGTGCCTGCCAGCGGTCCCTTCCAGTAGATTACTGTACGGTCGCTCCCATTGTGTTGGTGTGGGGCGCCCCGTGGTGTCTTGTAGGACGGGCCAGCAGCCCTGGCGGATGGCGGGGGAAGCGGGGAAGGGTAGGGAGAGGGCTGGGTCCGCGGTCTGTGCCTCCACCGGAGCCCGGATACCATGACTGGAATTGGCCAGGATTGATGGCCGCTGCACCAGCTGCTCTGGGGACGGGGGGGAGCACGGGAGATCGATCATTCCCGGTCAGGGGGGCAGCAGGGGGGGGGGGGGGGTCTGCGGGAGAGAGATTGTGCAGGACAAGACTGAAGATGGGTGATACTGCGGCGCACCGTAGGATTATGTCAGCCACCGGGGAGCTCCAGAAGGCGGGACAAAGGGCTGCGGAGACCGGGGTAACGCCGAGGTCAGGTCAGGGCGCGGGGGACCCTGGATGAGCACTGAGCAGCTGGACGGGAAGCTGCAGAAATAAGTGTAAGAGTGGACTGTCACGAATACTGGGCTTTTATTGACTGTGTTTATTTTCTGAGAAAGGGACATTGAAGCTAGATTAAGGCGCTCAAAAATTGAAATGATCGGACACAAATATTGTTATTTATGCATGTCCATTGTCCAATCGCTGCTGCAAACACCAGCATGCCATGAAGCACCGTTCGGCTCTCGCTAAACCAAGGCAAACAGCAATTATGCTAGCGCCTATTCCCGGAACTCTAGGAAAAGTGGGACTGGGAGTTTGGAAAGATGGCGAGATAAAATGCAATGCAATAACTCACTCATATCTTTCAAATAGTTTAAGAAATTTACAATATGCTTGAGAATAAGATTTGTTTGGCGGTCAGTTTAGATAAAAAATAACTCGGTATTTACTTCTAGGCATCTATCGTCTCCATAAGACAGGTTTGCACTGCTGCTTGGGACACACCCACATGCTGTGCCGTACACTTAATTACCTCGATTTCATCGGTCCCGTTATTCTCAACTTCCCGTGAGGGCATCACCTGACTCCTAAAAAAAAACTCTGATTGGGGCGTGGGTCGCCCACAGCGGCGCCGTCCCCAGCACTCGTGGGCGTGCCAAGTAATGGGTTTTATTCAGCGCGCTTGCCGTGGAGGAGACAGCCGTCTGGCTATGTCAGCGAGTGTGCTGACGGGTGGCACGGTGGGGTTAATCGCTACTTACTGGGAGCTGCTGCCACCGACACTCGTGACGTGGTTGGGGACGGAGGAACGTTAATGAAAAGCCAATGATGCATGAGCGGGTAGATGAATGTCCGTTATGAACGGACTTTTATTAGACATTGGTAGGAAATTCGTTGCAAACGTGCATTGTGAATCTACCTCGCTCGTGCACCTGGAGTAACCGGTATTGTGCGGTTTTGTGTGAGGTGTCTTTTAAAGTGTCGGTTGTTTGATACGGGGATGACAGTGTTCTGCAAATGAGTGCGATTGAGTCCGGCATGCTGGAATTGGTGCTGTCTTACATGCGTTTTGTGCTTTGAAGTGACAGTTTTTTCACAAAGTGGTTTTCTTGGTTTTCTTAGTTTGGTTTTCTTAGGATTTAGATTTAGAAGATATGGTTGATCAGCACGAATGAGGACTTAGCTTGCGTAGATTCATGGTATATCTGTGACCAGCTGACCAGTGTAGTTTGCAAATAGTTAGAATTGCGTCAAACCTAAATCGAGTCATTATTCACTCGCTAGTGACCTAGTGCGCGTACGGTGCGAATATCCTCTAGTGCATGGGCTCGACTGTTCGGAACTATTTAAAAAAAGTTTATAAGTTATCCGATGATCTACCTAATACAATACCGGACATGCAAGTGATAGATTTCTTTGACAGCAGCTCAAGTCAGACAGGTGAAATTATGTTTCACATAAACATCAAGTGCACCAATATTGCAACAAATGCCTTTGTTGCATATTAAATACCTTCACTGCGTGCAGCGATAGATCATCCAGCATGATCGTGACGTCCTTGTCAGTTGTCTGACGATCACATTTTACGGTGCTCACCCCCGCCCTTTCAACGACCACATTGCATGAAAACTTGCCCGATCCCTCTGTAGCGTAGGCCAACCCGCTCTGATGGCTAACTGTGATTACACGGACGTTGCAGAAGACATCGCTGACGATCCGGGCCAGCTTCTCGGAGCACAAGGACATTCCCCACAACATGGGCAAGAAGGACATGATCCGGGCGACCGACTTCAACTTCCTCATGGTGCTCGGAAAGGGCAGCTTCGGCAAGGTACGTCAGCGGACGCTGCCGCCCCAAATCAGCGGCAGTTGCATCTGGTTGTACTGAGTGAAAAGCAACAGCTGGTCAGTGGTAATGCTGCTTTAAAAACTGCTTATGTCTAAGCTGAGCCAGCAGAATCTGAATGTAGCCCTCGATTATCCAGCGAGCCAGCCATCGGTCACACTGAGCTGAAACCACCGATAATTTATCTGCCGGTAACCGGTATGAGCGCTAATTGAAAGCTGCTTGCACCCTGTGGACGTAGCCGCTGCAGCCCATGTCGACCGGTTGGTCTTCCTGGACATGTAACTCCGTGTGCTAGCTCGAGCTACGTCCACCGCGATTCTTTTGATCAAAATTTGGTCTTTTAACTGTACAAGTGGATCCTTCCTGTCTCCTCTCCATTAACCGTTGGCCCACACCTCTCCCTCTGACCCCAGCCCTATAACCCGACGTCCTCAGGTGATGCTGGCGGAGCGACGAGGCACGGACGAGCTGTACGCCATCAAAATCCTGAAGAAGGACATCATCATCCAGGACGACGACGTCGAGTGTACGATGATCGAGAAGCGAGTGTTGGCGCTGGCCAGCAAGCCGCCCTTCCTCGTCCAGCTCCACTCCTGCTTCCAAACTATGGTAAGGAAAGGTATATTTACTGGTGCTGTTGAAATTTCGCTCTTACTGTTTCAAGCTATGAGAGAAATGACACTATTTATGCGAGGTTGGGGAGTCGGAGTTGGAGTTGGAGCCGGAGTCGCCAAAATCTTGCCGACTCCTTGCTGACTCCGACAGCGGAGTCGGAGTTGACACTGCATGGCTCAAAGTCATACCCTACACCCGTTTGCTTGACGATATTTCGCTCGTTTAAAATCAGATTTTGTTGAAGCTAAGGACATACTCCTGTTTACGACGAGCATTTTCATGGAAAAGGCTGAAGTACTGCGTCAAAACCTGTTTTATTTCCACAATCCAATATTACGTGAGACGTATAATTGCAATAACTACAAGGCCTTGAAACGCGTAAAAGGTCGTTTCAAGCACGAAAAAAAGATCACCGACATGAACTTTACTTTCGTTATATGGACTTAAAGAGCATTGTGCGGAGTCGGAGGTGGAGTCGGAGTCGGAGTCGGAGTCGGAGTCAGAGTCGGAGTCGATTGTTGAAGTCGGAGTCGGAATCGGAGTCGTAGTCGGAGTCACCGAAAAGCTATCGGCTCAGCAGCCCTGATTTTATGTATGTTGACCTTTTTATAACCAGCGTTGCTACCGAAGTTGTTAAAGTTCTCATTTTGTATTATGAGCAAACAAATTTCGCTGTCCTTGTTATGATAAATGTATATCAGTCTGACATCAGTATAATGTGTGTCATATTTGAGTGACGTATGAGAGCTACCCACCGTCTTCTGCCCGTGATCTTGCCACGCGCTGACCTCGGCTGGCGCACGCGCTGACCTCGGCTGGCCCTTCCTCTCCGCAGGACCGGCTTTACTTTGTCATGGAGTACGTCAACGGCGGCGACCTGATGTTCCAGATCCAGCAGTTCGGCAGGTTCAAGGAGCCCGTCGCCGTGTAAGTGGACATGTTGTCGACTGAATTGGCGCACAGTGCACTACCGAAATATGAAATGCTTGCTATTCTGAATTTACCTTGCCCCTTATTACGGAGCGAGCGAAGCGAGCGTAGTCTTTCCTTAGATTAACGGAAATTTCTGAGTATGAGCGGCCGGCCGTGGTCACGGTTTTGTGACGCTTATATCTCAGCAACCACTTGACCGATTTACACGCGGTAATTTTTGTAGGGTAGCTTCATTCCTTCTACCAAGTATTGGACTATTCCCGATGCATGTAGGTGACCCCTTATGCACGTGCCACGTGCAAAACGAAGAGGTGTCACTTTTGTAATTGTTGCAATATCTCGGTAACTACTTGGCCGATTGCGCTGAAAGTTGGCATGTAGGTAGGCACCCACTAGGCAATGCATATCCATGTGCCAGAGTTGGGGTGCTGCTGCACGTGCGCACGTGCAGGGGTCGATTCCAGATCTCGAGAACGGCTGGACCGATTGCGCTCAAATTTGGTACACGGTTACGGAGCAGTTAGTAGGGTGCCGTGCACAAGTCAGTTGGAGGTACCCCCTCGCAATTTCGCACGTGCAAGGCCCACCCTCTCGCTCGCTCCGTTAGTCGCCCCATAAGGCGCTATACTGGTGCTATTAGGATCGTTGATCTGTTTAGTGTTTATGTGTCTTATTAGTGTGTGATATCGATCTTAAGCATGAATAATATTTATCATTGCTTATACGACGCATGACTGATGACAAATATTCGGTATTTCTCGTCCATAAAGCTGTAATTGAGCCATGAAACGCATAGTTGCGTGACTCGACCGTTTGCGTGTTTAACGAAACTAGAAAGACTGAGATAACGGAGCCACACATACGGGATAAAAGGCGTCACCGGCGGCCCGTCGGAGCTATCCGGAGCCGTCTGTGTATTTGAACGGTCAGGGTGCATCCTCACTGGAGGCTGAACCCCTCCCCCTCCTCCCCATACATTGGCAGAGTGCCGAGATGTAGAATGTTGACCGTTTACCACTGACTATCGACAGTCAACTGATAACTGATGGCTATCAGTTGATGGACATCAATCAGCAACTGTTGACTGATAAGAACTGACTGCCAACTGATTGATCAAGCCCACTGATCGAAAATTGATCGAAATCGAAAACTGATACCAGTTGATCGAAGATGTAATGACAATTGTTGTTTTGTTGTAATCGCATGTTATTGTCACTGAAGCATTAGTTCCCTCTGCCGAGTGCCGACGCTCCGCATAATTGACGATCACGCCGCGCCGTACAGTGGTCATTGATCATTGATCCTATCATTGGCTTATTGGCAGGTTCTACGCGGCTGAAATCGCCATCGGCCTGCTATTCCTGCACTCGAGGGGCATCATCTACAGAGACCTGAAACTCGACAACGTGCTGCTCGATCAGGACGGACACATCAAGGTAATATCAGTGAATCGAGACCTCACATCAAGGTTGCATCATTCAATCGGACTGGATACATCCGTTTTCGCTTCTTTTCCTCCTCTATCACTTCCCCTTCTCGAAGTCTGTCTGTCTGTCTGTCTGTCTCTGTCTGTCTCTGTTTCTCTCTTTCACCTTCTATCTCTCTTGCTCTCTTTCTCTCCCTTTCTCTTTCTCCTTTCTAAACTTTCCTCTCCAATCCATCCTCTCCGTGCTTCTCTATTGCTTTATCCTCTTACTTTCTTTCCTCACTTTCTCTCTTTTCTTTGCTTTTCTTCGCTTTCTCGTTTTCGCCTCTGCTGTCACATATCACTGTCATTTATCTTCACATCCAGGCCACTGACGCAAATGGCACACACATCCGTCCTCCTCATTAGCACAAATGTATATATGTCATCTGCCTGGAGCGACTGGGATGGGGAAAAATGGAACTAGGCACGCTAAGAAGAATGAGACTCAAAACAAAGTGTACTGTAGAAGCGTTCCAAAAGATTCAAAAGGTTGATATTGAAAACAGCTATAGGTCCCTGTGGTAACTTTTGGTTGCTTGTAGACGCGGATGGCATCTACAATGATGGCTTGTAGATAGGCAACTATCTTTCTCGCCTGAACCGGCATATGATGAGTATATTTCCATAACGCAAGTCCCTGTGGGGGAGAGGGCTCAACAGAGCGCCCCCCCCCCCCCATCTCTGAACTACTGGCTCGTTTTTGACATGTCAGACGGCGATAGGCCCGGAACAACTGCCGAATGTAACCTAATTTTGTACACCTCGAGGCTACTAACAACATCACTGGCTAAGTCTAAAAGAAATTTTTTAACATTTAGGTATTTTCATGCTTCGAAACTTGCTAAAAAAAAAATACGTTCAAAAAAATTTCATCCAAAACCAATGGTAAAAGTGGAGTCTTTTCTATTATTCCGAACTGTCAAGGGATACCAGCAGCCCCTTTCGCTTTGCGATTGTGCACTCCTACCAGGGGCCCGGGAACGATTTTCAAGTTGAGGGGGCGAGCCTAAAATACCTGACATGATGCATATGAAACAGTGGCGTAGCTAGGGGTCTAAGGGGACACGTACCCCCCCCCCCCCTCCATCGGGTTCAAAGGGACCTTCGGGTCCGAGGGGCCCTGCGGCGCCATTTGACCGCTGAAGGTCAAACCGCTGACGCCCCATGGGGCTCGTTAGAACACCACATGGGCCCTAAATAGCCACACTAATATCTCCATAAGGGCCCCACGCCGGCTTCTGAGCGCCTCTTGCGCCTTTTCAGGGCACCTCGGTGGTCTCCAAAGGCCCGTTACTGGCCTCTGAGAGTCCTTACCGGCCTATGATGGGCCAGTTCTAGGGGCATTTCCCGCCTGTGATGGTCCCACACTTATTTTTCTGAGGGCCCCATAACGGCAACTATGGGGCCCTCATCGGCGCCTATGAGGGCCCACAGTCACACCGGTGTCTCTGAGGGTTTCACACACCCCCAACTCTGAGTGCCTACACCAAACCTATTAAAATTAAGCCCTGTATCGGCGGCTCTGAGGACCCAACCAACACCTGTGCATCTGAAGGCCACCCACTGGTGACTTAGGGTCCCACACCGGTGAGTCTGAGGGCCCCACCGGCGTCTGACAGTACCATGCCGGTCTCTAAGGACCCCACAGGACTTCTTCTGCCGGCCTAAGGACCCCTTGCCGGTCACTGAGACCCCTGCCGGTTTGTAGAGAGTTCACGTCAGCAGCTCTAAAGCCCCCACACCCGTCTGTAACGGCTCCACACCAGCGTCTATGAGGGCCCACAGCAACGCCTGTAAGGACCCTCATCGGCGCCTCTGAGAGAATCACACTAGCACCTCTGAGCGCCCACACCGGCACCTGCATGACGGCACCACACTGGTGCCTCTAAAGGCCCCTTACCAGCGGCTCTGAGCGCCCTACGCCGGTGATTCTGAGGGTGCTGCCGATAACCGAAGGTACCACATAAGCCCTTAGTGTCGCTGAGCTTTAATCCCATACCGGCCCTCTAATGTATTCCATGCATCCCATCCCATACCGAGGGCGCCACGTCAGTGCACTCATTGCCCCACACCCCTCCCTCACACCCGGAGCGGGTAAACTGTGTTATACCTATAGCAACGATTTTACCACTGTTGTACGTTATGCATTTCTCAAAGTTGACTCAAAATGGTCCAGTATAAAACTGGCCTGCCAAGCTTATGGCCAAGGTCAGGCCCAAATCAAAGTGGGATGACAATAGCAGATGTTGTCATATCGATACTGTATCAGCAGAAACCATTCAGATGGCAAGAAAAATGCCGTGTGTTGATGTTTAGATGTTTAAAGGAAACAAGAAGGAAAGAAGTCCGGAAAAGGGAGGAAAACCTTTTCTCGCTACCTCAATGTTGAGGGGGCGCCGCCCCCTCGGCTCCCAAGTTGGGGGGGGGGCAAGCGCCCCCGCTGCCCCCCCTGTTCCCGGGTCTATGACTCCTACATACCATGTTGCCTACGGGGCAAGCCGCTGCCTGTTGGCAAAAAAAAAACGCGTACAACGTCTGTCATTCATTCAGCGCATAAGTCATGTAGCGATAGAAGGCAGACAAGAAAAGGCCTGGGTTTTGGAAACGACTACCATTTTTTACGTGTACCTTGGATAGTAATGCGTGCATCTTTAGGCAGTACCATTAGTACCCCGTATAGCAACTGCTTTCGCGGAGGTTTTTTTTACCACGCTAACCACAATGCCTTGAAATAACGTCATTGATCGAGATATAGAATGCCCACATAGTACACAACTGCACATATTGACACTGACACGGACCGGTCACTGGAACTCACGTGCGCAATGCCCCACTGCTACACTGAAGGCGATGTCCGCAGTTATCGGAGAGTGACTGAAAAGCATGTATTTTATCAGATACAACGTAGCTTCTGTGCATCGAATCGACTCTTATCTGTGTAATATGATCGTTAAGTTTTCGTGTATCTGAATGTTTTCGAGTGCTTTTCTTTAATGAAAGCGATCTCTCTCACCAGATCGCTGATTTCGGCATGTGCAAGGAAGGCATCGAGGGCAACAAGACGACAAAGACCTTCTGCGGCACACCGGACTACATCGCACCTGAGGTAAGCAGCTGTCAATGGGATTACATGCAATGGGATTGACACCCACCATTATCTGTGACGGTATTTCAGTTCACATGCTGACACGCTTTTTAACCAGAAAAAGTCGGGAATCGTACCGATAATGTACGCTGACATACGCCGAATCGTTATTCGGGCCTTAGGCCTGACATAGTATCGAGAAAAGGGTCACAGTGCAAAGGTCATTTGGGTCATGGGCCCGCATTTTCAGGGTATGCGTAAAATTGATTATCTCGAGGGTACTAAATGTTCGTCTTGGCTCCTATGATTTTTTCGCGATTTTTTTTTGGAAAGAGAAAAACGAGCGGGGTCTGTTCGTGCTTCAAATGTTTAAAGTGCCATGACTACTTAATCGCATCAAGCTGAAAAAGAAAAGCTTCATAAAATGAATAGCCTTAAAACGTGTTCAGGTTTAGACTGCTTAGAATCGACATCTTAGCTAGGATCCTGCGGGCCTTCTCATGTTGGCTACGAATGCATTGAGCACATGATGAAATCATTGAAATCATCAGTGAGCACATGATGAAATTCAATCATGCAATGAACTCGGAAAGCCTCAACATTCCAAGTACCTGGTCGTGCGCCATTGGACGATCCATGCTGCCTTTGGCAGGAGATATTGGACCTCCATTAAACTTTTCCGAGAGCCTGACGAAACGGGCTGCCAGTCGAGTGATCTTTTCGAGGTGAAATGCGTCATTGAATATGACCCGAGGCGGTGTCGGCTGGGGCTGTGGGCGATGTCTGGCGAACGGCTCGTCATTCGGGGGCGCTGGGGAGGACTGGCGCGGCCGATATCGGGCGTATGGGCGGCGACGGGAGTGGGGTGAGAGAGGGGGAGCGAGGCGGGAGTCAGTCGTTGTATGACGCCATTTATTGAGTTGGTGTCTGGGCCGGAAACAAGAGACCTAGGCTGGCGGCGTATTGGTTCCTTCGCACGCATGTTCGTCAGAAACTTTTATGCTTTAAAAGCCTGGAAACATTAATTGGTTTATGAGAGAGGTTGTATATGTGTACTAGCAAACTGAATGAATACCTAACCTTTAGCCTGACATAGGCTCTCATCGTCTTATTCCTCTTTTTTCTTATTTTGGGCACAAAAAAGCAGCAGAGAATGTGCAAACTTTAAGTTCTATTGAATTGTATTGCTAAGCTTATTGAGGCCCATGCTAAGTATGTGATATATGAGGAAGGGAACCCAAAGCCTTAAGATAACGAGATCCTGCTCCTCAGCTCCCCAAATAATTACACCTCTCGCTTTAGGCTTACTTTCCTGAATGTAATTCGAATCTCTTATGTGGAATGGAACTGTCTATGACATACCAGTCAGTGGAATTAGCATACTTAAGCTGCGATAATGGTCCGACCAACCCGCCGACTGTGTTTGGTGAGCCATCCAGCGTGCTTAGACTCGGCCTTCTCAGATAGGCATTAGAGTTCTGATTTGCTGTGTAGTGTAGGTCTCCCTTTTCGTTCCATTCCGGTCGCTTCCCCCTCTCTTCTCCCTCTCTTCTCCCCCCTCTCTCTCTCTCTCTCTCACTCTCCCTCTCTCTCTCTCTCTCTCTCTCTCTCTCCTCCCTCCCTCTCCCTGTCCCTCTCCCTCTCCCTCTCCCTCTCCCTCTCCCTCTCCCTCTCTCTCTCACCATCCGCTCTCTCTCCGTCAGATCATCATGTACCAGCCGTACGGCAAGTCGGTGGACTGGTGGGCCTACGGCGTCCTCCTCTATGAGATGCTGGTCGGCCAGCCGCCCTTCGACGGCGAGGACGAGGAAGAGCTCTTCGCCGCCATCAAGGACCACAACGTCTCCTATCCAAAGTGTATCAGCAAGGAGGCCAAGGAACTATGCAAGGGGGTAAGTCCAACGCAGAAGGAGAAAAGCCGTACTTTAGGAGAAGGGTCGCTTTTGAGGGGATAAGCTTACAACACCTGATGGAAGTCCGCCTGGCTTCCATCCCGTCCCCCTCTCCCTCTCTACATCACTACATCATTTCTGAAGCCAGTTGATACCAGGGCAATTCCGAACGCTCCTCATTCTTCCATAGAACTGTAAATTGTATGCAACGGTGTTCACTTTTCTGTCGACGATGCTGACATTGTTACGTTTTTAATACTGCATAATGCCATTGCCTATATTGCATGCATCACTGGCGTGTTCTACGTTCTACCGATTGTTCGGACATTGCTGAGGTATCCTATACTCTGTCGATACTGTTAACATTATTGACGTGTTCACCACCCTGCTAATGATGCTGACGCTGCTCACACCTGCCGACAGCTGCTGACCAAGCAGCCGTCCAAGCGGCTGGGCTGCTCGCCGACCGGCGAGGCCGACATCCGCGACCACCCGTTCTTCCGGCGAATCGACTGGGAGAAGATAGAGTCCCGGGAGCTGCAGCCGCCCTTCAAACCGCGTATCGTGAGTACGGGGTGCAGCGGCCGCGTGCCGCCGGTACTAACAGACGGGGTGCAGCAGCCGCGTGCCACCGGTACTAACAGACGGGGGAGGACCAGTCGGGCGGGGGGACTGCGCGCTCAGCTGCGCCGGGCCGCCGCGTGGGTCACTGCTCTGACCTCTCACCCTTGCAGTTGTTACCGACTCAGTCGACAGCACTAAATCGGATGCATTTATTTCAATATAATTTTGCAGTTTTATGATGTCTATTAAAAATTTGATAAATTTGTCAGTACTGCTATGTAAAATGCGTGGTAAGATTTTTCTTTCTTCTCGTTTTTCATATGAACCCTTATGGCTTTTGCCGTTAACTGGGTCTGCTTTTTCTCCGGCTCAGTGTGGTGGTGGCTTCGGTTCTTTCCACGGTTTTTGCCATGGTTTTATCATTTCCTCTGGTTTGGCCGGCTTCTGGGGTGCTTGGTTCGGTTTATCAGCTAAGGGGCTTCTGCGATTTCTTCCGCTTGATTGCTATTCGGACACCGTCTGCCTCGTCCATTCCTTACCCCTTTTTAAATGACATTGCAATTTTTGCATATTTTCTGGGTGTGCTTATTTTTATATTTTATGGGAATGTTATTTTTATGACGTCTCTTTATCTAACCGTACTGATGAAATATGTACCGTAGTTGAAGCCCTTCTTTCTAAGCAAACCCATTCAAGTGTGTTTTCAGTCTGATCAGCCATGGCTGACCCACGGACAGAGAAATATGAGACTAATCTGCTCCCTGTGAGGCCGGTGTCTACCCATAGCATAAACCGCATTCATTCCCCATATGTGTTAACAGAATGAAGCTGCTCCAATCCCCAGTTTCCCTGCAATCCTGGCTTTCTACAGGAACAGATGTATAGACAAATAAGCGGTATACTCGGGCTATCTCAGTACGCTTCCATAATCTGAACGATAACGGATGGGATTCGTGAACTCATCCTGCAACTCCAGCTGCAACAAAGGCGGCTGATTTAAGTCCGTGCCATGGTTTTATAACTATTGCCGGTGGGACTGCCCTTTAGACCCGGGCTGCCCCTTCCCTCTCCCCCTCGGACGGACGCTGGTGGTGACGGGTGGTCTGTTTACCCCCCCCCCCCCCCTCACCCTGCCCCCACTGATGCTGCCAATTACGGCTGAATGGTGGCCATCCATCGCAGTTAGCTGGGCCGTGTGCCGGGGCCGGGGCCGGGGCTGGTCCGTACACAAACACAGCGATCTCGGCACTGACCGCGTGACAGATTAACTGGAAAACGCCCCGTGATTCTGGAGTGGCACATTGTCAGAGAGTGTACCGGGATATGTAAAATCCATGGTCAACTAAGACCATAACTTATTGAAATACCCATTAGAACTGGCAACAATTTTACACAACTCAAGCTCAAAGGCTGTTTCCAACAGTTTGGCTGATCCAACGGTATGCGTGGTGGTTGAAATGGGAACGACTTATTTTTTAATCCCCATTTCAACTTTAGCTTGTGTGAGATGCCAGCTCAACTAAAAAAATGCTCGCGTTCAATCCATCGGCCAGGGTCACATACTTTGATGGAGCTCGCTTTGTCTGCGATTGGTGTAAAATTTGCACATGCAATGTTTAGTGCGTATCGACGAACACTCATGACAAACCTCGAAGACTGATTAGAATTACTTCAGATAAATCGGCGCAGCATATTTTGAACTGTTGCTGATTTATTTTGAAATGCGATAAACAATGTTCAAAAAATGAATTTTTCGTCCATAATCCTCGTTGGTACAAGCCATTCAGCATCCGTCGACGTGAGCAAGGCTACGACCTATCAGTTTTAGAACTGAGCTAGAATTATGTACCAAATTTACGGGCTGTTAGCGGCTACTATTAGACATTTTTGCAAAGCGTTTGTTTATGTTCCCGGCCAGCTGAATTTAATCGTCGCACCGCTTGAAACTCGTTTGTAACTTTGCCATCGCCGGGCTCAGGGTGCTAACCTTTCCGCTATTCACCCTGCTCGCCGGTGCAGCATACTTTCAGGCGCTTTTGCTAGCGCCATCTGTGCGCGAGGTTGCTCATCATTTCAAAACCTTGACGATAGATGGCACCAGTAGTGAACGCCTGAATGTATGCTGCACCGCAGGTCCTCTTGTACCCTACTGGACGCGAGACTGAGTTGCGTTTTTGTTGGCGGTAAAAATGGCTTATATTATTTTTTAGCTTTTAAACATAGATTCAGACGGCTGTTTTCGGGATGGCGAATGCGCTTGCAAATAAATTACATGATAGGTATTAAGTTACCCTCTATCACCTTTCGATGTTAGGCATCATACTTTATACTATATACATAAGCCAGTGTCTACGCTCGGAACTGTTTAAATTAAGCATATCCTAACTTATCCCAGGACTGCAAATTACTAAACTGAAATAAATCAGTTGTAGAGTCGGCCCACAAAAGATAAGCAACGGACTTGTCGAGAGCATGTGATTGTGCCCCCTGCTTACTAAGAAAAGTTTCCCGTGAGGAAACATCCCTATATACCTATGTCGGGCAAAGATATCCTCCAGTCGCTTCGTGAACCCATGTCACTTTTTAATGCCGGTAGTGAGATATGGAAATGTTGAACTGCATCGGCCACCTTCATCAAAGTGCCGAACTGAACTACTAAGGGTTGTGAGAGCAAATGCGAGATTTTAGTTTACTTTCCCACTAAAACAAATAAAATCACTTATCGAGGACATTCATCAACTTATAGCTGTGCTGGTGCATGTTTAACCATATAGCTATGTATTCGTTCTCCGAAGAAATGCAAGATTTTACAAAGGTTGATGCCCACGTACCTCAACTGAACAAGAAAGCAGCATTCCCTCCTCGCCCCTGCCCACGAAGGAAACCCGCTGAACTCTGGGGACTAGAAGGTTAATCCTGGAATCCTTACCCGTCAGTCCTGCCTGCTTCTGATGCCTGCCACTGCTAGCGCACTCTGCACCCGCTTCGCATGTCATAATAGCATAGCCAGCTAACATCAACCGCATGCTAATCACAGTGTTATGCTTTTAAATTTGACTTTCGTGCATGTCTTCCATTTTGCTTATTGCATGTATTGCTCCTCTAAAATCATGGCATGTATTATTTCATAAATGTTACTTGAAACATCGTTTTACTCTAAATAATGAGCTATATGATTGTTTCTTTCTATTATCGACATTGTCGCTTATCTTTGTTGTTTACGAGTATTTTGCATTTTGTTGAACGATATGTTTATCTTTTTTAACGAACTGTTAACTTTAACACAGATGTGCACATTTATCAGTTAAGTGCTGATCTATCATTTTAACGTAAAATGAAATTATAGCAGAAGTGCCTGTGTGCTGTCCTAGTCTGTGAATATTGCACAAAAACTGCGTTGCATGAATAGTGTCACGGACACCTGTTCACATTTTATGATGCTGCAGTTTTGACCTATTCAAAATGTGTTAACACATCAAAATTGATTGCATGATTGCGGCAGACTCATCAACCACTTTCTTCTTTGTGATAATTTCGATCACAAAAATGATAATATTTTTGTTAAAGTCATTTCTAACATTAACGTCAATATTTCAATAACACATGGTTTTATCGCTTTTCTTTCTTCTGTATACTCCAATCGCAGTCATGTGCAAAGTTTTTTAATCAGCTATTGTGACACTTCAAACGTTTGGGCAACTGTGCCGCGCCTGACGCCAAATTGGCCATCTTTTTTACCGGCCCTGCGTGCATCAGCCGCGGTCGTTATAGTAATGCCGTAACATACAGTATGTCACCGCATTTAGATCTGTTTTTTATGGAACGCAGAGTGCAAATGATTCACGCAGTTGGCTGCAGCACGTGCACACGGTACTGAGAGCGTCGCCTGTGTCGGCATTGCACTGTAGTCACACCAGTGTAGCCACGACGCCCGGTCCCGGCTGGCCTGTCTGCTGACCTGTCTGTGGACGCTGTTCTATCTGCTGGCCGTTGGACAGTGGTAAGACTGTTCACTGGCTAGGCCAATGGACAGTGTCGGACAATCTGTCTTCTGGCCAATGAACAGCGGAGACCGCTCTGTTCACTGAACATGGGACGGTAGCAGGCCAGTCTTGTCCGCTGTCCATTGGCCAGTGGTAAGACAGTCCTGTCTGCTGTCCATTGGCAAATGGTAAGACAGCCCTGTCCGCTGTCCACCGGTCAGTGGTAAGACAGTGATGTCCGCTGTCCATTGGCCAATGGTAAGACAGTGATGTCCGCTGTCCACCGGTAAGTGGTAAGACAGTGATGTCCGCTGTCCATTGGCCAATGGTAAGACAGTGCTGTCCGCTCCACCGGTAAGTGGTAAGACAGTGCTGTCCGCTGCCCATTGGTCAATGGTAAGACAGTCTTGTCCGCTGTCCATTGGCCAGTGGTAACACAGTCCTGTTTGCTGTCCACCGGCCAGCGATAAGACAGTCCTGTCCGCTAGCCGTCAGGTCTCAGACAGCGTCCAGCCGGGACCGGCAGCCACCCCGCCAGTCCGCCACCGCCCCCTAACCCCGCCCCCTCTCTGTCTGGCCCGTTTCCAGAAAAGTCCCCGCTCCGGGGAGAACTTCGACCCCGTGTTCCGAAATGCCAGAACGGACCTCAGTCCAGCAGACAGCAGCATCATCCGGCACATTGGCTCGCATGTGTTCAAGGGCTTTGACTTCGTCAATGCCTACTACTCTCCAGTGCAGAGTGAAACAGACCTGATCCCGGCCAAGTAAAACGTCTAGGTGTCAGCGGAGTGGCGCCGCAAGTGTCAAAGGTGTCGCCAAAAGTGTCAGAGGATCGTGCTCGTGTGATGACAGTGACCGGTGAAGCAAATCGTGGAGAGGAGAGAGCAGTGTCGAACCCGGAGAGGGAGGAGAGGAGAGGCATGGAGAGAGAGCAGCACTCGGAAGTTGGAGGAAGGTGTCAGACCACACCGCCAGAAGGACGTTCCTGCGCTCCTGCTCCTTCGCCAATGTCGCAACTCGCAGTCGCATCCCGGTGCTGCATTACCGTCATATTTAATCGATCGATGGAACTACGAGACCGTATCTCACGGCTGCGGGGCTGAATGTTCTCTCCTGTCCATCCCCTTCCTATCCTTCCGTCTCTCTTTCCACCAACCTTCGCCATTCTCTCCCCTTTTCTGTCAGCTGTGTCTGTTTTCCTTGCATCGATCAGGAATATACAAGCCGTCACTTGTTATTAGAGATCACTTGTTGTCGTCTGCGAACTTGACGATCCCAATTACTGTGTATCTACTGCAAACGGAGCACAGAAGGGTCAGACAACTGTAACAATTACTATTGATATAATGTCATCCACTCGATTTCCTTCTTACTGTCTCAGTGTTGAATATAGCCGTCAGTGAAATTCGGCAGATAGTGGTGCGCTGTGATTCGTCCCTACAATGCAGGGATGCTACGTCACAAAGTTACCAGCCTGGAAGCCCTTCTTGCCGCTTCAGGGCTGGGGGATGGCCTCGTTTGACCTGTGCATGCGTTTGTTTATCGATTTAGTCCGTGTTTATTGTTGGGCATAATTACGGCAGTGGTCGCCTATTTCTCGTTAACCCCGTGTGTACCATTGTGTACAATAGGAATCGTGTCGCGTCTAGGTGTTACTGTCTCTGTGTTACTGGTTCATCAGAGGGTTTTTGTGACCATTTATATGTGGCAGTAGATGTTTTTAGCCCAGCCACAGCTCAGTACCTAGCGTTGTCATGGCTACCAGCGTGCATTTATCGCAGTGGGGATATAGTTGGCAGGATGTAACTGTAACAGCAAGATGAACTTTTTTCAAGTGCACACACAACAAAAAACAAACAAGCACAAATTCAAACTAACCAGTTGTCACAAATATCTCACAAAATGTTGTTGTGCATTTTCACTAATTAAAGCGCAAACATCATTTACTGATCTAAAAAGGTTACTGGGTTATTGCTAGGAATAATATTTGCTGCCTCAATGTCCAAACATTCAATTAACAATAGGTACTTGTCATTTAACTTTTTTGCCTAGAGCAAGACTCAACAGCAAGCACGTCACATTTGACTACAAACCTATTTTCAGTTAAATGTAAGGGCATAACCGGTTAGACTGCCTGTCTGTGGCATAGAGACAACCATTTACGAATTATTTATGTAGAT
The DNA here is from genome assembly GCF_019059575.1 of Amphibalanus amphitrite. Classification (NCBI taxonomy): domain Eukaryota; kingdom Metazoa; phylum Arthropoda; class Thecostraca; order Balanomorpha; family Balanidae; genus Amphibalanus; species Amphibalanus amphitrite. The sequence goes on along the minus strand of NW_024882276.1, from coordinate 35,500 downwards.
AAATTGGTGCTCACTGGCTTTGTCAAGTGTGTGTATCTTGCGTGTATGGATACCAAAATGAAACCCCGCGGTACAGGCACTGTAGCTTCGTTAATAACGTATGCCTATGTGTTCAGCCACAACCCAGGCTATTTCTCGACGTCGCCGCATTGATACATGGTCGAGCGCTGCCATGTTGCTACAGGCTCTGGGCGCCGCCATATTGCTGCAGTCTCAGACACCGCCATGTTTCCACATCTCAGGGCGGCGCCATGTTGCTACAGGCTCTGGGCGCCGCCATGTTGCTGCAGTTTTGGACACCGCCATGTTTCTAAATCCTCTTGGCGGCGCCATGTTGCTACATCCCCTGGGCGGCGCCATGTTGCTACAGCTCCTGGGTACAGCCATGTGTTTATGTCTAAAGCAGCATTGTAGACGGCTCGGCGATTCGGTCGGCTGGGGAGCGGCAGCCAAGTTGTGTGCGTTGCGAGGAGATGCTTTCACGCCAAGTGTGTGACCCTACGGACCATTCCATGGCTGCTGCCGCTGCGCCCGCCCGCTGAGCCATTTGTGTGACGACGTGACGTCATGGGCCGCGTAACGTCACTACAACGTGACACAATTGTCACTGAGTGCGCCAGAACGAGCCACCAGAGGCCGCTGGTGCATCACGTTTTCTCTATTTCAGTGTCGGTGTTTTTATCATCTCCCTTTCGGTGTCCCTTTCAGGTCGTCATGTGTCTTTGTGCTGCGTTGTTTTGTTTCAAATTGGCATAGTTCAAACGTAGAAGACTGCCGAGAGAACGTTTTAATCAAGGTAAATCGACAACTTAAATACATACTATATGGATAAGACGTGTCTTATTTGAACTTGTTTTCTGTGACACGGAAGCAGCTGTGCTCTCTTATGCAGCGCGGACTCGTTTTGTTGAACCGACCCGGAACTGCTTGCTGTGGAAGACTGGCTGTCTGCTCGAGGGAGCTCGCTGCTCGGCGAGACGACGCGTTTCTCTGTAATGTGTTAACAAGCTCAGGGCTGTTGGGATGAGGAATTGAGGAGGTCGGCATGGGGTTGCTGGGGCTACGATAATGATCTTGTCGCTTAGTATGACCCGTGTTTCCTTTTCGCGATGTGCGATGTGTTTCGCGATATTCCTTTTTTCGTCCAAGGAAGACCAGATCAATAATTGTAGTTGGCTAAGATCCCGCGTGAAAGTTGACCTTTTCTTATCAAAGCGTAATCCTACCAGAAACTGATGAGTGCTAATTCAAAACTGCAGCATGGTGCTATTCCGGAACTTTGTCTTAACCCTGGAACGCCTAGGGGGGGGGGTTGTATCAACCCCCCCCCCCCCCTGAGGTTTTTCGAAGTGCACGCTAAACGGCTTGTCGTAGCGGGCTGAAATTTTCAATACCCTCTGGGGCAACCTTTTCGCATCTTTTGCCGAAAAAAATTGATCGGGTCATGTCAGGTCACGGAGTTATGACGTCATAAGAGGTACAGCCTCCGGCCGGATTTTCACAAACTGAGTGCCAACGCCCGAGGTTTCCTGCCGGTGGTACGGACATCGGTTGATGGATCGTGATGAAACTTCCCATGCATGTTGGGGCAAGTATTGGCTATCATATGGTATAAGAAATTTGACCGGGTCAGGTCAGGTCACGGAGCTATGACGTCACAAGAGGAACAGCGTCCGGTACTATTTTTGAAAAGCGCCCGAACCACTATTTTGCTAATTCTTGTCACCTCAATGGGAATATGCAGCAATATTAGCTTCTATAGGGAGCAAATGGACCTCCCAAATCCAAAAATACAATCGGATTTCAAAAATTTAAATTTTGATTTTTCGAATTTCTGCCGCCGACTGTGACCTTGCCGACTTCCGGCGCTCCCAACGCGCCATTTTTAGAGCTAGGGAAACGAAATACATACCAAACGATAGAGAATTGATCAAGGAACACGATAGTGAAGGTTTCAAGTCGATATCTCCCACCGTTTTGCCGCAATCGCCGCCGAAAGTTGAAAAAAAGTCTATTTTTCGGAAAATTTGACCTTTGACCGGTCAAAAGTAGGTCAAATGTTGACCTAGGACCAAAAAATATACCACCAATCGCGAGATCTCGTTGAGAGCAATCCGTTGGTTTTTTCCGCTAAGCTCTACGACCTTCCGTTTCGAAACGCCAGGGGGGGGGTCGTAACAACCCCCCCCCCCTGGTCGTTCGTGTTATGAGAAATGGCCTGGTCGTGCGAGGGTTAAAATGCTTCTCACAATGCTTTTAGGCGAGCAACGATTTTTAGATATGCTCCTTACATTTCATGAATAAACCAAATTAAAATGTGTATCCCGGTTAAAGCTTTCTTCGACAACCATCAACGTTGACAACCATCATCGTTGCTATAAGCGAGGAAAGCAACACAAGCGTTCAAACACATGAAACGGTAGTTTGCATTTCTTGGTTACGAGCGAGCGGGCGCGGCAAGCGAAGCGAAGTCTTTTCAATATAACGGAAAAATCTCAGTATGAGCGGCCCGACCCGGCCCGGCCTGTAACGCTTTTGAGAGGCTTATATCTCAGCAACCGCTGGACCGATTGGCCTGCGGTCTTTTTTGCTGGGTAGCCCCATCCCTTCTACCCCGTAATTGACTACTTTTGACACATCTCAGTGACCGTCGTGGCACGTGCCACGTGAAAAGTCAAGGGTGTTCAAGCTGTTTTGCAAAAGTAATGATTTTGAGAGGCTCATATCTCAGCAGCCGCTTGGGCGATTGTCTTGCGGTAATTTGTGTAGGGTAGCTGCATCCCTTCTACCAAAGGTCGGATACTCTTGTCTTGATCTATGTGAGTGACACTGCATGTGCAAAATACAAAAAGAAGCGGTGCCAAATTTGTTCCCATTTCAATAACTCGGTAATTACTGGGGCGATTTCGCTGAAACTTGGCATACATGTAGGCACCCACCAGGCAATGCATTCCCATGTGTTGCGGTTAGGGTGCTACTGCACGTGCGCACGTGCAGGGGGCGCTTCCAGATCTCGAGAACGGCCATGGGCCGATTGCGTTCAAATTTGGTACACGGTTGGGGACCGGTTAGTAGGGTGCCGTGCAGAAGTCAGTTTGGACCCCGTTTGCACGTGCGCACGTGCATAATGCCGCTCCAGATCTCAGGAACGGCTAGGCCGATTACGTTCAAATTTGGCACACCGCTAGCGACCGGTTAGAAGGGTGCTTTGCACAAGCCCCGTGGGAAGTACCCTCTCGCCCTTCCGCACGTGCAGGGTTCACTATCTCGCTCGCTCCTTCGCCCAAAAGGCGTTTTACTGGTATTAAATATTTTTATGTCGCCTGGCTGTGAACGTTGTCATTTTCTGCGCCGTCGACTCCGTTAGGTATACCCAATCTCAGTCGTCTATTTTCTGTCTCGGTACCTGTTGGAGTAAATGACAATCCGCTTTGGCCCATCCAAGCACCCCGTCGACACCACCCTCCCTACTCCTGCGCTGTCGTTTGGAGACCGCTCGATAAGTGCGCCCGTTATGTTATTGCTGTCTTGGATTTGCCACAATGGTCACTTCTGTTTTACTTACCAAGGCCAGTAGTTTTCTTGAAAGCCTCTCATCCAGTGCGCGATTTATGCAGGTGTGTTATTTTAGCGTTCAGTCGACTCGTTTAGCCAGGATTGTCGTGCATGTCCCGTTTACATAGCAGTCAGCAGACATTCGAATGCTCAGCAAGCTCTAACCCTCGCCGGCACAGGCCAATTTGCGTCCTTCGACGGCACAAGGTTTGGGTCCTGATCGAGCTAGAGCTTTGGGAAAAAACTAGCGTGTTTCCCATGACGAGAGGAAGCCGATGATACCCAATTTTAAGATCCTAGGTCATCGGTTGACCTTCCAGGTCAGGTCAATGACCCAAAAGTCGAGAAAATTGGGGCCTGATATAATGTCGTCAAGTGTTGCTACTATGTTTTTTCGGGGTGCTGATCACGAATATCATGTTAATTATGATCACAGATGATGTCTTTATGCATTGAAGCCAGGTCGGGTCAGGTCAGGTTAGGTCAACCAGTAGGGGTTCTGCCGGGTATTCGTAGTACGTGTCAACTGCCTCTGAGAGCTTCGTGACATGTTACGAAGGCACCAAAACTACTTCGTAAATGTTCAAATGGTTGCTAAATTCGAATTCAGCTGTAAAAAGTAGCATAGAAACATAGAAAACTCGAAAAAGTAGACCGAGGTCATCAAAGGTCAGTGACCTGACCTGACCTTCAGGTGACCTTGACAATAATTGACATCCACCCTAATGCATGAGAGCAACTTCAAATCACATGTTTGAACGCTCGAAACCACGAAAAGACTGCAAACGCGCGGTTAATGCGAGCTGACATACATACGCCGAATCGCGATTCTGGCTAAACATGGTCTCGAAAGGTAGGTGACAGACAGGTCAAAGGTCATTGCCAGGGTCATGAAATCATTTAGGGTAGGTGTAAAACGGATCAACGCGAGGGTACTGAAAGTTTCGTCGCAATCGGCCACTTTTTTACGCGAGTTATTAGTGTATTGCAAGTAATTGTTGATAGGCTTATGCTCATAAAAATAACGTTTGTGTTCTTAGATAATGAAGCATCTTCGGCACTCGCCCTCTAGATGCTGAGCTTGAGCGGTCCATAGACAGCAAGATTACTACAGACAGCTCATCCATCTGACTGTCTTCACGTTCGCTCTGTTAATTATGGATCAATAACTTTGAAGTTTGGAAGCGCCCAAAAAGCACACACAGGACTGGTTACCATGGCAACACCCATCGCTAACAACGACTGCTGATTGCCGAGTCCAAACACTCCGCACTTTTTGATAAATTGAACGTCAAAGTTCTTGGGCGTTGAAATAAATGGCTTGTTTGTGCTAACTTCGTTTTTGATTTATACGATGGTCAGCGGCCCGTTAAACGAAACAATTTATTTCGGCTAGCCTATGTGCTGTTGTCATCGGAGTGCAGTGCATCGATTTTGCATTGCAATTGAAAAACATCTTCTCTTCAGTGTTACAGCAGTCAGCAGGTCGATACATTCTTCAACTAGATACTCTCAAGGAGAAATTCGGATGACTAACTTTGGTGAACATGATAGAGCCGATGGCACAACCATGGATGATAATTGTAGGCACAACAGACTTGACTTAACCCTCGCCAGACCAGGACCTTTTTGCATATCGCGGACGGGCAGGGGAGGAGTTGGTACGACCCCTCTGGCGATTGGCTCCTATGTAGTGATGTCAATTACGGAAAATCGTGATACCTATACCAAACCAAGTGCCAACAATATGAAATATCCATGGAAACATACCGATACCGAACCGACTTGGGAATATGAGGAAAACACCAACTTTTTACCTAATTTTCAGCCTCTTTTACATCAGTGAGGATTCATAATACCAGCAAAGTACCAAGTGCACTCGCCTTGAAATACCAAATACCAAGTTGGTATCGGTTCGGTATCGGTATACTAGAAAGTTGGTATCCGATTGACATCTCTACTCTTATGGCACTTAGAAACACCAAATTTGCAGGGTAGGTGAACCAATAAAAAACCTCGCCTCTGTGCAAATATGGCTGCTCAAGGTCAATTTTTAGGGGGTTTGGGGGTATAAGTGTAAAAATTTCGCTAAAACAGGTCAAAAGTTTTTCGCCTATACTTTTTGATCTAGTACCTAAAGAAGATAGGTAGATAAAAATGTACCAGTGAACTCAGCACGTCTGTGCGCATCGAACTGTATACTTTTTACCAATGTAAATTAACTTAAAATTTTCCTTACGATTAAGTGAACTTAAATTAATTCATCAAGTTAAAGTTAGTCAAATAGCATCATGCCGCATATCATTCGATTCGGCTGATAACAAACAATACAATGTAACCATTTTTGAAGCTCTAGCCTCATTTTGTGCCAAATTATCCTGCACCGTAATGGGGTCTGCCGAGCAACGCGGTCTGATGGGGGGGGCATTTGCCCCCCCCCCCCCCAAGATCTTGAGAACCACGCAACATAGCGACAAGCGGCAAACGGCGTTGGATAGCACCAACGGGCACCTACCTTGTGACCCAATATCATTTACCTCGGGCTAACCGATGACGTCACAAGTCAGGTCAAAGTTCTAATTTTCACCGTTTACAGTCATTTCAAGAAATGCGTTGTAAAATCAAGTAAAATGCATTTCATTGAAAATCATCGATCGATGGGGAAATGTTTGTCAAACACACATTTTGCTATTTGAGGTGACTGATATCAGATCAGGTCACAGGGGTCAGGTCACTGAGGGTCACAATATAAAAATATCATGTGATGCATGTTTTATGGTCCAGTTTATATGCCAAATGCGATTATGTGGGACAGGCAGCCCTTGGGGTCAGTTGAAATTATGTTTTGATGAAGGTCAGGTCAAGGTCAGGTCAAATTAGGTCAAATTTCAAAGTTGATATTTTTGCATAAAATGGGTATCGATTCGATGCAGCTTGTCACGGGGAGTTCAATGATGGTCTTTGTTTTAAGCTAAGGAGCGCAGGTACTATTACATACATTCCGTTTTTTTTTTTCGAAATTCGAATTCTTCTTGGAATATTTTTGAGTTTCTCTATAAAATCTTTTTTTTGGGGGGGGGGGGTTAAAACCCCGAATTTTGAAAATTCGAGATAGCAGTTTTGTAGCGCCGTCTTTCCTCTACACGACCACATAAAGAACTTTAAAATTGCTTGTTAACTGTAGCTTTGGTGAGCGTTTCAAGATGTCATGTTTTTTGCTCATTTTTACTCGAACATGACCTCAGTTTGACCTCAATAACTGCTGACCAAAGGTGGCCTGTGACTTGAAATTTTGTGTGAAGTTGTCAAATTGATGCCCGGGAAGGTACTGAAAATTTGGCGGCGCTGCGCGCCGCCATTTTCTTGCTATTTAACCCTCGCCAGGCGAGGGCCTTTTCCATAACACGGACGGCGAGGGGGGGGGGGGTTGGTACGACCCCCCTCGCGATTGGCTCCTATGGCACTTAGAAACGCCAAATTTAACCACGAGCACTGACGGCGGCTGGGAAGCCGCGGCGCTCTTCCAGGACTTCGTGGTCGGCGCGGCGGGGCGGCGAGGGCGGTGGCTGACTCAGCGGAGTGATCGCACACCTTCATCGTGTACTTTCCAGTTAATTCACACTTAGTGGGCTCACTTTGTTAATGCCGGCGGTGTCATGTTTTTTAACTTAGTTTATTTATTGGAGAGGTGCCTTGAATAAGCGTTACGCTTTTGCACCAATCCTACTTGTTTCACTGTTGTATTTATTTTATCTTTTTTATTGAAAATAAATGAGTTGGTGACCTGACCTGAAAAGACTGAAACCTGAAATTTTCAGGGTAGGTGCCAAAAGGTTGCTCCAGAGGGTATGCCAAATTTGGTGGCGCTACACGCCGCCGTTTTTACGTTCTTTGTGAAAAACCTTAGGGGGTTGCATCAACCCTCCTCGCCGGGCGAGGGTTAACCCGCGCCGTGCTGGGGCCGGCGTTTTCACGCCCCCTCCCTCAGATTTTTCGCAAATATCTAGATGAACGATGACTTTGAAACTTTCAGAGATTGATAATAATATGTATATTGTATAAAATGTATATGTATATCGGATTTTTTATATATGTGACCCAAGGTCAGGCCAATTTTGCGACCTTTATCCACATTATAAGTCTATGGGAGAAAATTTAGATGCGTCTCTTTTGGACGAATGTCGTTATAAACCCTCTCAAACATAGGTTCATAGGTAGGTACCTAAACATGACACACTGAAACGGAAAAATGCACCTGTGACCCTTCTCTGTGCCCCTGAGGTCATCCCAGGTCATGACAGGTCACCAGCCACGCCATGTGTGGATCGCCCACGATCGTAAATACATATATGCATACATACATACATACATACATACATACATGCATGCCTACATACAGTAGTTTTTTTACTGCAACTTTGGATAGAGACGTGCTAGAGCGGTGAAAACACCTCAGATGTGTTCAACTCGACGATACGGATCGACTGATATGCAACATGGCCTTTCCGGTCAGGTCATGACTTTGACCCGAGGTCAAATTTTCCAAATGACCTTTCAAGGTCAACGTATAGTTCATTCGACGCGTCTCGACGAGAGGAACACAATTCTAGCAAAATTAATATCGTGGCTCTCTTGAGTCAAAAGTTAATAACGCAAAACATTTTTTTTAACGGCTTTTTTTAGTTTTTGCTCTCTGGAGGCCAAAACGTTCACCTGAGGTCAAATCTGAGAACAATAATCAGGAAGGTCTGTAAAAGGGCTATCGAATGCGGTTTTACTGCGGCGCTGTATCTCTATTGGTTCCCAAATTACCCGTTGGCAGTTTCCAAAATTGTTGAAATAAACTAAATTTGACCATTGATGACCTCTGGCTACCAGACCAGACCTTTCACCTGACCTAAAAATGACCGAGAGTTTCCGTCATTATTTTTTGTGCTCTTTCTATTGCCGCTTACCACGTGTCGCTACGTGGCCCAGGAGCCGAGTTTGACGGGGGGGGCGTAAAAAGCCCCCCCCCCCGCACGACACGGAAAACTCAGACGACCAGCACCACGGCGTGGGTTAATATTGGACACTTTTTAATTTTTAGGAACCATCCCACTCATCAAAGATTTGGTTTTTTACTTTTGGACCACCTTAGAGTGTAATAGACAATGCCCCTGACTTGGAGGATATGCCATTATCAGACTACCTCAGATTTAGGAACCCCCTGAATCTCAAAACGAATTAGACATTTTTAGTATGACGCAACACTGCGTCACCATTTTGGCCAAGTGTTGAACCAGTCATAACGTTTCCTATCGGACAAGCAATTTGACCTTCAGACGCCCCTCGAACTTCCAGTAGCCCACTCAAATGGAGGGTTAATGGATACGAGCTAATGTTCTCCAAGCCTAACTTTTAGTTCCTCCTTAAGTTCGAACTTCGAACCCACTTTGTTTACTTTTAATGGCCTTTCTTACTAATTGCATTGGCATTTTCATTTCCTACTTACCTTGCAGGGACCTCATTGTTTATTGCCTACTCTCGCTAACCCATCCCCTCCCTTCTGCAACCTGCAGAAGCACCGCAAGGACGTCAACAACTTCGACAAACAATTCACCTCGGAGAAGACCGACCTGACGCCGACCGACAAGCTGTTCATGATGAACCTGGACCAGACAGAGTTCTCCGGATTCTCCTATCTCAACCCTGAGTATATACAGCACGTCTGAGGTCGTCCCTTGGGGTCGTCAGAGTCATCTGAGGTCACCAGGAACGTAGAGGTTACCTGGGTCATCTGAGGTCACCAGGAACGTCAGAGGTCACCTATATCGTCAGGGGTCACCAGGGGCGTCAGAGGTCACTCAGGTCGTCAGAGGTCAACGTCTGAGGCCAATAAGGTCATCTGAGGTGAACATAGACCTAAAAGGGACTCCAGAGATGCGGCATGGTGGATGCTAGTGCGGAATAATTCCGGAAATCAGAGACCGTTGGTCACTGGTTCGTGGTCACTGATTGTTGTGTAGCTGCTGGGTGGGAGCTTAGGTGGAGAGATAGAGAGGGAGGGAGAGAGAGAGAGAGAGAGAGAGAGAGAGAGAGAGAGGGAGAGAGAGAGAGTCGAGAGACCAGTGATACGAGGACCGAGGGCAGCAGCAGCATCCACAGATCGCCTCTCATGTCTGCCGAGGACAGCGTGTGTAGTGTAACGTATGCCGATATTTCAGCTGATGAACTACTAGTCCAAGATGGATATTAGGGGAACAATGACGCAGATAGGAGGCCAGAATCTCGATGTGTGTCTCGCCTGTACGGGGGCCGTGCCTACCGCACTGACCAGGGGCGCCCGAGCTTCCAGCAGTGTATGTATGCGTGGCTGCGTGAGTATGTGCTCGTCAGTGTGTGATCCACTTTTCGAGATGTCCAATCAGTGTTTATTAGGTGTGCGGCGTTAGGGAAACAGAAGATGAATATTCGAGGAATAGTTTAAATGTGTAAGCGCTGGCCGCAGTATTTCGCTATCATTCAGCAATCGCGTACTCGATGTGCGAACTGCTTTCAGTTTGAGGTTAGTGTGACATGTTTTATTGTTCCACTGTGAAGTATATTAACGGCCACGTGTCAGGGCTCGACTTAGCTACACAGACCGGGAAGATATGCATATGATACTGTCAGAGATACGATCCGCGCTGTCCGTCTCCAATCGTGCCGCAGGATACCAACTGAGAGCGTCGTAAGCCGCGCGTTGTGCAGTGTTACAGCCCTTTATGTGAGAGTCAACCGCCACGGATTCTACCGCCATCTCTGGCTGTATGTATGTAACTATATTCCAGTGTAATTTTGAGTAGCTGTGTAGTCTATATCGTGTCTACGTACGCCTAATAGGCGTCTCCACTTATATGCATTCGTGTTTATTATTAGCTCGCTAGGCCGCTGCTCGGCGATGGATTATTGGAGAGCCGCGGCCTGGGATTATGGGAGCCCGCCAAGATCGTCCTTGGCTTGGCAGGTATGTCGAGCAGAAGGGCCCAGGAAGCGCCCCTGTGCAGCGTGCAGTGGGTAGAGGTAGGCCGGATGCAATGCAAAAGTCACGATATATAGAGCGGGGCGGAATTCGCCATGACCGAGGACGGGACTCTGTTCAGACCAAGAACAAAAGTCAGTAGGTACAGGTCTCGCGAGATTAAGCGGTAGGTTTTGCACTTTTACATTTCCGGTTATATCTCAGAAACTAATCGATCTACGATGAAGCCATTTTACACGATCATGGCCGGCTTGTTACCCAACAAGTCGATCGCATCTTCAACACTTAAAAGCTTAAGACGACGAAGATATAGCTTGAAGTACACTAAATTTTCTAGGTGCAAAACCTACCGCTAAAACCCGCGAGACCTGTACCTACTGACGAGGACATGCCGCAGTAAAGGCAGGGCTGGACCCAAAGGATGCATATTACAGAGGAAGGGCGGGATTCAGATCAGACGTGGGGTAGGACTCGAAGGCAAAAGTAAGTTGGGACGCAGGCCAGGAGAAGTGCAGGTTACAGTACAGTGGTATGACGAATACTCAGAAGATAATGAGGAAGAGAGGAACTCAATAGATTCAGAGACAGAGTTGGGGCTGAACTCAGAATTCAGAGGACCGTTTACGAGCCGGGCCACGGAGCGGCGGCGGCCGACCGTACCGTGATATGTTGTGGGCCCGTGGCTACCAGTGTCTTTAGTGGGTGTGCAGCTAAACAGGGGCGCCCGGTAGTGGCGAAGTCTTCCCCTGTCCAGGGGCAGTGTGAATGATTGCAGGCGCGCGCTCGCGTGGCGTATAACCCCGCGTCGAGGCCGAACGCGGACGATAGGTAAATGTCATCGCATTTTCTCTGTCATCGTGGTATTTATGCTGGTTGTTATTCCCCATACTTGTAGAGAAAGGTAGCGAATTCTCGGTGTTTGGGAGCGGATGAGCTGGTAGATACGAGTGAGTGACTGGTGCGCTGAATTCGCTACTACCAGCGACACCTGGAGTGATGCGCCGTCCTGGGGCGACGTGTAGGTTACACACTATTCCCGCGTACCCTGCGGGCTATTCCAGGCTTCTCGGCCGCCCACTGACAGATTGGGAGGACTCTGCCAGTGTCTCGGCCGGCCGCTGACGTTATGTGAATATACGATACTGACCCAACAGAGGATGTTTCTCGCTGAATAACGAGTCTGTCTGAATCGAACACTGTTCTTTAGCGCTGGCTGGCATGTCCTCTTACGTCTTCTCTATGCTAAGCGACCGCCAGTTGAGCGCTCAATCAGTATTTTGACCAGTGGACATTAAGCACATCCCCAGAGTACGACCGACAAAGCTTTCCTCAGTGATAACAGCACTAACCATCGAACATCGCTCCAGTACACTTTATCTGTCCTGCCCTAACAGAGACACGAGATTCTCATACTGTTCACACGCAGCAAAATACAAGACAACGAACACAAAATCAGAACTTTATAGACCACAGCCCAGTACCCTTGCTCCCAAGCCAGAAGCGTCCACCCCCAACCAACACACATGCCAACGTAGTGAACTGTTTATTTTCCGCTTTTGATAAAAAGCATCCTAGCGCGGGCGTCCGCCGGTGACCCCAGGAGCGGGGCGGCGCGTCCGCCACCGCCGCCACCGCCGCTGGTGAGATTCCAGCGTCAATGTGACGTCACGATCCGTACCGGCCCACGGCGACAACAGAGAACTACGGGCCGAGCCGTCCGACGGGGGGGGGGGGGGAGGGGCGGCGGGTCGGTGCCCGCCAGTCGGAACCCAGCCGGCGGTCCGCCCGCCGCCGCCGGCACGCAGCGCGCGCGCCGCGCGGCCTCGCCCTCTCCAGCAGCGCAGGGCACCGACCCAACAGGAATTTTAGAAACATACTTGCGGTATAAAATCTATCAGAATATGTATTCAACACAACGCGGGCGGCACGTTGCACAATGTCCCCGCCGCCACCTGTGGGCCGCCGGCCAGATTCAGCTTCGCGCCGCCGCCGCCAGGCGGCAGCACGTCCGCCCTTCCTGCGCCCTCCCAGACTGCCGTCATTAAATTAAGGCCATCACACAAGATATAGTGGAGTGGAGCCGGGCGACGCGCCGCCGCCGCCGCAGCCCGCGTCGGAATCGTCACCGTCAGAGTCCGCGCGCGTCGCGACTGTCACAACGCGCCACGCTTCGCCGCATTACCACTATAACACAATTCACTCGATAATCTTAAGCACTTTTCCTATGGCGATCGTCTTGCCTGAAAGCAAGGAGCACGCTGTTAGATTCGCTCTCAACCAAGCTAAGACTCTGCGCTGACTGAAACTGGACTGGATTCAGAATCAGACCCAAGGTGAGGAATTTACAGCAAAATGGCAAATTAAAAAATGAAGTGTGAAAACTCCATTTTTCACTTCAAGAAAACGTCACCATTACATAAGCACTTTAGTTTGAAAGGATCAAACTGGACGTAACACAAAATGGAGAAAATCAGTCAGTAAAATAAGATGTTAAAGCGTAAGCTAATCTAACATTTTTTAGCCTGGGTCGGTGAACACCGTCCTTGTGGGGCCCGACCTTCTGGCGATTTTAAAGTAAACCACCATAAGTTGGGTTTAAACACACCCCACAAGCGGCCTGGCTTATGATAGCTAAGTCACGCGTTAGGGTGTAATGAAAAGTCCCCAGCGGATGGTCATCCGTCATAACAGCAAATCCCAAATTTTGGTCATTGGTCCGCCAAAGGCCCAAAGTCAACCAAGAAAGTCGTTCCAGCGAGTGTTTTCAGAGACATCATGCAATCAGTGCTAATGGTAACATTTTTTCTCAAATGTTATACCTAGGACGTTGTAGACCAATCCTAACCAGCCGACAGCCTGATATTTCAGACGGGATTATATTTCAGAGAAAGCAACATGTGCTTTCTCCGCAGTATCTTAGGACTGAAGCAGCTCGGATTACGCTGGTACTCGCTAGCATTAAAATAGATAGTTACACGTAAATCATTCTTCAGTCACGTACTTTGGAAAATATCCCCCAGAGATTCAGTTTCGAGCAGCGATTTAATTATCCGAAAATTCAAGGCCAACAACCAGTGGTACCGGTTACCAATAAATAAACAATAAAAAAAACGCTATTGAGTGAATTGAATGGACCCACTGGACTGAGGGACTATGTTTCTATGACGCATTTTCAGCAGTAAATGTCTGTCCCAGAAATTTCGTATTGCTCGCGCTCTGCAACTAAACGAGCACGATTATGCAAATCTACAATATAATTCATAGGTAAAAGAAACGCTTCCGTTCAACAGACGCAATGATAACGCTCCCCTTCCCTCCAGTACCTCGACCCACAACCCCACACCCTCCATTTCCCCGGCTGCACCCCGGCTGGCGTCTCGCTGCTTACCTTCGTCGCGTAGTGTGAATCGCCCGAGTTGAGGGAACTTTTTGAACACGTCTAGACAGATGGGCCCGCTCGACTCGAGGCGCATGATGACCACCTGGTCCTGTTTGACGAACCGTGGCCGAGTCTTGGACTTCTCTCCCGTCCGCTTGTCCACCATACACAGCAGCGCCTGAGGGGTCAGAGCGGGCCAGAGTGTCAGAGCGGACAGAATGACAGAGAGTTAGTCCGAGCCGCGCCTGTGGAATCACAGCAGCGACTGAGGTCAGAGGCGAGTCAGAGTGTCAGAGGAGCCTGCACATGTAGAGTCAGAGCGAGTCGGAGTCAGAGCAGCCTGAGGTCAGAGGCGAGTCAGATTGTCAGAGAATCAGAGCGGGTCAGAGTCAGAACAGCACCTGTGGAGTCAGAGCAGCACCTGTAGAGTCAGAGCGGGTCAAACGGCTCCAGCAGTAGCTAATGGCGAGGAGGTGGACGGGTTAAAGCAGCTCATCGAGAATGGGAGAAAGCTAGCCCTAAGCGAATTCGAGGTTCCATGGGGCGAAATATTTGGTGCAAAACCAAAGCACCGACGGAATATGAGTGGTAGTGTCTAGTGTGTCATCGAAATGTACATACCTTGTGGTAATGTCCTTAAAGGCGACGGATACACATTCATACTGAAAAAGTTAGGAGCAGTGACTGACAGTGGCAGGTCGTCAGTCAACCTCAGAGCGGCCTGTGGATCCGGCGGGTCACAGCAATGCCTGGAGGCAGCGTAGCAGTCTGTCTGTTGGTCCAAGTCGAAGTCCAGTCTGACTGTTCTGACTGCCCGGCAGGTGAAAGCAGTGCCACTAATAAGCTCGGTAGGCGGTAACATTGCCAAGTGGTGGCGGAAGGCCCAGCTCAGCCGGTCGACTAATTAGAAGAGCATATGGCATTGGCATGAGCAGAGGACAGCTGAGACCCATAAAGGAAAGGGTGGCACACTGGCTTGACGCGTCGCCCTGTTACATTATGTTCATGGGCGACAGATTATAAAATAACGCACAGCCGGATTACAGAACAACCACGCGCAAATAACGAACGCGGTGTGGTCGCTGCCGGTCTCCAACATTTTCACCATCACAGTAGATAGTCGCTCCCCACCATTCACCCCCGCACGTCACCCCTCACCCTCCACTGTGACGGTAAATCTCAACCAGTGACAGCGCGCATAGCCCCCCCCCCCCCCCCCCCCGGCTCCTTTGCCTTCCATCTCACCTTGACTGTGATCTCCTCGACACACGAGTGTAGGTGACAGATGGCCGAGTAGCCGGCGCAGATGATGGACTTGTGCTCCAGGATGGCCACCTGGGCGTCGAACACGCGGCCGGTCGGCACCGGCTGACTGGGGTCGCACATGACGAACCCTGACGAGATGTCGTTCTCGTCGACTCCCTTCAGCCGGATTTTGACGTTCTCTCCGCCGATAACGGAGGTGACCTCCTCGTCATCCGACCAGAGCGCGTCCACCTGGACGGACGTCTGACGGACGGACAGGGGGGGGGGGGTCAGAGGTGGGGGACCAAGGCGGCAGACCGAAGAAACGGACCTAAGAAAAATTTGCAACACTGGTTGTGTAAAATAGATGTTAGAGAGCCATGCGATACTGAGAACGGAAGGGTGAACTATGAAGGTATACGGTAGGCACAGCGGGAGCGGCCGTCAGTGTTGCCAGCTCGCCAGGAAGGACGGGAAGACTACTTTCGAAGTTTGAAAACAAGCGTGCGTCAGAATTCTCTTGAACGATCTGACATAATACGTTAACTTCACCGAACTCCAAGTTTAGTCCTAACAGGTATGACGATTTCCTCATTACAAAAGTCATCAATACATTGTATCTAGTTAGCGAGGGACGTGTATAAATGCGCCGATGGCGTTTCCTTACCCGGTTGGGCATCAGCAGCAGGGTCTGTCCCTTCTTGCAGGTGCCGCTCTCGACTTTGCCGAGCACTATGGTGCCCCGGTCAGAGTACTTGTCCACGATGGGCATCAGGAACGGGCCGTCCGGGTTGTGCTTCATCGACGGCAGAGAGTCGATGTAGTCGATGAACGGCTGCCCGCTGACGACGGTGGCGGGGAAAGACGGGGAGTGATGGCACGGGCCACACGGTGGTCTAATTTAAGCAGTAGAGGTCGGTAGAGCTCAGTATTGTTACACCGTGGTCAGTACGCAGTAGAGGTCGGTGGATTTCATGCAGCACTGTTACGCGGTGGTCGGTACGTAGTACCTAGACGTCGGTAGAGTTCGACAATGTCAGAGATGTCAGGCCTAGGTGTCAGTACAGACAACAGTCGCAGCAGGTGTGAGTGAAAACCACCAGGTGTATGCAGGCGAGTTTGATGTGGTCATGGAACAACCGTATATGTCGGTAGCTATATTGTCACAGGGAACGCCTGCCAGACAACTCACGGCATATCACGAAGGGGAGGTTTAGTAAAATCAACGTACGCTGTGACGACCAGCAACGTCAAATCAAACCGAACTGAGACCGCGAGAAGCGTTCACACGCGCCAATCGACACACCGCTACCGCCCGCCCGGCCAGCCGCCTCGGCCGGTCGGCGGTCTCCCGCTCTGAACTGACCTGTACCAGGGCGCCACCGCCGGGTCCACGGGCTCCTTGAGACCGGCCCCCGTCAGACCCGAACAGGGCATCATCGCCACGTCAGTCTTGGGGTTGAAGCCGCACTTCTTCAGGTAGGGCATCAGCTTGTCCTTGCACTCGTTGTACCTGCCGATTAGAGAACGGGATGACAAAGTTGACTACATTGGCACTGAAGAAAGCCGAGCCATTACTAGTTTGTCATTCCCGGGTCTAAACAGGCTGCTAATTCCCACTGACAAAGCCAAAGCGCGCGAAAAAGAACACGCCACGGGAGCGGGACACCAGTAACAATATACTAAACATAAGAATTAAGCGAAAATCAGAAGCACCTAAGCATAGCCGAAACATTTTGACGTGAGACCTCTTTCGAACCACCTGACCTAGTGAGTGTATAACTGACCTCTGTTCGGACCATTTCACCTGCTACTGACCTCTGTTCGGACCAGTTGACGGTGTGGTCGTCCATTTTGTTGACGAGTACCACCAGGTGTTTGACGCCGGCCGTCTTCACCAGCATGGCGTGCTCCCGGGTCTGGCCGCCGCGGTCGAAGCCCGTCTCAAACTCGCCCTTTCGCGCCGAGATCACCTGTAGGAGAGACGGCCATCAGCGGAGGGAAGGGCGCAACAGGAGCAGGGCAGGGCAGAGTGACTGGGTGGGCATAGGAAAGCAAAATAGGACGGGACGGGACGGGGAAGGGTAAAGACAAGCAAACGGACGAACAAAACAGGTACACATTAAGCAGAGGAACATATACCGTAGTAGACAGATACGAGACAGAAAGAACAGTCCAAAATAGCGACCCATCCATAATTCGCCACTCCACTACCCTCACTTCTCACTCTATCCCCTCTCCTACCGCTTTGGAATACCCTCTCCACCCCTTACTCTACCTTCTCCTCATTCATCCCCCGCCCGACCTCCCTCTGCCTCTCACCAGCACGGCCAGGTCGGCCTGTGACGCGCCGCCAATCATGTTCGGCACGAAACTCTTGTGGCCGGGCGCGTCCAGGATGGTGAAGTGTTTTTTCTCCGTCTCAAAGTACGCGCGCCCCACCTCCACCGTCTTGCCCTTGTCTCGCTCTGTAACGCGCACAGGGTCGGGTCAGTTCCCGGGGTGCAGATTTGGGACACTCAGCACGGTGAGGAACTTCTGTCCCGGTCGAGTACTAGACTGCTCGTGGTAACCGGCAGGGATAGTACACAACGCCGAGCCTACTCGTGTGTAAGAGAGCGCCTTACTAGCCGTAGCGTAAGCCATAACTAAGAGAAGTTGAAGCTTGTGCTATGTCTGTTCCATATCAAGCTTGCAGTCGGAGTTTTTCGGCAGATTACTCCTCCGCTCAAGAATTTGCGTCTTAACCCACGCCGGCACAGGGGGGGGGGGGGTGATGCAACCCCCCCCCCTAAGGTTTTTCGCGAATAACTCGCGTAAAAAGCGGCCGATCGCAACGAAACTTTCAGTATCCTCGCATTGATCAATTTTACACCTACCCTGCAAATTTCATGACCCTGACCCCTATGACCTTTGACCTGTGACCTCTTTTCTGTGACCATGTTTGGCCGAAATCGCGGTTCGGCGCATGTCGGCTCGCATTAGCCGCGCGATTGCAAGCTTTTCGTGGTTTCAAACGTTCAAACATGTGATTTGATGTTGCTCCCATGCATTAGGGTGGGTGTCAAGGTCACCTGAAGGTCAGGTCAGGTCATTGACCTTTGGTGACCTCGGGTGACCTCGGTTCACTTTTTCGAGTTTTACATGTTTCTAGCCTAGTTTTTGGAGCTGAATACGAATTTAGCAACCATTTGGACATTTACGAAGTAGTTTTGGTGCCTTCGTAACATGTTACGAAGCTGTCCGAGGCGGTTGACACGTATTACGAATACCCGTCACAGCCCCTACCGGTTGACCTGACCTGACCTGACCCGACCTGGTCTAAATGCTTAAAGACATCATCTCTGATCAAAACTAACACGATATTCGTGATCAGCACCCCGGAAAACCACATAGAAGCCACACTTTACGACTTTCTAACAGGTCCCGATTTTCCCGGTTTTCGGGTCATTCACCTGACCTGGAAGGTCACCCGATCACCTAGGACCTTAAAATTGGGTATCATCGGCTTCCTCTCGTGACGCGCAACACGCTCGTTTTTTCCGCGAAGCTCTAGCTCGATCAGGGGCCAAACGCGAGGGGGGGTCGTACCAACCCCCCCCCCCCTTGTGCCGTCGAAGGACTCAAAATGGCCTGTGCCGGCGAGGGTTAACCCTCGCATGTGTAGGGGGGGGGTCGGATGGACCCCCCCATGGTTTTTCGCGAATAACTCGCGTAAAAAGCGGCCGATCGCGACGAAACTTTCAGTACCCTCGCATTGATCAATTTTACACCTACCCTGAAAATTTCATGACCCTGACCCAAATGACCTTTGACCTGTGACCTCTTTTCCGAGACCATGTTTGGCCGGAATCGCGATTTCGCGTATGTCGGCTCGCACTAGCCGCGCGTTTGCAAGCTTTTCGTGGTTTCAAACGTTCAAACATGTGATTTGATGTTACTCCCGTGTGTGTCAAGGTCACCTGAAGGTCAGGTCAGGTCATTGACCTTTGGTGACCTCGGGTGACCTCGGGTCACTTTTTCGAGTTTTACATGTTTCTAGGCTAGTTTTTGGAGCTGAATTCGAATTTAGCAACCATTTGAACATTTACGAAGTAGTTTTGGTGACTTCGTAACATGTTAAGAAGCTGTCAGAGGCGGTTGACACGTACTACGAATACCCGTCACGACGCTTACTGGTTGACCTGACCTGACCTGACCCGACCTGGTCTAAATGCTTCAAGACATCATCTGTGATCAAAACTAACACGATATTCGTGATCAGCACCCCGAAAAACCCCTTAGCAGCCACACTTTACGACTTTCTAACAGGTCCCGATTTTCCCGACTTTGGGTCATTGACCTGACCTGGAAGGTCAACCAATGACCTAGGACCTTAAAATTGGGTATCATCGGCTTCCTCTCGTCACGGGCAACACGCTCGTTTTTTCCGCGAAGCTCTAGCTCGATCAGGGGCCAAACGGCAAGGAGGGGGGGGGGGTCCAACCGACCCCCCCCCCCTACACATTAGAAGCTGGCAAACGCCGCACACATGCGAGGGTTAAAATGTAAGAGCTGTAGGTATATACAGAAATCACGCACTGCTTTCAGGCCTGCCGTTCATTCCCATTCAGCATTCCTGCTCAGAAAAACACACATGATTGATTAATTAAAGGTTGAGCTTACTTATCAGACTTCGGTTGACACAAACTCGATATTGCAGCAGGTCAATGTGCCTATTAATGCTCTCCCCTCCCTCTCAATACAATCAACACCACACTAAAACAAAACCAAAGCTAAGCTCGCCTGTATCTGCGACGGACGCGTCATCAGACCATTTGTTAGTACATACTAGTGGTGTCATTTTCCAAAAAATGTCTGACCGATACCGACCGAAACCAAAATTTGGGAAAAATTTCCGACCGAATACCGACCGATAACATCCCAAGCCAAAGTTTGACCGAAATTTGACCGAAATACCCCAAAATTAAAATAATTGGTAAATTCTGATGGAAAATAATGGGAAATGGCATTTCAGTCCAAATTCAGTCAATTCCTAGCCACTGCAAAATACATTTTGTGGTAGAAGTTACATTGCTAAGGGTAGACTAGGAACACATGGACCTCAGCATTTCACAGATTTGGTTAATTAGAATTGTCAAGAATCTGCTGTGGTCTGTGTAAGGAAGAATACTCATTCATGGTGCAAAAGCACGATCAATTAGTAAGTCCAATGGTTGGTAATAGGTATGTTCATGACAACATTCCCTAGGAGAAAAGGCAGAATCAAAACACCACAAAACACATCAACACTGCTTGGGAACTGGCCTTGAGTCTTGAGATGTGGTCTGAGACACTCTACGAAGAATTTGACACTGAAAATCCAGCTGACAAGGCAGGTATTAGGTAGCTCTGAGCCTGAATTTCGTCCCAAAAATGAAATGAAAATTCATTAAACTGGCACTTTGTCTTATCTTTACAAGAAAACACAATATGCAGACAAAATTAATACAATTGGCGCAAAACAATAGTAGAACCCAGTAGAACCCAAGTAGAACCAAGGATTGACTTTTAAGATCCTCTCTTCCCTAACTAAAGGATGTAAGACGATGACGTAATATTTATTTATATGCCCTTTTGGTTGAATTATTGAAGTGAAACTAATTTTCTTGAAGTGAATTACACAATACACTTACAATGTTGATTTCATTAGACTTCAAATCAAAATCGTGTTGGAACATTTACATCAATAAAATCATTCACGATGCAGCATGTAACAATCCAAAACCTTTTTTTGCAGCAACTTAATCAGCTGGTTTAAAGTCTCTGTTATGGCGCATCTGTTTCAAAATCCCTTGTGTTTGGAGATGATGTGGAAGATTCCAGAAAGCGGACACCTATGTTTTTAATTTTTATGTTGTGGTCATCTAGATTTCAAACATTTGGTTGGTACCTGCAATATTTAAGGAGAATGTGGAATAGTAGGTACCTAGAACACCTGTGAAATGTAAATTGAAATGTGATCACTGCTAAGTGTTTAGTGCTAACTGTCCAGTCTTCAGAAACACATTTCAGTAATTCAAGTTATTTTTGTCCTTGCATTTTTGATCACTGTATAATGATTTTTGTAGGCAATACTTCTTTGATTACAGGTGATATCTTAACAGTTAGACTGGAATTGAGTTTCGAAATTGTGTGTATTTGTGGGGCCAACTGAGTCAAAATAAGCCTGCTTGTAGTTGTGGTTGCACAATGGGTGGCTGCTGCCTGCTGGGTGGGATCAGGATGGGTACTGAAGTTGCCAAAATGTGGCATCTCTTGTAGCTTTTGGGGGAAATTTTGCAACTCTTTATCATTAACATCCCAATAAATTTCATTTTAACTAGGCAAAAATGGAATACTTTCTTTTTTTGAAAATGGCTTCACTGGCAGGGTGACCGAAAGTGTCCGATTTTTGGGGGGCCTGACCGACCGATTACCGAATCGGTCAGCATATCTTTTCGGTAACCGAAATTTTCGGTAACCGATTGACATCACTAGTACATACCTTCCAGGTTGGTGTCGAGCGCCCAGCTGAGGTACCACGTCTCGCGGTTTTTCTCCTTGGCTTCCTTCTCATACTTCTCCAATGTCCGCTTGTCCACCATTCCCGTGAGGTACATGATCTGTCCGCCGATTGTCGACTTGCCCGCGTCTGAGGCACAGGTCAGGTCAGGTCAGGCCGGGTCAGGTCAGGTCAAGTCAGAATACGATAACGGAATACATATCGGCTATCAAACCCATACGGAACAAAAAAAAATCAGCCTTATCAAAAAGGAGAGCCTGCGCTGCAATTGACAAAAAACAGCTGGTGAAACCAGAAGGATATTGGCCGAAAAGCAGCATGTTGCAATTTTTTTTTTTTTTCTCATACATGCGATCAGCTTTCTTGACTTTGTATAGACCGCAGCCAGACTAAACAATGTGTTACATAAACAACGCAAAGTTGATATTGAACGAAATAATCAAAAGGAAACATTACGGGGAATAGATAACGAAAATAAATGTCTAGCTCAAGATGCCTAGATCAAATTCCAGGCTGGCAAAAACGACCATCAAGACGTCAGCAAGCTACACTTCTAATGGCCATGGCAACGTGATACCTACGTGTTAGCGCCTAAACGTACCAAACCAAGGCTACCAGCCGCTCTCAGGCCGCTAGGAAAACAGAGCAATGACAACACAGACACGTGTCGACGTGATAGCTACATAGTTATTCTCGGTCTGTTCGAGCGCCAGAATGGCCAGCACAAACTGCGACCTCTGGTACGTACCAACGTGACCGATAAACACCATGTTGACGTGCTCCTTGGTCTTCTCACGCTCGGACGCCTGGCGCACCTTCTTCTTGCGCGGCTTCAGGTCCTTGGACTCACTGCCGTCCTCTTCGTCATCGTCCTCGCCGTCATCCTCCTCATTGGGGGTTACTGGGGGTCACAGGTCACGGCGGGTCACGGTGGGTTACGGCGTATCACTGCAGGTCACATCGAGGCAGCAGCCACGGTAGAGCACATATTAGGACAGGGAGTCATAGCAAAACAAAAACATGACAAAATAATAAAGACATAACAAAGACACCTGACCACTGCTGCCGTGCAAAGGAAAAAAAGGGTGAGGTGATTTTAATACATTTTTTGATATTTATATCAAATGAAAGCTCTTTTCGAGGCGAATTCAATGGTGTAGTTCATAAGCATTATTGAATAAAAATTTATGCCGAAAATCTAAATTTGAAAGTTGGCATTAAGCCGTGATTTGGAATGCCACACAAAATTGGGTTTTGGTCGTGTGGAAAAAAGCCGTGAAATCCCACCCTTTTTTTCCATGATCTTGAGTGCTGGCGATGCAATGGAAAAAAGGGTGAGATAAAGCGTGACCCCGTCCGGTGGCCAGGGGACCTCTGCCGCGGAGCAGGGGACCTCTGCTGGAGAGCGGGCCGCGGAGCAGGGCGTGACCCCGTCCGGTGGCCAGGGGACCTCTGCCGCGGAGCAGGGGACCTCTGCTGGAGAGCGGGCCGCGGAGCAGGGCGTGACCCCGTCCGGTGGCCAGGGGACCTCTGCCGCGGAGCACGGGACCTTTGCTGGAGAGCGGGCCGTGGAGCAGGGCGTGACCCCGTCCGGTGGCCAGGGGACCTCTGCCGCGGAGCACGGGACCTCTGCTGGAGAGCGGGCCGCGGAGCAGGGGGTGACCCCGTCCGGTGGCCAGGGGACCTCTGCCGCGGAGCACGGGACCTCTGCTGGAGAGCGGGCCGCGGAGCAGGGCGTGACCCCGTCCGGTGGCCAGGGGACCTCTGCCGCGGAGCAGGGGACCTCTGCTGGAGAGCGGGCCGCGGAGCAGGGCGTGACCCCGTCCGGTGGCCAGGGGACCTCTGCCGCGGAGCAGTGGACCCCGGCCGCGGAGCAGGGGACTGCTGCAGTGGAGCAGGGCGAGACTCCAGCCGCGGAGCAGGGTACCTCAGCCGTGGAGCAGGGCGGGACCCCAGCCGCAGAGCAGGGGACCTTCGTCGGGGAGCAAGACCCCTGGGCTGTGTCGACAGAGGTCGCGACTCATGACGTGATTGGTCTGACTGACATAAATGACCTAGTTGATCCGGGACCTTTTGATTTCCTGCGACTCCTGGATACGTCCGGCAGTGACATGTCGTCATTCAACGATGTACCCCTCGCTGACCTATCGATTGCTTCCTCTGGTCCCTCTGGTACCGGCGCAGCAGGTGATAGTGACATGGCCCCTATGGCCCCGCCCCACCCACGTAGCGCCGCTCATGCGTCTAGCTGGGGAGGCTTTCCGACAGCACACACCGCAAATGTCGATCCAGACGACCCGAAACCACGGTCCATGGACTGCGGTGGAGATGGACTTGACGCTGCCTCGATTAGCACCCACGGGGCTTCTTCCTCAGTAGATGGGGCATCCGATGCTCCTCGTCCGACAACGGTGGGCAGTCACACGGGCGCAAAAAAACGAGCTCGTACTCAGGAACACCAAATTCTGGGCTTTAAACAGAAGCATGCAGTCCGTCCCATGCCTCCTGCCTGCAGCAATCGCACGTGCTCATTCGGTTGTGCCACTCACTTCAGTGAAGAACAACGCCAGGCCATCAACGAGGCCGTCAATTCACTTTCCAGGGAGGCTAGGATGCAGTGGTACGCCACTCACGTGCGAGACATTTCTCCCATTGTCACTGACAGCCCACCACTCACCAACACCGCATCTGCCAAGCGGCGCATCATCGCCTACCGTCTCCCTGTAGCTGGAGAACAGGTCGATCCAAGGGTGTGCAAGGAGTTCTGTCTCACAACCCTCGGCTTCGCAGCGAACAATGACGGTCCGATCATATCTGCCGTGGGACGACTCATCCCAAAGCAGGACAGGCGGGGGCGCGCGGCAAACCCGGTGGCAGCCAAACTCGAGGACGAGCTGCAGCGGCACATTGAGCGGTACCGTCCGATGGCACCGCACTACCGCTGCATGCACGCCCCCAGACGCCGATATCTCGCACCGGACCTCAACGCAGCTGTGATGTACCAGCAGCTTGTGGAGGAAAAGGGCAAGATCTGCTCTTACGAGCGGTTTCGCAAAGCGCTGCGAAGTGCCAACGTGTCGCTCGCTCGCTTAGGCCAAGAAGAGTGCGAGATATGTACTGCATTTGACCACCACGTGAAAACTTGCTTTGAACATGAGTCGTGCAGCACGTGCCAGGAACACGCCGCCCACCACGATCGCGCCGAACAGGCTAGGGCAGAGTACGCCCGAGACCGCGAAACCACAGCGTCAGCAGAGTCGCACCTGATTGTGTCCGTGGACATGATGAGGGTCGCTCTCCTTCCCATCCTCCCTCACAAAGTGTGCGTATTCACCCCGCGACTTGTAACTTACAACGAGACTTTCGCGCCGTTGGGAGGAAAGGGGGCTGTGTCCGTCTTGTGGCACGAGGGCGTGTCTGGCCGAGATGCACCAGACGTCGCTTCAACATTCATTAAGTTCGTGGAGCTGAACCACAGCACGAAACAGTTCACCTTCTGGGCAGATAACTGCTCTGCCCAAAACAAAAACTGGACCTTACTCTCGGCTCTTCAAAATTGTGTCAACAGGAGCGATCTTGCAGTCAAAACCATCACAGTCAAGTTTTTAGAGAAGGGACATACTAGTATGTCTGCTGATGCGGTGCATCAGGTGGTGAGCAAAAAACTTTCAAAATCTAGTGTGCGTGTGCAAGACTTTCGGGACTACGTTGTGGCATGTGAGATGGCGGGCTCAGTGCATGTGATGGCGCCGGGAGATTTTTTCGATGTCAGCAGTGGGGTGAGCGCTACGAAGCTGAAGCGTCTCGCTGATGAGGAGAAGCGACCGCTCCTGCGGGAAATAAAGGTCGTTCAGGTGCGGCGGGACGACGACCGACTGTACGTGAAGGTCGTCCATGGGCACCCAAAGTGGTCGGCTTACGACCTTTTCAAAACAACTTTTATTCCATGTGAGCAGCCAGAGAGGCGAACGACTCCCAGGGGGGCTAACAAGGAAAAGTTGGCCAAAATCATCAACAACCTAACACCTCTTATGGATGGTCATAAGACCGCCTTCTGGCTATCCCTCAACGGGACAAACGTCCGTGACCTGATGGGATAGGCTGCTGCCTAGCCGTCAATAACACGGAAGATGGCTGAGCTGACCAGTGAAATGTTTGAAGTGGTGTTCAGTTTGTAGACGTATCGACTGTTTTGATGTTTTATAGCCGTCAATACTACGGAAAATGGCTGAAATGTTTGAATGTTTGTATTCGTGTCGACTGTTTGATGTCTTAGCAGGATTCCCCAATACAGGAATGTCGAACTATTTTGTTTAATTCTGTATAAGGTTTAATGTGGTTAATGTTTAAGACATGTAATAGGTAGGTAATAACGGACTATCAGCTATGATAAAATGGCATTTTCCCAAACCTAGGATGCAATATGCAGCCATCTAGGCATGCAGACTAATTGCGTATTATTCGTCGGACGAATATGATGTCTACCACGTCCGCGTCCTATCAGTATCAACTTAATGAGACCAACCGCCCGCCCTTAAGCTAGGTCAAACACTAGTTAAACCCAGACATTCATTCATTCATTCATTCATTCATTCATTTACGCGTCTACCCTTTTCTTCCACACCGCCAAATGTTTAATAGTTCGTGGCAAAAAGCCGTGAAATCGCTTGATCACCTGACGGCTTTTTTCCACACCGCTTGTTGGAAATTTCGCAAGCCAGTTACAAAGGAAAAAAAAGATAGGCATTTTAAGCTTATCTAAGAAAACATTACACGATTATATTAGTATCAGAAGAAACATTGAAACATGACGTTTTGTTTGGTACCAAAATCGTCATTCTGACGTGTGGCACTTTAAAGTTATAACTCATTTTTGGTCGCGACAACCTTTTCGTCCCTCCTGTGAAATCAATTTTTGGCCAGACAGGATCTCACCCTTTTTTTCCTTTGCACGGCAGACTGGGTCAAGCCACTGATAGTTGACCACTACTCACTGGGGCACTGACTGTAAGTTACTCACCAATCACTATTAACCACTGACCAATAACCACCAGCCAACAACTGTTAAGCACTAACCATAAGCTAACTGATGACCACTGACCATTAACCACCAACCATTTACCTGACCATTAAAAACCACAGACCACTCGAGACCAGGGCCTCATTTCATAAAGCGAGTCCGTACCTTACGCCGGTTTTTGGTCTTGTATTGCAAGTGTATATGAAGCGATAAACTTATTTTTTCCTTCTCCCTCCTGTTCTTGCTTACAAGATAAATAAGTTCAACGATTCAAACTATCTTCATCGCTTCACATGCACTTGCAATACAAGACCGGAAACCGGCGTAAGTTACGGACTCGCTTTATGAAACGAGGCCCTGGTAGACAACTGCCACCGCCCCCCGACTGGTGTCCACTGACCGGCCTCCGAGGTGGTGTCGGCTTCCTCCCAGTTGTCCACCGGCCCGTCACCGGCCGACGACTGCTGGCCGCTCGCCTCATCACCCGGGGTGGTCGCCGCCGACGCAGACGGCGAGGACTCGACTCGACCTGCCCCGTCCTCGGGTGGAGGCGGATCTGTGTGAGCAGGCAGGGGACGACGGGTCAGGTCAGCGGGGCGGCAGTCACAGGGGACAGGGTCCAGTCGGGACAGAAGCGTTGTCGTCGAAGTATAGTACCGTCGAAAAATATAACCGTCGAATTATGATGACAGTCAATATTCGATTAGTGCAATACTCCTTGGATGAAGTCAAACCTCTGGAGTACTTGTGACAGTCTTTCAGTTATCCTCTATGTGGTTTAGCGGGTTAGCGGTGAGGCACCCATCTCAGACTCAGTAACAGCAATATGGCGACTAGAAATCAGTGGGCTGTTCTGCCAGCATAGTCAATGTTAGCAAATAATCGGCGAGAGGGTTTTGTAATAGACCCAGGAGGACCGTGCAGACATCCACTTGGTCTGAATTCATACAGGGAATGGGATGCTGTTGAGCTGGTTGGGTGGATGTCAGTGGCCCAATAGACTGTCTTGAAGTCAATTCAATTATCATTGCATGCCTACCTAGCCATTGAAAATTGTGGCCATTGATTTATATGCTTCATAGAAGACTGCCACACACTTCAATATTTCTAGATTTTGACCAAACAAAGACAACAGTGATGTTTGTCTTACCGATGCATAGCAAACATTTTATTTTTAAAAATTAGTTCCAAAATCATGTCAAGGTAAAAGCTTTAAAATATGGTCTATTACCAACTAATAGATTCACTCAAATATAAACCAATCCTTAGTGGGTTAAAGCGGTTAATTGCAGAACATCCAATATGATTCATTTTAATAGCTACAAGATCCTTACCATTTAAATTTGATAAGGATTCCTAAATTCTAAAGCACTTTTGAGATACTTGATTTTTGGAAACAATGGTAAAGGACAAAAAAAAGGCCAAAGTGCATGAAAAAGTGATTAACAACTTGATAATGAGACAGTACCTATCCCTCAACTATTTTTATTCAGCCAGCTGACAACTGGGAATAGGGACAGCTAGACCTGGAGCTACACCAGCTAAACCACTAAAATTATCAACTGTAACCTGGGCACAGGAAAGGTCAGGTGGCTGCCCTTGGTGTCATTATCAACACTAATAGGCACTGTTCAATGGGGCACACAGGCCCACAGCCACCAATACATCAATCCTGGGAAAATCTTCAAAACAAAAATAAGAATATGCCAACATTAATAGCCATTGTATTTCAGTTGAGACAAGTATAATAACACGGAACAAAAATGATAGACGAACGCGCTTCGGCTAAATCACCGTCATCAGCGTCTAAAAGCAGAGCAGAGACGCTGATGACGGTGATTTAGCCGAAACGCGTTCATCTATCATTTTTGTTCCGTGTTATCAATAGCCATATTAGTCATCAATATCATATTCTTAGACAATCAGAATCTGAGCACCAAAATGCCAGCTAGAATGACAGCAGCAAAGCAGGACACAATTTAAATGCTAGTTCCATTAGTAGCAAGTCACTATTAAAGCCTAATACTTCTGTGCTGCATCTTTTTTTTTAGTTAGGACTTAGGCATATGCAAACCTTTAGTTTTTAGCAACTATTGACCCAAACAATTACAATGTATAACTATAATGCACAAAGTCTGTTGGGATGCAGTTGCTTTCTCATGATTTTTTGTCAAAAATAGACTGTGTTCAGGTCTCATGCCACTCTTCTGGGCAAGTGTGTTCTTCCAGTCATTTTAATTTAGCCACTTCCAGCATTTCTTAGGGTGCGGTAAATGTTTGTGTAGCTCATACCATTTCAAATGTGTTGTCACCAGCATGTAAGTATTAAAACACCAAGGCTGGGTCCACACCATTCTATGCTAGATATGCATCGTACAAAAGAGATCCGCACCCAATGCAACAGACGTGAACTTACAAAATGCTGTTGACTTTGCCAGACTTTGCAGTCAAGTTTTAACAGAAAGGAGTTTTCTTTCAGCAATTCTTGTCACATCAATTCAAATACATTTATGATCAGACAGATAAAATCACACAAAACATTGTAACATATGTCCATGTCCTACCACATATGGTGTGCCTTGTAAACATATACAAATGTCAGTAATAAACCATAGGCTACAGTGAAATGAAAAATCATACATTGTAATAGCTTTCCCAAAAATAACTGCATTATTGTAGTCAAGAAAAAATAAATAAATGCTTCTTGAAGTTATACCTACCCGGCGCTGCAGGTGTAGCCCACGAGGGCACGAACTCGGCCGCGTTTACGTTGAGCTTTGACAGATTCTGTTCAACTTCTGAGGTGGACTGTTCCATTATTTCGATGGAAAAAGGCTAAATGTCTTAGCACTTGTCTAACAAAGAGGTAATTAATCAGATAATAACGAAACGGACCTAACCCAACGCGCCACGTTTGCCTCGATAACCGGAAGCGCCACTGTTCTGTCTACTAGTTATACTAAATCTAGGATAAAGTGTCAAAGCACCTTCTAAGAATAAATGAAATTGAATTGTGAATATATCAAAGTCAGAAATATACATTTTTGTTAATTTTGAATGAAGATCTAAATTCATCAAGGATTGAAATTTAATTTTGTCTCCCTAATAATCAATATGTAAATACTACTAGCAACTAGTACCACAGCATCAGTAGAGATGCAACATTTTGTCACTGCGTTCCCAAAAGGTGGTTTTGCATCACTGTTTTGTCGTCGGCTTGGGTTATGTGTTTTCAGGGACGGCGTGTTTGTGTGATGCAGGAGTCAGGACGTCACCATCGTGGGGGGAGGAGGGTCAGTAAAGTCCGGCCCCGTTCATGAACGGCGAGGGTGCTGTCACCCCGCCAGCCAGCCAGCCACCGTGTCAGTCATTCCCGGCGGTGCAGGGGCGCGGGAACTACTTACAAGCTGGGGGGGGGGGGGGGGGCAGGGGCAGGGCACACCTGATTCTTCCCAGAACCTAGGGTAACCCCAAATCTAGTTTTCTCGCCGGTTTTAGGCCACTTATTTTTCACCCCTTGACCTTTTCAATGAAAAGAACGAAAAGAAAACATTTGCAAAAAAAAACTGAGATGGGGTATGTAACTATTCCGTCTCATTTGAGCCAAGGAAATACGCTTTTGGAACCGCCGAATAATGTTGTAACTCGTCCACATGGACTCTCAAGCCAGGCCTAAATAGGTTTTTATTTAAATGTTTTCTTTCATTCAGGTTTCTTTTCACTTTTGTGAACCACGACATAGGTGGCGGAACGGGGAGGGCACCGCGGGGTACCGTACTCCCTTTTGATTTTGGCATTTCATTTGCCCTATGGGCGTTGCATGAAAAGAATGGGACCAAAAGTCGGCAGTGCCCCCTTAGCTGAAGGTGTTCCGCCGCTACTGAACCACGACCCGACCGCTAATTCATGGAATACGAGCTGCGCCGACGGCTCCTGGCCCTACGAAAAGTTGTGAAGGCAGCGCATCCAGAATTGTGGGAGCAGGCTGCCCCCATCTACTTAGTGCAAAAAAAACGCATTGAGATATCTGCAAAAAACCGCAGGGGGGGGGGGGTGTTCAAACACCTCCGGCCCGGCGCGGGCCGGGGGTGGTCCACTATGCCCCTCGCTAGGGAATGCCTATTCTATTTTTACTGATAGATTCCTCTTTTACAAGAGATCAAACTGCTGAGCTACTTCATGCGAAACTAATGGTAGCGCTGGTAACGGTGCAGCTCTGCGTTTCCCCTGTGAACGGACCGGTGAGCCGTTTTCTCCTTCAGGCCCCTCCAGGACGCGCGCCGGACGGGTCCTGGGTCTGGCTGCACACTGCTGGGCAGAGGGGTCATTCCACATGGCTGCTCAGCCGGCCACCGCTCCAGAATCGGTGTCTCGTGAACCGTGCCGACCTGTCCGCGCCGGCAGCGCGACCCAAAACCGGCCCTTCCTGTCACCGCCCCCTCGGCGGTGGAGCGCAGTGCCGGCGTGGAGTGGATGACACACCGTCAGGCACCGGTGATTGGTGTCAAAAGTACGTGTACTGGAACGGTGTCAACAGCAGCGTATTAAGTACGGTGACAACTGACGGAAAGGGATGGGAGGAGGGATATAGGGACAAAAAGAGGGAGACCCGAGACAGAAAGCAAGACTAACAGGGAACTGGGAGATGGAGCATCGTGGAAACAAGAGCAATGTGTTTAGAGTTGTTGCAAAACCAATATTACGTTAAAGGGACCCTCCCACCTTCAAAAAAGTTTATGAATTGGCATGAAAGTGATGTCGCTCGGTTCAGAAAGAGCGAAAACGAATATTTACCAAATTTCACCGAAAAATATTCACCGGTTTTCAAGATATTAGACTTTTACTTTTGTTTACTTTTTTGGGATCTCCGCTGTTCCTAGCGACTTTATTTGGAAGCAATAGTTTGGCAGCTGAAAGTGCGGCACTTAATGCGCGCAAAGCAGCATATACCACCGCGTGCTACAAAACGTTTTAGTCCAGTGGTCGGCAGGTCCTCCGGGGTCGTGCCCCCTTTTTTGGCGCCAGGCAGGGCCATTACCCCACCTACCAGACCCCATTGCTGATACAACCACGGTTACTGAAATTCCATACTTTTCCGTGACTCTTTGGGTACCACATCTGCGAGAAACCGCAGGCCCCCTCCCCTGCGGTTTCTCGCAAATATCTCAAAAACGTTGGCACGGAGCGCCACCATTTTGGAACAATTGATCATACATCGTTTCTGCAGATGTTGTTAATATTTCAGACCAGAGTCACTCAAGGTCAGGTCACCAGATCAGTGAGGTCACGTCAAGTGACCTCACCTCAGTAAAGACTGTAACGCCTGCTTTAGCTGCATTGAGTGACAGGTCTCTTTCAAACTTTCAGGAATTGATAAAGGCAACAGCATGTACAAAATTTGTATCTCAGAGATTTGATGTCGGTGACCAAAGTTAAGGTCAATTTCACGCCCTCTCCCATTATCAATGGGAGAGGGCGCAAAGTAAATGGTAGAAAATTGAAAGGCGCCTCTTTTGGACCAGTGTCATTCCTAACACTGTGACACTCTTATTTACAAGTAAACATGACCGCTGAACCGGAAAATTGCACCCGTAACCCCGCTGTATGTCCCTGAGATCATTTCAGGTCATGAATGGTATCTAACAGCTTTTCGGTAATAACTTTTGATAAAGGCATGCCAGGGCGATGAAAATGCCTTAGATGTGTTCAGCTCGACGATACGGATCGACTGATGTGCAACAAAACAAACCCTTCGATGTTTCTCGACGGGAGGATCACGATGCTGATAAAAGTGAGCTCTTGCAAGTTTTGAGTGACAAGTTATTTAAGAAAAACTATCAGCAAGCAACGTACATTTTGGCAGTTTTTGTCTCCTGCAGGCTAAACCGTTAATCTTCGGTTGAATCTGAGGGCAGGCATAAGAAAAAACGTTAAAGAGAGCTATCGAATGCGTTTTTCCGCAGCGCTGTAGCTCTATCCTTTCCTGAGCTATAGGCCAGTTTGTCGAAAACTGTCAAAGGTTGACCTGGAAATTGGCGAAATTTTACGTTCGATGACCTCTGGTGACCTGACCTTTGATTTGACCTAAAAAGTGACCATATTTTTTTCTTCATCATTTCTTACGCTCTTTCAATCGCCGACTACGGCGTTTCGCTAGTGACCCAGGAGCCAAGTTAGTAGGGGGTGTTCAACCTCCACCTCCAGCAGGGCGTGGAAATCCAGGAGCCCCAGCGGGGCGCGGGTTAACCCCCATACGTATAGGGGTAGCGGGTATTTTTCGGGAATAGATCACGTTAAAAGGGTCGGATTACGAAAAAACTGTACCATCGAGCCGATCATTTTTATCTGTCCTGAAAATGGCATGACCTTAACCCGAATAACCGTTGATTTGTGGGATCTTTCTTGAGATCATGGCAGGCCACAAAATCTCACTTCAAAAAGTTACAGCAGGACCCGATTTACTCGGCAGTTGTTATTGACCTATGGAAGGTCACCCAATGACCAACGACCTTTAAATTGGGTAGCAGCGGCTGCTTATCTTCACGGGCAACACGCTCAATTTTTCTGCAAAGCTCCAGCTCAGAGACCGAGGTGCCCAGGTCAGGGTGCCATGGACGACTCCTCTCCCTTGCGTTAGTGACTGTGAAAACGCCAATAGACGAGCGCCGGTTGGTAGGTACATGACAGTTACTTTCAACGACTGTACGGAATGGTGAGCAGCTACATGAAAATTGACATGCGCCAGCTCATCAGTTCATGCTTTGTGCGTTTGACCTCGACTAATCTTTGAATCCTGGGGCACAGTTGCGATGTTTGTCCCATCAAGGGAGCCATTAAATCTAAAAAAGATGAGGCTTTCTCAGAGGCCCTCATTACCCCCCGCCGAAGGGCGCCATTACCCCCAAAGGGGGCATGCCCCACCATTTGCCGACCCCTGTTTTAGTCAAACATTAAAAAAATCGTTAGATATTTGCGCTGACGTCACACATTCAGAGGGGTATTCCTATGCATTAGACCCTCTGAAACAAAATGCTGCAATTTTGAAATTCAATATTTCCGATTTAAGGCATTTCTCGATGTTGTGAGTGCCGAAACCGATAATTGTGAGCCAGGGACCCCATTTTGGCTATCTCAACTCAAATCTAATGGTGGGAGGGTCCCTTTAAAAAGTCAGTAGGGGAGAGTGGGGTAAGATGCCCAGGGTGGGAAAGACGCCCCACCCCCTCTAGCGGCGAAATAAAGAATCGGACCTGGAAATTAATGTTCTTAGCGTAAAGCGGAAGCCTGCCTTGTTAACTGCACAAAAAATTGCGAAGCTCAGTTGGGCAACGGCTGGCTGATGATTGCATGTTTTTTATTTGCTGCTTTCAAAAAATATTTTGGTGTCAGAACATTGTAAATATCAAAGAAGGTAAATAATTTTTGCGTCCCTTGCTATAGTCGTGATACATTAGCATGCGTGTACTGTGTCTCAAACAGTTTGTTTCAGGGTGTAGTTTTATGGCTAACAAATTGTACTGATTTAATGTTACTTCGGTACCTTGGGGTAAGATGCCCCCTGTCCTGATGGGGAAAGACGCCCCCCTAAATCCGTAGGCTGTCCTTCAAACAGCCCGTCAAATCATTTATTACATACTTGTGATGTAGACAAAAGCCGATCTGGGACTATTGAGAGTCCAGTACGGTCGGGTGCTCCCCATGCCGGTCTCTCGGCCCACATAGCGACTTTTTGGGCGGCATCTGACTCTGAGAGCCCTCACGACGGCCTCTGTGGGCCCCATTATTGGCTCCAGGGCCCTTCACGACATCCTTTGAGGGCTCCCACGTTGGCCCCACGGGCCGCGCTGGCATCAGAGGTCCCCACGATGGGCTCGAGGGCCCTCAAGCATCATGAAGACCTATAAGAGCCCCACAGTGGTCTCCGAACGCCACCACGGAGGCTTGTTTGGCCGCGCTGGACTATGATGGCTCTAACGATGACCTCTGAAGCCCCTTACGACTACTTTTGAGGGCCCTTATGATGACGTTTGGTGTCTACTGCAGGCTCGAAGGGACTACTGATTCATTCAGGCGATTCACGTGCCCATTTATGTCACTTTTAGTGCAGGGGGCATCTTTCCCAACGTCAGGGGGCGTCTTTCCCACCCTGTGGGGTAAGATGCCCCCTTTCACTTCTTCAGGAAAATGCTTAATAGCAAAAAAAAGTTATAATATTTCAGGCACGAAAGTGTGATATTTTTGGAGAAAAATGATGTCGGCTTCCGTTGAAACTCCAAGTTTTTGCTTTCCCATCGTCATTTTCGAATAATATATGACATAGCAAAACCCTGGGCATCTTTCCCCACTCTCCCCTACAAAATACAAAAGCTATTCCAATGTCTTAAGTCGAGACTACCTATTGATGGAAATTGGTGAGGAGAATAACTTAAACGGCTCCCTGCACTTACTGGCCTGCCAGCATATTTTGGTAGGTAAATGAAGGCAACATTTTATTTTTGCACGCCTCAGTTCCGGAGTATCTCTGCTAGTTTATGGCTTGCTCGCTGGAATGACCTCCGGTGAGAGCCCTGTTCCATGGCCCGGGCACCCTTCTGCTTTCTCTCGACATAGGTGTAATTTGATAACTAGCAGCGGCCGTATATGTCATGTCCTGGCAAAAGAAACTTAACCTCTCTGCTTACTGCACAACATGTTATTGAAATATTTTCACAATGCAATTTTTGGAACTGAGTTTTCCGATAGCGTAATCCATTT